>NC_090397.1:6266990-6589932 GCF_036365525.1 Heterodontus francisci
AGCTGCAATGAATGGTAAGTAACTGAGAGGTTGCTTCAACATGAAGGTGCCCTCTCAGCAACTTTAAAAAAAATTTATTCAAAAAATAGAAAAAGCAGGCAAGTCACCACTGTGATGGGAGTGGGAGAAACCCTCTACAGGCCAGCCTTCAGCTAAACCTGCACCCAGGCATATAGGGAGGGCCTGTAGGCTCGCCTGGAACATTGGCACCCTGGCTTGCCACTGGGTGCCCGCCTTCAAGCAGTTGAACTGCCTACCCGTTGCATTGGGAAACTGGAAGCCAACTGGAAAATCCCCGTTGGCCTCCTATAACAGCCCTTAACCAGGCTCTTTATGATCCTAATTGGCTTCCTGCCTCAGGGGGACAAACAGCCTCTCTGGGCCCGAACCTGCCCCAGGGGGACAGACAGCCCTGCTGGGCCCGAACCTCCCTCAGGGGGACAGACAGCCCTGCTGGGCCCGAACCTCCCTCAGGGGGACAGACAGCCCTGCTGGGCCCGAACCTGCCCCAGGGGGACAGACAGCCCTGCTGGGCCCGAACCTCCCTCAGGGGGACAGACAGCCTCGCTGGACCCAAACCTGCCCCAGGGGGACAGACAGTCTTGCTGGGCCCTGAACCTGCCTCCTCCAAAATGACTGGCGCTGGGAACAGTGTCAGGAAACTGGCATGCCGGCCCCCTGCACCTCTGCTTCTGACCTCAGCTGGGCCTGAATATCCTGCCCCTGGCCTGGGCTTTTACAGCATGGTCTTGCATTTATATAGAACCCTTTATGACCTTAGGATGTCCCAAAGTGCTTCACAGCCAATTACTTTTTAATTACTTTTGAAGCACAATCACTGCTGTTACATAGGGAAATTGAGGTCAGTGAGAATCAGGGTGAAAACTCTCTGCTGGCTGGAATCATACCCAGCACAAAGGAAGATGGTTGTGGTTGTTGGAGGCCAATCAGCTCAGTCTCAGGACATCACTGCAGGAGTTCCTCAGGGTAGTGTCCTAGGCCCAATCATCTTCAGCTGCTTCATTAATGACTTTCTTTGAATCATAAGGTCAGAAGTGGGGATGTTCGTTGATGATTGCACAATGTTCAGCACCATTCGTGTCCTCAGCACTTTGGGACATCCTGAGGACATAAAGGGTTCTATATAAATGCAAGACCATGCTGTAAAAGCCCAGGCCAGGGGCAGGATATTCAGGCCCAGCTGAGGTCAGAAGCAGAATCAACCCGTATCCATATGCAGCAAGACCTGGACAATATCCAGGCCTGGGCTGATAAGTGGCAAGTAATATTCATGTCACACAAGTGCCAGGCAATGACCATCTCCAACAAGAGAGAACCTAACCATCTCCCCTTAACATTCAGTGGTATTACCATCACTAAATCTCCCACAATCAACATCCTGCGGGCTACCATTGACCAGAAACTGAACTGGAGCAGGCATATAACTACTGTGGCTACAACAGTAAGTAAGAGGCTGGAAATTCTGTGGAGAGTAATCCATATCCTGACTCCCAAAAGCCTGTCTACCATCTACAAGGAACAAGTCAGAAGTGTGATGGAATATTCTCCATTGGCTTGGATGGGTGCAGCTCCAACAACACTGAGGAAACTCGACACCATCCAGGACAAAGCAGCCCGCTTGACCGGCACCCCATCCATCTACCACCTTTAACATTCACTCCCTCCACCACTGACGCACAGTGGCAGCAGTGTGTACCATCTACAAGATGCACTTCAACAACCCACCAAGGCTCCTTCAGCAGCACCTTCCAAACTCGTGACCTCTACCACCTAGAAGGACAATGGCAGCAGATGCATGGGAACACCACTACCTGCAAGTTCCCCTCCAAGTCACACACCATCCTGACTTGGAACTATATCGCCGTTCCTTTACTGTCACTGGGTCAAAATCCTGGAACTCCCTCAATAACAGCACTGTGGGTGTACCCACACCAGATAGACTGCAATGGTTCAAGAAGGCAACTTAATACCACCTTCTCAAGGGCAATTAGGGATGGGGAACAAATGCTGGCCTTGTCAGCGACACCCACATCACAGAATCACAGAATTGTTACAGTGCAGAAGGAAGCTATTCAACCCATCGTGTCCGCACTGGCTCTCCGAAAGAGCAATTAACTCAGTTCCATTCCCCCACCTTCTCCCCGTAACCTTGCACATTCTTCCTTTTCATATAACTGTCTAATTCCCTTTTGAATGCTTCAGTTGAACCTGCCTCCACCACAGTCTCAGGCAGCGCATTCCAGACCTTAACCACTCGCTGCATGAAAAGGTTTTTCCACATGTCACTTCTGCTTCGCTTACCAAATACTTTAAATCTGTGCCTTCTCGTTCTCGATCCTTTCACGAGCGGAAACAGTTTCTCTCAATCAACTCTGTCTGGACCCCTCATGATTTTGAATACCTCGATCAAATCACCTCTCAGTCATCTCTTCTCCAAGGAAAACAGTCCTAACTTCTCCAATCTATCTTCATAACTGAAGTTCCTCATCCCTGGAACCATTCTCGTGAATCTTTTCTGTACTCTCTCCAATGCCCTCACGTCTTTCCTTATGTACGGCGCCCAGAACTGGACGCAATACCTCAGCTGAGGCCAAATTAGTGTCTTATACAAGCTCAAACATAACTTCCTTGCTCTTGTACTCTATGTCCTTATTAATAAAGCCCAGGATACTGTATGCTTTATTAACCACTCTCTCAACCTGCCCTGCCACCTTCAATGACTTATGCTCACATACACTCTCTGTTCCTGCACTCCCTTTAGAATTGTACCCTTTATGTTACATTGTCTCTCCATGTTCTTCCTACCAAAATGAATCACTTCACATTTCTCAGCATTGAACTTCATCTGCCACCTGCCTGCCCATTCCACCAACTTGTCTATGTCCTTTTGGAGTTCTACACTATCCTCCTCACAGTTTACAATGCTTCCAAGTTTCATATCATCTGCAAACTTTGAAATTGTGCCCTGTACACCAAGGTCTAGATCATTAATATATATCAGGAAAAGCAAGGGTCCCAACACTGACCCCTGGGAAACTCTACTACAAACCATCCTCCAGCCTGAAAAACATCCATCACTCTTTGTAGTGAGGGAGAGTGAGTTGTGAGGAGGATGCAGAGAGGCTTCAGGGTGATTTGGACAGGTTGAGTGAGTGGGCAAATGCATGGCAGATACAGTATAATGTGGATAAATGTGAGGTTATTCACTTTGGGAGCAAAAACAGGAAGGCAGATTATTATCAGATTATAAACTGAGAGAGCTGGGTGTTCTCGTACATCAATCGCTGAAGGTAAGCATGCAGGTGCAACAGGTGGTAAAAAAGGCAAATGGTATGTTGGTTTTCATAGTGAGAGGATTCGTGTACAGGAGCAGGGATGTCTTGCTGCAATTGTACAGGGCCTTGGTGAGGCCACACCTGGAATATTGTGTGCACTTTTGGTCTCCTTATCTGAGGAAGGATGTTCTTGCTATAGAGGGAGCGCAGCGAAGGTTTACCAGACTGATTCCTGGGATGGCGGGACTGACGTATGAGGAGGGACTGAGATGGAGTTCAGAAAAGTGAGTGGGGATTTCAGAGAACTTGACAGGGTAGATGCAGGAAGGATGTTCCCGATGGTGGGGGAGTCCAAAACCAGAGGTCATAGTCTAAGGATACGGGGTAAACCTTTCAGGACTGAGATGAGGAGAAATATCTTCACCCAGCAAGTGGTGAGCTTGTGGAATTCGCTACCACAGAAAGCAGTTGAGGCAAAAACATTTTATGCTTTCAAGAAGGAGTTAGATATATCCCTTGGGTCTAAAGGGATCAAAGGATATGGGGCAAAAGCGGGAACAGGTTACTGAGTTGGATGATCAGCCATGATCATAATGAATGGCGGAGCAGGCTCGAAGGGCCGAACGGCCTACTCCTGCTCCTATTTTCTATGTTTCCTGTCACTCAGCCAATTTCATCTCCATGTTGCTACCGTCCCTCTTATTCCATGAGCTATATATTTGCTCACAAGTCTGTTGTGTGGCACTGTATTAAACACCTTATGAAAGTCCATCTACACCAGATCAACAGCATTGCCCTCATCAACCCTTTCTGTTACCTCCTCAAAAAACTCCAGCAAGTTAATTAAACATGATCTTCCCTGAAGAAATCCGTGCTGGCTTTCCTTAATTAACCCACATTTGACAATGTGACTATTAATTTTGTCCTGAATTATTTTTTCTAGAAATTCTCCCACTAATGAAGTTAAACTGACTGGCCTGTAGTTGCTGGGCTTATCTTTACACCCTTTTTTGAGCAAGGGTGTAACGTTTGCAATTCTCCAGTCCTCTGGCACCATCCCCAAGTCTAAGGAAGACTGAAAAATTATGGCCAGTGCCTCTGCGATTTCCACCCTCACTTCCCTCAGTATCCTTGGATGGATCTTATCTGGTCCTGGTGTTTTATCCACTTTAAGTACAGACAGCCTATCTAATACGTCCTCTTTTTTAAACCTTTCTAGTGTCTGAAATACTTCCTCTTTCCCCATTGCCTGGGTTGCATCTTCTTCCTTGGTAAAGACAGATGCAAAGTATTCCTTTAATATTTCAGCTATTCCCTCATCCCATGAAATGAATAAAAAAATGCACCAGCCAATATAAAGTCCCACAAAGAGCAGCAAGATTATTTTTTGGAGGTGTTGGTTGGATGCTAAATATTGACCAGGACACTCATATTCTACTTCAAACTGTGCCCTGGGATCTATTATCTCCACCTGATTGTGCAAATGGAGCCTCAGTGTAATGTCTCATATGAAAGACGGCACCTTCAACAGTGCAGCACTCCCTCAGTGTCCCTGGAGTGTCGACTTAGATTTTGTGCTCTAGTCTCTGGAGTGGACTTGAACCTACAATCTTCTGACTCAGAGGTGACATTGTTGCCACTGAGCCCTTGCTGAAACTAAGTCACAGTACTTACATGTCACATACAGGATAGCTGATACACAGGATAGCTGATAGGAGAATGGGCACCTCTCAAACGGTAATAAAACAGTAACAGGTCAAGTAGTCTGATGATACTCGAAGCCACAGCTTACATTTATCACTTGAACTCCCTCATTGTACTAGTGCTGTAACCCCTGCCCTGAACCCCCTTCGCATCCCCCACCCCAGCACCTCCTCCCACTTAACTTATCAGCATACTGAATTATCATTTAGTTTTTATACATTCATCATGAAATATTGCTGTTGTTATTTCAAGATAGCACAGGGGAGGGGATCTGAAGACATACTGGACCCACAAACCTTTGACCCTCGGGCACACTCGCCCAGGTAAATCTTCAGTAAATATGCAGGTTTCATATTAGTTGCTGCTAACAAGCAAAAAATAGGCCCATTATTCTGTGCGTTGACATGCACTAAGAATATTTATCCACTTTTAAGGTTATATCTGCTGAGTTAATGACAGATCACAGAACTACTAATCCTTAATAGACAATTAGATAGCTCTATCACATGGGCTATTTCAATGTTGAACATTGTTGAGATAGTCTGGAGGGGAACAGGAATGAACAGCATTAAAATTTCTGCAAATTACATCAAACACAGGAGAACACAATACAGATGCTGAATGAAGAAATAATTTGTTGCTCAGCATCGCAGTCTCCAACCTCAGAGAACAAAACACTGTCAGAAATACCACTGTCAAAAACAGCCACTCTGCAATATTCTTCCCCACTGCAGTACAACTGTCAAAACACAAAGCGGAATATTGTCATCTTTTTACAAAATCGTTCAACAATAAAATCTTCACCACTGAATATGTGGAAATAGCTCCTGAAATTTCTATTTGTTATTTTTTTTTCTGCACAGCAAAGATTTCAACCAAAAGGATTCCTCTTGTAAATGAAGAGGATAAGAGTGGTTAGCTATTGTAGAATCCCAACAGGCTGTACAAATCGAACAGCAGTACAATGTACTTTTACTATGATGATCATTGTGCAGACTGATATCAGGGGCTTTTTGTAGACCAATGGAAATCTAATTTGTTGCATAACCAAAGAAAAACAGATGATCTGGTCATCTTTTCATTGCTGTTTGTGGGAGCTTGCTGTGCACAATTTGGCATCTACATTTTCTACATTACAACAGTAACTAACTTCAAGAGTACTTTAGTGGCTGTAAAGTGCTTTGGGACACATCCTGAGAGTCTTGAAAGATGCTATATCAATGGAAGTTTTCTTTTCTTAATGCATTTGGGCTGATGTTACAGAGGCTTGTTGAGATTACAAATACAGCTAACCTCTGAGTTTCACAGTATAATTACTGTGTGGTGTCTCCTGTATAAAGTATTTATATGAAACTATATTGTACCTTGGGGGGAAAAGTAAAAATACACTGATACATAGATGGAGTTTATAAAGATCTTTTATAATATTTTGTTTATAAACAAATATGTACCTGACAAAGGCTCTGACCCAAATTTTTAATTCCTCTCTGGCCACAGGGGAGGTGCCAGAGGACTGGAGAACAGCTAATATGGTCCCACTATTTCAGAAAGGTTGTAGAGATAAGTCAGGGAACTACAGACCAGTGAGTCTCACGGCAGTGGCAGGGAAACTATTGGAGAAAATTCTGAGGAGATTTGTCAGAGGGAGGTCATGCCGAACAAATTTGATTGAATTTTTTGAGCATATGTCCAGGTGTATAGATGAGGGTAGTGCAGTTGATGTAGTTTACATGGATTTCAGCAAAGCCTTTGACAAGGTCCAACATGGGAGACTTATCAAAGAACAAAGAACAGTACAGCACAGGAACAGGCCATTCGGCCCTCCAAGCCTGCGCCGATCTTGATGCCTGTCTAAACTAAAACCTTCTGCACTTCCGGGGACCGTATCCCTCTATTCCCATCCTATTCATGTATTTGTCAAGATGCCTCTTAAACATCGCTATCGTACCTGCTTCCACCATCTCCCCCGGCAGCAAGTTCCAGGCACTCACCACCCTCTGTGTAAAGAACTTGCCTCACACATCCCCTCTAAACTTTGCCCCTCGCACCTTAAACCTATGTCCTCTAGTAACTGACTCTTCCACCCTGGGAAAAAGCTTCTGACTATCCACTCTGTCCATGCCACTCATAACTTTGTAAACCTCTATCATGTCGCCCCTCCACCTCCGTCGTTCTAGTGAAAACAATCCCGGTTTATCCAACCTCTCCTCATAGCTAATACCCTGCAGACCAGGCAACATCCTGGTAAACCTCTTCTGTACCCTCTCCAAAGCCTCCACGTCCTTCTGGTAGTGTGGCGACCAGAATTGTACGCAAGAAAGCAAATGCACATGGGATACAAGGTAACTTGATAAGGTGGATTCAAAATTGGCTTAGCTGTAGGAGACAGAGAGCGAGGACAGACGGCTGTTTTAGTGACTGGAAGCCAGTGTCCAGTGGCATACCACAGGGATCTGTGCTGGGTCCCCTATTGTTTGTCATTTATATAAACAACATAGATGACTATGTGGGGGGTAGGATCAGTAAGTTCGCGGATGACACAAAGATTGGCCGAGTGGTTAACAGTGAGGTTGAGTGTCTTGGGTTACAGGAAGATATAGACAGGATGGTCAAATGGGCAGAAAAGTGGCAGATGGAATTTAACCCTGAAAAGTGTGAGGTGATACACTTTGGAAGGAGTAATGTGACATGGAAGTATTCAATGAATGGCCTGACACTGGGAAGTTCCGAGGAACAAAGGGACCTTGGCGTGTTTGTTCATAGATCTCTGAAGGCAGAAGGGCAGGTTAATAGGGTGGTGAAAAAGGCAGATGGGACACTTCCCTTTGTCAATCGAGGCATCGATTACAAAAGCAGGGAGGTCATGTTGGAGTTGTACAGAACTTTGGTAAGGCCACAGCTGGAGCACTGTGTGCAATTCTGGTCGCCACATTATAGGAAGGATGTGATTGCACTGGAGGGGGTGCAGAGGCATTCACCAGGATGTTGCCTGGGATGGAACATTTAAGCTATGAAGAGAGGTTGGATAGGCTTGGGTTGTTTTCACTGGAGCAGAGAAGACTGAGGGGTGACCTGATCGAGGTGTACAAGATTATGAGGGGCATGGACAGGGTTGATAGGGAGCAGCTGTACCCCTTAGTTGAAGGGTCAGTTACGAGGGGACACAAGTTTAAGGTGAGGGGCAGGAGGTTTAAGGGGGATTTGAGGAAGAACTTTTTTACCCAGAGGGTGGTGTCCGTCTGGAATGCACTGCCTGGGAGGGTGGTAGAGGCGGATTGCCTCACATCCTTTAAAAAGTACCTGGATGAGCACTTGGCACATCATAACATTCAAGGCTATGGGCAAAGTGCTGGCAAATGGGATTAGGTGGACAGGTCAGGTCTCTTTAATGCATCGGTGCAGACTCGATGGGCTGAAGGGCCTCTTCTGCACTGTATTATTCTGTGATTCTGTGAAAAAGGAGGCTTATGACAAATGGTAGGAGTAAGATTCAGTTAATAACCAGGAAGATTATGGAAAGTACAGGAGGGAATTGTAAAAGTTAATACAGGAGGAAAAGTGAGGTAACGAGAAAAGTTTAGAAGGTAACATTAAATTGAATCCCGAAACATTTTATCATCATATAAAGTGTAAGTGGTTAGCTAGGGAAAAGGTTGGGCCTAATAAAGGGCTCAAAGGAAATTCTTCATGTAGAGGGAGAGGACATGGCTAAAGTATTAAATCAGTACTTTACAACTGTCTCAAGAAAGCAGAACTAGGTGAGCGCAGATATCTGGAAGGGTTGTAATGCTGGTGGAGATTACAGAGATAGGGAGGGGCCAGACCATGGAGAGTTTTGAAAACAAGGATGTGAATTTTAAAATCAAGACATTGCTTGATTGGGAGCCAATGTAGATCAGAGAGTAGCTACAGGAGTAGTGCCGGAGGACTGGAGAGTTTCCAATGTTATACCACTACTGAAAAAAGGGGAGAAGGATAAACCAGAAACTACAGATCAATCAGCCTAACATTGGTGGTGGGGAAGTTATTGGCAATCATTTTCAGGGACAAAATAAACTTTCACCTGGAAAGGCATGGGTTAATCAAGGAAATCCAGCATGGATTTGATGAAGGCAAATCGTGTCTGACTAATTGGCTTGAATTCTATGATGAGGTAACAGTGAAAGTTGATTAAGGTAGTGCAGTAGATGTTGTATATATGGACTTTCAGAAGGGATTTGACAAAATGCCACACAGGAGTTTCGTTAATAAGATGGAAACCCATGGAATTAAGGGAAGGTGGTGTATGGATACGGAATTGGCACAGTAACAGGAATCAGAGGTTGGTGGTAGATGGATGTTTTCCAGACTGGGAGCTGGGTTGCAGTGATGTTTCCCAAGGGTGTGTTGTGAATCCATTTGGCAGAATCTTATAGAGCTAGATTCTGATGGAGCCTCGGGACTATATCCAGGTCAGTGACATGACCCTGTGCATAGCAGCCCTTCTGGATGACTTTTCCAGCGGCTAGCCAATTAAAAGGGCACTTCTGGGTTTGGTGTCTAATTGGGAGAAGCGGGCTGCAGGAACAATCAGAAGACCAAGTGAGGGTGCCGTCTTTAAAGAGACACTGGCAGCAAGCACAGGGTGGAACTGTTCATTTTGGACAGAAAAGCTGCAGAAGCGAAAGGAGGAGGAAGATGGATGCCAGAGGGGAAGTGCAGCCCCACGATTTACAGATGTGGGACTTGAGGAGATGCTGGAAGCTGGGAGGGCATGGAGGCAGGTGCTCTTTTCAGAGGATGGCAGGAGGAGGCCAACAAGTGCCAGTAAACAAGCCTGACTAGAGATCATGGAGGCAGTGAGCAGTCGGTGTGTGGTGCAGAGGATGTGGATCCAGTGCAGGAAACACTTCAGTGACCTCTTGAGGTCCAGCAAGTTGAATGGCAGCCACCACTCTCTCACCTCTGTAGCCTTCTCCAGCACACATATCCGCTGAAGCACTTTCTTTGCAACTACACATAAGAATGCCTGTCCAGGCAGCACCTTGACCCTACACCTCCATAGACAGCAATGACACTCTCTCTTAGTTAGTTGACCTCATGTTCCCCATCCCACAGTGAGCCCCCTTAAAGGTCATGCTTATGCCATAAGCAAAGACTGATGTAATAATAGTCCTCACCCTCTTACTCATTGCAAGGAAAGAGAGGATATAACTCCCGGGAGAAGTGCAGAAGTGGGGGTGGAGTGGCATCCTTGGCCATACTGATGCCAATAGAGGAGGATGCACTGGAAATTAGCAGGGTGGCATTAGTGTATGCTGTCGCTGACAGAGAGATGGGGTGCCACAGTGAGTGGGTGAAAGTGTTACATATGACACTTGTAACTGGCTCCAACATGTAACTTATGTGGAGAAATACAATCATCAGTGAAATGCAAGGGCTTCATCTCTCTGTCAGCTGTGTACCACACTGACTATTGTCTTTTATCTCCCGCAAGGGCATTGCTGGAGATTCAGTGAGAGATGAGGGAAGAGGTAGTGCAGTCCTCAGAGAAGGAGCAGCACTCGGAAGATGACTCATGCGTACCCTCCACCAGTGCAGACAGACTCACCTCGGTGGGTACAGCATCACAGATAGAAAGGCTGGCACAAGGTGAGGAGCACGTCATAAGTTAGCAGGCGCAGGCACAGGTGATGGAAGCAGACACAGCTGTGGAGAGTCCCCAGGAGAGGCCTGAGGAAGCATCCAGTTATCCTCAGCCAGATACAGAGGCTAAGCCTCGGGGGTCATTCACTGAGTGGGTGCTTGTGCAGCAGCAAAGGGAAATGTGCAGTCATCTGCCAGGATTCTCAGAAGCAGTGTGGTCCCTCGCACTGAAGATGGACGAGTCCACCATGGCCTCGAGTGCCGTTATGTCTCTGGCACTTGACGGCCTTCATTGAAAGAGTGGCCAACCTCATGGAGAGTCAGACATGTCAGGCCAATTAGTCGATGCAGGCACACACAACAATGGCCTCCATACAATGGCAGCTGTATTGAGAAGCATTGATCAAATGACTGTTTGTTTTTTTTAAAAAAAAAGAGAATCTTGCTTTAATTCAATAAAGAAATACCAAGACAGCAACTGTTTTATACAAAGGACAAGGTGAACCGTATTCCTGAGTGCCTCCGGCGAGAGTAACACAGACCTCTCGAGGCGGCAGCAGAGGAGGCGAGGGATAAAAACATCCAGCTCAACCATTCCATTCACCACCCACCCCACTCCGTCCAACGTAAACCCTCTCCCAAAGAACGAAAGCAAAAGGGGCATTTGCCACAGGGCACGACTCAACCAGTCTCTCTCTCTCTCACTCGCTCTACCAAAGCGCGGATTTTCTCTGAACAGTTGTTCGCCTTGGTGGCTGAATTTAAATGCAGCCAAGTACTCGCCCATACTTGGTTAGCAGGGAGGCACAGGTTGGGATCTCCCCACCCCCCCCCCCCCACCCCCACCTTAGATCACAGCCTTTCCCAGCAGCCCCTCTGACAGAGGCACAGCAGCTGACTCCTAATCTCATGACCGAGGTTGACCCTGCACAGCTACAGCTGGGGCAGTCTTTGGAGGGGCCCTCAGGAGCTCCACCACCCAGATGATGACTGTCACGGACATCTAAAGTCTCAGGGCCTGGAATCAAGTAGGCTGCCTCCTGGTCTGCTACAGCCATTGGGTTAGCACCCCCATACAGAAATAAAAGAAAGAGGACACTGAATCAGTCCTAGTGGCAGAAAGGGATTCACTCGGGTGCAGCTTCTAATGTTATTGAAGAATGGTAAATTTTTATTTCAAAGAGCCATGTCTTGTTGTTCCCTGGAATGTGTCATGGTCTACCTCATTTCCAATCTCACAATGACCATGGTAGGTTAAAATATGGGAGTGCCATGAGTCTGTAGTTTCTTAATGCAGGGTGGAGGACGTAATGTGGGAACGTCTTATCGTTGCGGAGATCGTTGTTTGCGGGAAGGAGGTGGTGTGTGAGGATGCAGTGTGACAGCCAGGGCAACAGCTGGCACGAGGGCAATGATGGGCACACTACTGTCAGTTGAAGTGTGCCTGGATGAGGGCATCATGAGTTTTTCTGGCATGTAATACCAGAGTGCATCATAGGAGCCTCTGAATGTGCAAGCTCCCCAGCACATCCTTGTCCTCTTCCTCTGAGGAAGCCTGTCTGTCACTAACATCCTTTGGCACCAGCTCCAGTCCTTTTTGAAGTGGCAGGTTGTGCAAGGCACAGTGCACTACCACCAAGCATGAAACCCTTGCTGATAACTGAAGGGCACCCCCAGACCAGTCAAGGCACTTGAACTGCATTTTGAGCTAGCAAGCCAATGGCTTGCTCTATTGTGGCCTGGGTAGATAGAAGGAACCTACTGAAAGTCTCGTTTGCCTCTGTGGTGGGGTTACGCACTGGGGTCAGCATCCTGGTCTTCAATTGTCACCCAGGAGCCATCCACTGAGGCTGTGTGCAGGTGTGAGGAGCTGAGGTACCTAAGCCCACTGGAGGTGTTATGGCAGCTCCCTGGAAACAACACACACAACCTGCATGATCCTCCTGCAGTGGTCACACACCAGCTGCACTTTGACGCAGTGGAAGCCCTTCCAATTAACAAATACACCTGGCCGCTCTGCTGAAGCCTTGATCATCACATGGGCACATGGGTCCTGCACCTGAGGAAACCCAGCCATCGAGGCGAGGCCTATAGCCCTCTGAGTTTGACTGGCCACCTCTGTTTTGAGTTTGACTTACTGGATGTTCTCTGGTACAAGGCATCCATCACCTGACCAGTATATCTGTGAGCTGCGGATTGTGAAATCCTACAGATGTCTGTGGCTGAGCCTTGAAATGAGCCGAGGTACAAAAGTTCAAAGCGACAGTCACCTTCGCTGCCACAGGAAGTGGGCGGCCTCCTGCTCCTAATCCCATAAGGTCTTTATCCATCAGGGTGCATGGGCCACCATCCATCTGGCATGACAGCTGCAGCCTCCAAAGGCACTGATGTTCAGATAGGTTGAGGAAATTGATCCTTGGCCTGTAGATCCTGTAAAGAGGGTAACGCTTTCTTCTGGGTGCAGCCCTTCAGCCATTCCCTCTGCTCCATCCAGATACCACTGCCTGTGATGAATGCTGCAGCTGCTGGTCCTGTGGAGCTTACTGCCCCTGCCGCTGTGAATGTTGAGCTGCAGAGCGTGCAGTTCCTCTTCACTGGACCACCCTACCTCAGAGTATGTGAAACCCATGTCTCCATGTAAGAACACAAGCTTTAAAGGTCGATGCTGCCCTTTATCCCTCCAACTGGTCTTAGTTTTTATGCTGCAAATTATCCAAAGAACTTGCTTCAAGGTGTTGCTTCCATCAGCATGAGCGTTACATTGTGGCTGGCCCATGTACTGCCAGCTTCCCCCTTTATAGTGCTACGATGATGGCAGCTTGATGTGTCAATGCCATCCCGCTGTGCACTCACCTTCCTTACCTTTCTGCATTGCCAACACAGCGTGTGACGGTGAGCTGTTGGGAAGGAGACACTGACCCTGTAAAGAGGCTCTTTATCGGCTTTTTAATTTCCATAATTGGCTGTGTGTTTCACCCATGAGGGTTTCTAACCTCACTGGCCACCTGCCCTGGGAAGCCTGAGGGGAGGTGGAAAAACACACACACATACCAACACACACACAGACACACACACAGACACACATAGGCACACACAGACACAGAAACACAGATACACAGAAACACACACAGACACACAAATGTTATGAAGGAAGCCCAGTTGACATTGCCTGCTTAGACTTCTAAAAAGCTTTGATAAGGTACCATACAAGAGGCTTCACTACAAGATCAAAGCCTCTGGTTATTAGTGATAATATACTGAGCTGGATTGAGGACTTCCCGGCAGAAAGTAGTTACAAATGGTTTTGGTTCTGTGTGGAGACCAGTTGCCAGTGTTTTCCTGCAGATCAGGCCGTTGCTCTTTACTATTTTTATGAATCATCCAGATGTGGTTGTTAGGGGCGCAATCTGCAAATTTACAGACGATACTAAGATTTATGCAAGTGTTAAGTTTGTGGCCGATGCTGTACTTCTTCAGATGAATCTTGATATGTTGGGGCATTGGGCTCGTGACTGACAAATAATGTTTCGTTTGGAAAAGTGCAGTGTTGTGCATGTGGGCAGGGTGAATGCCCAACTTCCATACACCCTTCAGGAGAAAGCATAAAAGAAGGTGGAGAAAGGGAGATCTTGGCATTCGAGGGCATAGATCTCTAATGGCTTATGGGCAATGGTGTGAAGCAATAGCTTATGTGGAGTTGTTGTACATTCATAGGACAATTGAATAAAGTGCAAAAGATACTACTTTGTCCTTGCACAAGACCCTTGAACAACCCTCACTTGGAATACTTTATCCAGTTTTGGTCCCCTCACATGGGGCTAGATTTTCTGGTTCCCGGCACCAGGCCAAAAAGGTGGGTTCAACCCCGTCTCTGCCTTCCCCACCCACCCCACCCACCCCCCCAGAGCGATCCTCTGGTCTTTAATGTGTCAAAGTTTCAGGAGGCAGGATCCCCGTCCCTTTAAAAACTTCTAAGGACAGGGATCCGGCCTCCAAGAGCTACCGGCTAATCACATTGCCAGCAGCTCAGCAGTATCGGTAGTGCCACTGGGAGCGGTGGCCACTGCTGGTACTGCAGAGGCCGCAGACTCAGGCCCAGACCAGAGGTAGGTGAGGTGGGGTTGCCGGGGCCAGTCCGGAAGGCACCGGCAAGGGGTGATGGGAGGGTGGTCTCGCTGTCCGGGGGAGGGGAATCCCAGGGGGTGAATTGGTTCATGGGGGAGTCCACCGTGGGCCACAAATAGCCCACAGGGGAGATACCCCGCCCCCCCCCAAGCCTGCAGGGAGGGCGCCTTGTTTTAAAAGTGCCCTCCACACGCAGTGGAGTCTCTACCCCCGCTGCCGATAAGGTTCCAGTGGCAGCGGGAAGAGACCCTTAATAGGCCACTAAAGGGCCTCAATTTGCCTCTGGGTGTCACCGTCATGAGCCTATCCCGCTCCTTGAAAGACTGCTGGGCGACGGGTCCATCGTCCGGCTGCACCCCCCCGCACCCCACCGCCACACCCCCGCCACCTGCCTCCGATCCTGCCTTGGGGGGCCCATAAAATCCCAGCCATTGTGGATGAAGTTGTGGCTTTGGAAAGGGTGAAGAAGAGGGCCACTAGACTAATACCCAGCATACAGAATCTTACTTATCAAATAGGCTAAAAGAGCTTCAGAGAAGCACAGACTTAGGGGTGATCTGATTGAGGTTTATATGATGACGAAGGGGGATAGATTGTGTGCCAGTTGATAGTTTGCTTCAATTAAACAGGTTAGGGAGAACCAGGGGTAAAAATGTTAAGTTGTGTAAGACCAGATCTAAGTTAAAGGTCATGAGGTGGTTCTTTTCCCAGACAAAAGTGGATCTCTGGAACAGGCTGCCATTTTGTTCAGTGGACACTGATTCGCTGAATTCTTTCAAATGACAGCTGGATCTATTTTTGGCTGGGGCAGAGATCACCTCTTAAGAAAGGTCGGTACAACTGAACATTAAGGGCCTGAGTGATCTGCTGCTCTAGTTTTGCATGCCAAACTTGGTTGAAAAGGAACTTTCCAGATTTCCCACTGTCTAGGGTTTTTAAATCTGCTTTCGCCTCTCCCAGGAAATCATGATTTCAGATGGATTGGGTGTATATATTATGATTCACAAGGTACCACAATTGTATGGGGCAGGTTCGATGAACCAGAGGGTCTTTACCTGCCCATCATTGTTTGTATGTTTGTATCCACAGTATTTTGCTTTTGTATCCATAGACAGTCCCTTATCTACCATGTTAGTTACCTCCGCAAAAATATTCAACTATGTTCATTAGACTTGACTTCTTCTTGACAAATCTGTGCTGGTTCTCTCTGATCAACTCTATTTGTCCCCACAACTGATGTTAGACTAATAGGCCTATAATTTCCTAGTTTATCTCTTCTACCCTTTTAAATGATAGAGTGGCATTGACAATTTTCCAATCCATGGAAACAATTCCTGAATTGAGAGAATTTTGAAAGATCATGACTAATGCCTACCAATTTCCTCACCTTTTAATATCCTGGAGTGGAAACCATCAGGCCCTGGGGATTTGTCTAGCTTTAATCTCATTAGTTTCTCTGTCACCATTTTTTTACTGCTATCAAATCTAGATAGTTCCATCCCTTGATTTATTTTCAGTTTTCCTCATTTTCCATACAGACACATACACACACACACAGAAGCAGAGACATGCACAGATTCAAATACACACACCGACACTCACATGTGCAGAAACACACACTGGCACTCAGATGGACACACACATACACACGCACATGCAGACACACACACAGCAGAGACACACACAGCCACAGATGCACAAAAGCACACACACAAATTGACAGACATACACACACACACACACATAGATACACACATGCACACACATATAGGCAGAGTCATGCACAGGCACAAACACACATACACACACAACATAAACACACATAGACACACATACATACCTTTGGGTGCTCCTTCAAGGGCTGCTGCTGCACTGGCTCTTCCTCTGTTGTCTTGTTGTGTCCCAATAGTTGAATGCCCCGGCTCCCAATTCATGTCTGCCCTTTGCAAATGAGGCTACCCCAGAAATATGGTCCCCCGCCCCCAGACACAGCAAAACAAGCACAGAAACATTCCACAGGCTTTGTGCCCTCCAGAATTGCTGTTTCATTATTTTACTTTGCTTTTGAAGATCTTTTCTCGCTAACACATGTGAACAGTTTGGAAACAGAACATAAAACTCCTCTAACTCATGGGGTATTTTACTGAGGACAATCCATGCACCCAGCCCACAGGAACCATCTATTATACCTGCCTTTATCGCCTTTATTTCCCTTCCTATCAAGATTTTTATCTGCCTCATTAATATTTCCTACAGTACTGTGTGAGCCTTTTTTCCTACTTTCTGTTTTTGTCTGCAGCTTGTTAACTTTGCACTCAAGTCTCATTGTTTTGGATTTATTCTGATTTATTGCTTTAAGCTGCCAATATCTTATGGATTGTATTCAGAACACAGAGCTCGAAGTTTTGGTATCATTTGAGCTATTCTTTACCAAACGCTCTTCAGCACTTTTCTGAAAGCTGAGTGCCCAAAAACTTTGCACAATATTCCAAATATGGTCTCACTGCTGCTCTTTTGTTTTTTTATTCTTTTATGGGATGTGGGCATCACTGGCAAGGCCAGCATTTATTGCCCATTCCTAATTGCCCTTGAACTGAATGGCTTGCTCGGCCATTTCAGAGGTAACCACATTGCTGTGAGTCTGGAGTCACAGGTAGGACAGACCAGGTAAAAGACGGCAAATTTCCTTCCCTAAAGGACATTAGTGAACCAGATAGATTTTTATGACAATTGATGATAGTTTTATGGCACTATTACTGAGACCAGCTTTCAATTCCAGAATTTTATTAATTAATTGTATTAATTAATTGAATTTAAATTCCACCTGATGCTGTAGTGTCCCCAGGGCATTAGCTCGGGCCTCTGGATTACTAGCTCAGTGACAATATCCCTACGCCATCTATACAAGGGTAACAGTTGTTTTAGCATAATTCTGGTATTTCATTAGGCTTCTTAACACCCATTGCACATTGAATAGAAATCTACTAATTATCCATAGAAATCACAAGAACTTCCCTCCCTTCCACCTTTCCTGAGGGAATCCCTTTATCACACACATTCCACCTTCCACCTTTGACCACTAAAATCCAGCTGTTAAGCCAGCTGTTTATTAGTGGAGCTCCCCGGATGCCATCAATCTCTCTTATCACCTGTCCACACAGCTTGACGCTATCAGTAAATTACTAAATGAACTAGACAAGTCGCACCGTGCTCTCCATTATTCATGAAAATGTGTACCGTGAAGAAAGACTTACAACCTGCAAATAGATAGTGACAATGAGAGAAACTATGGAGCAAACGGCTCCAATAAGGTTTGTAAGCTTTAATTCCATAAAACAAAAAAAATGCGGGGCCGGCAAGAAAGTGGAGTTGAGGCTACAATCAGATCAGCCATGTTCTTGTTAAATGGCGGAGCAGGCTTGAGGGGCCGAATGGCCTACTCCAGCTCCTATTTCTTATGATCTTAGTCAGTCAGCTTGTGGTGTAACAGAGGAGAAGAGAATCTGACTATTCAAGGGCGAGGTATAGCAGCGAAGGAGCTTTTATTGTTCAGAACTTGATTTCTTTTTGTACTTCTCAGGAGCCACTTTCCCTCCACCCCTCTTCCTCCACCCCTCTCCCTCCACCCCTCCACCCCTCTCCCTCCACCCCTCTCCCTCCACCCCCTCCACTCCACCCCCTCCACCCCTCTCCCTCCACCCCTCTCCCTCCACCCCTCCATCCCTCTCCCTCCACCCCCTCCATTCCTCTCCCTCCACCCCTCTCCCTCCACCCCTCTCCCTCCACTCCTCTCCCTCCACCCCTCCCCTCCACCCCTCCACTCCTCTCCCTCCACTCCTCTCCCTCCACCCCTCTCCCTCCACCCCTCTCCCTCCACTCCTCTCCCTCCACCCCTCCCCTCCACCCCCTCCACTCCTCTCCCTCCACTCCTCTCCCTCCACCCCTCTCCCTCCACCCCTCTCCCTCCACTCCTCTCCCTCCACCCCTCTCCCTCCACCCCCTCCACTCCTCTCCCTCCACCCCTCTCCCTCCACCCCCTCTACTCCTCTCCCTCCACCCCTCTCCCTCCACCCCCCTCCACTCCTCTCCCTTCACCCCTCTCCCTCCACCCCTCTCCCCAACCCCCCTCCCACCACTCTTTTCCACTTTTCCCTCAACCTCTCCCCTCTCCACAACCCTCCCCTACCCCTTACCCCCATCCCACTACACTTCTCCCTCATCCCCTCTCCCCCACCCCCTCCTTCCCCCATCCCACAATCGCTCTGCCCCCACCCCTTTCCCCATCCCACTATCCCTCTGCCCCCACCCCTCTCCCCCATCCCACTATCCCTCTCCCCCAATCCCCTCTCCCGTACCCCCTCCCCTACTATTCCTCTCCACTTCAAGTGAAGAACCAAATGAAGCAAAATGTTTTGGAAGCTGGGAAGATGTTTCAGTGCTGAACAAACAATCTGTAACGGAGTCTCCCACTTACCATGAAGATAGTTATGGGGTGAGGTTTGATAGGAAGGCCCAGGGAATCAAAAGGATACTCTCCATCATATTTGTTTCCTTTTCGATATGCTTCAAACATCTGAACGAATTCTGTGAGTGATGCTTCCACTATGCTTCGGAGAAGATTTGACATGAGTGTAGCAACACTGGCAAAGAAGTGATCCATCTTCATCATTCTCAGCTCCTATGTTCAAAATCATTTTTAAATTGAGAGAACATTAAACATCCTTTGTTTTAATGTGGTACAATTAATGTAAAAATTGTTCTTAAGCAGTTGATATATAAATAGATCTTTACAGAATGACTCGATATAATTTTCCTAAGTCAACACAAGCTCCATTGGTTAATCATACAATTGTGCAATATAATCATTGTGAACTGAGTGTGATGTGATTTATTTAGCAGATTTGTCCTACAATTGACTCAGCGCTGCTAATTCAATGAATGCAGTGTGGATTTAATATTCAAGGTCCCATTGCTCTGTCTAGGTGCTGCTCTTGAATTGACTTAAAGAGGGGACGGAGGAGAGAAGGGGCGGTGAGGGGGCGGGAAGGGGGGCAGGGGAGAGAGGGTGGGGGCAGAAGGGAGAGATGTGAGGGGCGAGGGGTGGGGGGAGGCAGGTTGAGGGGAGGGGTGGAGGGGAGAGGGTTGGGGGTGAATAGTGGAGGTATTTCAGGCCCATTATTGTTGTCAGTCAGGATTTGTCAGGGGAATTCCTTCTGAATCGAAATATTACCACAAGGTGTTTTACCTCATTATCTTGGGGCATCCAGGATTCCACATTTTCTCTGTTCTCACTAATTATATCACAACAATCCTTTAACCACTGATCCTGCAAAATGATGCCCCTATTCTCTGTAACCATGGAGACATGGTTAATTAGCTGATCCAAGGTCAAGGGGAGGACCTGTGAAAGCACCTCAGATTCGATCAATCTGAAGTTTCTGTATCTGTAACATAAAAGTACAAATTAACAACAAAATGCACTTTAATAAAAAGCTAATGAAGGAAAAAGCAGCATTTTCCCTACATTACAAGAGTGACTAAACTTCAAAATTACTTCATTGGCTGTTAGATGCTTTGTGACATCATGAGGTTATAAATGGCGCTATAGAAATGCAAGTATTTTCATGTGGTACCATTCATGACATCAGGAAGTTCCAAAGCGCTTTAATCTGTTTTAGTGATGTTGGTTGAGGAGTGAATGTTGGCCAGAAAACCAGAGAGAACCCCCCCACCCTGGTCTCTTTGAAATAGAATATTCTTCAAATATTCATACAGCGCCCTGGGATCTTTTACATCTACATGAGAGGGCAGCCAGGGCCTTGGTTTAATGTCTTATTCGAAAGACGGTATCTCCAAACGTGCAGCAGTCCCTCAGTACTGCACTGGAGTGTCAGCCTAGATTATGTGCATAACTCTCTGGAGTGGAACTTGAACCCACAGCCTATAGACTGAGGCAGAAATGTTATCACTGAGTCAAATCCTACATGCCACAGGATATGGTAACACATCAGAAAAGTCATTTCTAATTTTCTTGTAGAATCTTTAACAAATTGCTCATAAGTCTAAATGTTGCTTGTGGGTCTCCAGTGTTATTGCTCATGGTAAATCAGAATGTGTTGTGTTGTGTAAGGACAGGATATAAAATAGTGCTTGGTGTTTGTCCCTTTAAGGCTGGAAGGTGCAAGTGCTCTGTGCTCTTGACATATATGTTGAGTGCATTTCAGCTCTAGATGAGAAGCTGGGTTCTGTTTGATTGCTGGGTCAGTTTAGAATTTGGAGGCATTGTGAAAGAAGCTATGTTGTTGGAAAACTAAACAGAGTTGTATGTGTAGGAGGCTGGAAGAGTAAAATGTCCTAACTGTAAACATTATTGTTTCAAATATTTTGCTTTTCCAACATTTATACCCCAATTGGAGATATTGAATTATCTTTAGTTTCTTTTAACACCTACTTCCCTGTGGCCTGACACAACTCTTGAGAAAAATGTGGAGCATGACCTAATCATTTGCCCAATAAAAAAAGAATAAATTTGCATATAATTAGCAGTGACCCAAATGTTCGCCAGGATGGTATAGGACATGTGCGATGGCACGCAGCACACAAGAACTTTAATGTGTTGTAGATACTGCAGGCTTGGTAACTAATTCAACTTTAAACTTGGTAAAAGTTTGAACTTCATTTGAATGCGACGGATTTTTGTTAATATTTTTAATCACAAGCAAAAATTCAACATTAGCCAAGAGGTAGACTTTAATAAAGTTGGACCTTGTCCTGTCCTTTGTTCTTTAACAGCAGTCTCAAGAATTTCTCATCTTAGTCATTTCAAAACTAATGAACAAATTGAAGTGGAAGTTTCAAAGTGCGTACCTGGTCTGAAAGTTGAGAAGTATCGCAGACATGACAGGATGAGTAATGTACAAGGCATAATTCAACTTCTGGCGTGCACGGTATATGCTCTCATGCCACGGAAACCTCTCTCTGCCTGCAGTGTTAGATGGCTAGAGAAATAAAACAGCTTAAAGCAAACACTACAGGAAAACCAGAAAGGATAAAGACACACATCGAGGTTATCTTGGTAGCTCATGAATGATGAGTTCATTAAGCTTATTGTTACGATCGAGTGAGGAGGGGTTGTTCCTTGTTTTACCACAACAGGTTTAATTCTTTCTTAAAGTGGAAGTACTGGCCAATTCAGTAGGTGTTAGATTATTGGGAGATGGTGGCATAGTGGTAATGTCCCTGACCTAATAATTCAGAGCCCAGGCTAATGCTTTGGTGGCTATGGGTTTGAATCCCACCAAGACAAATGGTGAAATTTGAATTCAATTAATAAACCTGGAATTAAAAGCTAGTCTAATGATAACCATGAAACCATTGTTGTAAAAGCCCATCTGGTTCACTAATGTCCTTTAGGGAAGGAAATCTGCTGTCCGTACCTGGTCTGGCCTACATGTGACTCCAGACCCACAGCAATGTGGTTGACTCTTAAATGGCCTAGCGAGCCGCTCAGTTCAAGGGCAATTAGGGATGGACAATAAATGCTGGCCTAGTCAGCAACACCCACATCCCACAAACGAATAAAAAAAAACTTACTTGTTATGAACAGCACAAAAACCAATTGGACAGGTTTTCTTGAGTTAATGTTACGACCAGGTGAGAAAGGTATCTAGGGGTCCCTTTTAGCCTTCACCTCGTCTTATTGTAACAAGGTTTAATTTTTAAACACACTGTGTTTTGAGCTCCCCCTTGGTGAATCCTAGTTCACCACTTTCTAATTATAAGGCAAAGAAATGAGCACAAACAGATTTTCTCAGGTTTAAAGAAGAAAAGTGAAATTTATTAAACCTTAAACTTAAACTCTAATGCGACTAACACCTATGGATACACGCCGCGCCCCACGCTAGCATGCATATGTGATATGCACATGCAAATGGAGACAGAAAAGAGGAGAAGAAAAATAAAGTAGAGAGGTTTGAGGCAATATCAGAAGAGTTTCTTGTCACTGTGCTTCAAGCTCACTGTAGTCCTTTTGTAAGTAGTCTTGCTTTTCCTTGGGGCCCAGTATTCTTCTCAAACCTTGTTCACTTTAGGAGACTTTTCTTTCTTGGGTTCATGTGTCTTCAATGGGTCTTCAGTTCCATGAGAAAGAGATGGGAGCAGACAGGAGAGAGATCTTTTCAGTCCAGGAGCAAAGAGCTTTCTGAGTTTCAAACACTCTGTGGCAAGTTCAAATTCAAACAGACCAGGTCTTCTGTGTATTGGAGAAGCAGGGACTGGATCCTTTGTTCCAACACTGTCTGCTAGTGTTCAAAAAAGGTCTTTCCAGCGAGGGGCCTGGCAATTCCTTGTGATAGGCCCTCTTTTCTTCCCAGCAACAATTTTAAGTTTTTAATGTTCATGTCGTGAAATAATGTGTGCCTCATTCTTGTCAGGTGGGAGCCTGCATGATACCTCCACACCCAGGGGAATTAAATACGATTTGGAAAAAAAAGGCATATTTCATTACATGGTTTGAGAGAAATATAAGATTCATTTCCATTCATTCATCGATCTTAAAGCTTATTAAAATGGTCTTTTCTGGGTGTCAGTGCTGCCTTAATTTCCCTTTTTTCGGGAGAGTTAGTCATGGGCGGGTCTATCCTGAACTCTCTCTGAGTCATGCAAAGACTTTTGACTTCAGGGGATGGGTGATTCCCTTTTCCTCTGACTGTGGGGAGGATTCTTGTTAATCTCCCCTTTGTTCTCTGGGACACACCTAACTACAGGTATTTGAGCAGACTTGACTGCGCTCTCCTGTGACACTTTGACTAGATGAGGCACCACCCTCACGGTTTCTGTGCGCCCTACATACCTCTCTTTGTCTCTGCAGGTTCCTGTAAATGCTGTCAGCAATTCTGGTGGGGTGCTTCTGGAGTCTGCATTTACATAGGAGGATGTGTGGGTCTAACTTTTCACATTTTTTGTGGTTGGTTGACTGGACAGTAGGGGTTTTCATCCGGGATTCCTCCCGGACTACCTTTAACCGGCCCTTTTGGTCACTTTTTCCCTTTCTCTTTCTAAACTTTTGCCAGCCTTGTGTCTGCCTGTTCCCTTTTGTTCTCGGAGCGTGTCCCTTACTGTTCTCCATTCCTCTGCTGGAGGGTCCTCCTAACACCAGTACAGGACTTAAGGGTGCAGGTTTCACTGTAGGTTGGGGTTTCACCTCAACCTGGCACCTGTAGCAACTCCTGCAGTACTCCACCACATCTTTGTGGAGTTTTGGCCAGTCAAAATGCTGTCTTATGTGGGCTTAGGTCTTTCGAATACTAGCATGTACAGTCACTGTAGGCTTGTGGGCCCTTCTTAATATTTCTCCCTGATACCTCTATGGCACCACTAACTGGTGAAATGTCCACTCCTAAATGTCCACTCCTTGCTGTCAGGTCTATGAGGAGAACTCCATTTCCTTATCAGTACCTCATTCTTTAAATAGTAGCAATTAGGGACTCCCTCTGCTTCGCTTTCAGACTGGGCAGCCTGTGCTAGCTCTCACATTACTGGGTCGGCTCGCTGAGCCCCAGCTAGGGAAAATCTACTTACTTAATTCCCTGGGTCTCCTAATTTTCCAAAGAAAGTCTCAGACAGGCAGACCTCATGGTCATCTGCCTGCAGTGCCATTGCAGTCTCCTCTGGGGGAGCTGGTTTGATCATGGTCTGATCCACTACACATACAGGGAAACTGCAGGGGACCGTCTCCTGCCATTGCCCTGTCTCTCTGACCTCCTGCGGTCTTTCTTTCACTACTGCGGGAGGGGGGGGGGCTACTACCTTCACCCCTGCCAGATCATTACCTAGGAGCAGGTCAACCCCGTCCACAGGCATACTAGGGACAATCCATACGTTCACCGGTCCCGATACTAGGTCGCACTCCAGGTGCACCTGGTGTACAGGTACAGGCATACACTGCCCTCCAATACCATTCACCACCTTTGTGGTATTCACTGTACTCTCTGGGGGAAAGGTCAGGACTTTTCCCAGTAAAAGGGATCTAGTGGCCCCTGTGTCCCTGAGAATCACTATGGGCTTGCTGGCCCCACTCGAGTATGGGGTTACTTTCCCTTCAAATACAAAACTCTGATAACCTTCAGGAATCCTATTAACTTTTCCTGCACTGGCCATAGTAAGCTTCCTGGGTTGCACTTTTACTGCAGTTAAAGCCACAGCTTGTTCTGCTGTGCTTTCCATCAGAGTCTCGTCTTCACTGAGCAGGTGTGCCCTGATCAACCCTACCGGTTTCCCCTTCAGTTTCCAGCAGTCAGCTTTTAAATGTCCTGCCTTATTACAATGGAAGCACACAGGTCTCTGGGTCTCACTCTTGCTCACAGCACCTTCCTTTTTGACTGGAGGAGGGCCCCCTGTGTCTCCTGCTTTCCTTTCTCTCCCAGGACTGCCTGGGCGGAGATCACACTTTGTCCTTTTCGGATTTGTGGTGGTGATTAGGAAAGGTTCTCCCCTGGAAAACCAACTTATAAATTAAAGCAAACTTATCAGCCAGAACAGCCACTTGCTGGACTCCCTGAACCCACTTCTCCTCTACATGGGTCTTTATTGAGAGTGGGAGACAGTTTTTAAATTCCTCTAACAGAGCTACTCTCAGATTCTCATAGCTGAACTGTACTTTCAGAGCCCTCAGTCACTGGTCAAAAGCCAGCTGCTTACTTCTTTCAAACTCCAGATAAGTTTGATTGGTTTGCTTTTTGAGGGTTCTAAACTTTAGGCGATAGGCTTCAGGTACTAATTCATATGTCCCGGGCATAGCATTTTTGGTCAGTTCATAATTTGATGAACTCTCATCTGGCAACAAGGAATAAACCTCATGGGCTTTTCTGGTTAGCCTGCTTTGCAATAAGAGAGATCAGGTCTCAGCTGGCCATTTTAGCTGCCTTGCCAGTTTCTCAAAGGACACAAAAAATGCTTCCACATCTTCCTCATTGAAGTTTTTGGAATTCTTTTAGTTTGGCGAGTTTTAGCAATCTTGTGAGCAGAGAGATGAATGTCTGCTATTCCCCAGCAAGAACCAGGACCTTTAAAGGAACTACCTGTTCTCTCAGAAAGCAGAGAAATACTGTTAACTGCTATGTTTGAATGCCTGAGTAACTGTCATGTGACAAGCCTCTCCCCATCTGTGGTTTTAAGCTGGTATTTTTCTCTGCATCAGAGGAGAAGCAACTGGACTCTGACATGAGCAGATCTTAAGTGGGGGACCCTCTCTCTCTCTCCATTCCAGCTTGAAAGCTTTCAAATCCAGCTTGTTAGCTGACCACCTTTGCATACTCTGGCTACAACCAGAAACCCCATTAGAGGAAATCATCCGCATCACTATCTCCAAGAGACTCACCAAATCAGTCATCTGCCTCTATAAACTAAAATCTGCAGGACCACTGAATTCAACTAGAAACCAGCCAAATCACCAAACTCCACAGACTGTATACCTTTTTTATGGCCTCTAACTCAACCAATCTATCTTTCCCCACTCTGTAACCTATTTGTGTGTGTGTAAACCTATAGTGTGTGTGAGAGTGAAAGTTGGCACATTGTTTAATATTTTATTAGTTCAGTTTAGGTGCAATAAAGTTAACCTCTTTCATTGGCAACTGTCATGCCAAACCTGCCAAAGAATGAGGTACACATTATTTCACCACTTGAACATTAAAAACTTAAAGTTGTTGCTGGGAAGAAAAGAGGGCCTATCACAAGGAATTGCCAGGCCCTTTGCCAGAAAGACTTTTTTTGCATACTAGCAGACAGTGTTGGAACAAAGGACCCAGTCCCTGCTTCTCCAATACCCAGAAGACCTGGTCAGACCAGTTTAGTCACATGACTAACTGGCTGTTTGAATTTGAACTTGCCACAGAGTGTTGGAAACTCAGAAAGCTCTTTGCTCCTGGACTGAGAACACCTCTCTCCTGTCTGCTCTCATCTCTTTCTCAGTGAACTAAAGACCCATTGAAGACACATGAACACCAAGATCTGTGTTTAAACTCCATTTACCCACCTTGGTTCCATATTTATTAATACCTTTACATAACAAAATCTGTCAATCTCAGTTTTGGAATATTCAGTGGACACTGCACCGCCCCCCCCCCCCCCCCCCCCCTCCACCCCCAAACCTCAGCAGCCTTTTTGGGAAGAGAGTTAGAGAGTTTCAGATTTTCACTGCCCTTTGGGTAAAGAAATGCCTCCTGACATCACCCCTGCATGGCCCTATTTCATGAACGTATCTTCAATTATTCAAAATGAAGGCATATCTGAAGAACGTCTAATACTCCAGCAGTGGACCATGAAGATTCGTCAAATTTCCCTTCACTTATCCAATCAATAGAACAAAAAAAATTACATTTCTTACATACCTTACGAGGCAGTTCAATGGCAAGTCTCTCCTGTTCAACTGGATCTAACAGCACGTAGTCAAGTATGGCCTTCCTAATAGCTCCTGTATACACATCCTGAATTTCCTATGTCGAAAAGAAGTTGTATTTCAGAGGAACTGAGTGTCTCAAGAATTGTTAAGCAATATGGGAAATTGAACAGATTAAAGGATTCAAGTTTTTTTCTTACATAAGACTCGCCACAGATGAATTTGAATGGCTAAAGGCTAGATTTAATAGGTTCAATAGGAACAAATTTAAGTTTGACAAAAAGAACATTTTCCTGAAATTAAACTTATGAAACTGCAGCCATTTCCAGGTGCTGCTCATTAATCTATCTCAAATGCTGCTGATCACTAGGATTGTTGACAAAAAAACAACAGTCCATTCTTGCTGGTGTTGTTGTGATCTGGAATACTCTGCCTGAAAGGTTAGTGGAAGCAGATTCAATAGTAAATTTCATAAGGGAAAATTTGTCGTGATACAGGGAAAGAGCAGGGGATTGGGGCTAATTGGATAGCTCTTTCAAACAGCCAGCATGGGCACAATGAACTGAATGACCTTCTTACATTCTGTTTAGTTCTTTGATTCTATAGCAGTGCTACAAATGAAGGAACACATTTTCCAAAGAGTCTGAAACACTGACCAACGATGGACCTCCAGATAGACTGGTAGAAGCACAAGCCACAGATATAATCAAGAACTAGTCAGGTGCTGCAATGGAGGATCGTAGGGTGCTTCAGAATGGATGAAGTGGATTGCAACTATTGCTTTTGTAGCCCCTCTTTCATATTCTGCATGAAATACAGACTCATATAATGGAAGTCAAAAACAAGCTAAATGAATGTTTTTACATAAAGATATGCCATGCTGCAGGTTGTATTTGTAAATGCGGATGAGCAATGAAGACTTTCAATTGGCATTTAGAGTTACAGTGTTTATAAATTCCCAAAAGATGGTGAATGGAAAATACTTCAAGGAATGTATACCAGTGATAGCCATTATTCTTTGTTACTACCTGGAGTAAATCACAACTATTTACGATTTATGTTTACTGACTCTTCAAAAAAAGTCTGCTAAAAACTGCAGATCTTAAAATATTAAAATGTAGAATCATAGAAAGTTTAAGGCACAGAAAGAGGCCACTTGGCCCATTGTGTCTGTACCGGCCAAAACACGATCCACCTATTCTAATCCCACCTTCCAGCATTTGGTCCGTAGCCCTGCGGTTAACGGCATTTGAGGTGCATATCCAGACTCCTTTTAAATGAGTTGAGGGTTTCTGCCTCAAATACCCTTTCAGGCAGTGAGTTCCAGACCATCACCACACTCTGGGTGAAAAAGTTTTTCCTCATCTCAAGTCTAATTTTTCTACCAATCACTTTAAATCTATGTCCCCTGTCACTGACCTCTCTGCTAAGGTGAATAGACCCTTCACCTCCACTCTATCCAGGCCCCTCAAAATTTTGTACATTTCAATCAGATCTCCCCTCAGCCTTCTCTGTTCCAAGGAGAACAAACCGCAGACTATCAAATATTTCCTCATAGCTGCATTTTTCCAGTCCTGGCAACATCCTCGTAAATCCTCTGTACCCTCTCGAGTGTAATTACATCCTTTCTGTAATGAGGTGACCAGAACTGCACACAGTACTCAAGTTGTGGCCTAACCAATGAGTTATACAATGATGTAATCACATTGGCATGAATTATTGATTGAAAAGCAAATCTTTATTCTGAACATCTCATAAGATTCAATGGTGTATAAAGAACCATCAATTTATTTAGATCAGTGATTGATAGTCCATAAGTATATTTCCATAAGTGAGATACCAGTTTTAGCAAGGAGTAAAAACAAGAAATGCTGGAAATACTCAGCAGGTCTGGCAGCATCTGTGGAGAGAGAAGCAGAGTTAACATTTCAGGTCAGTGACCCTTCAGCAGAACAATCGGAATTAGGAAGGAATATTCTTTGTTTCATCAAGGCTGAATGAACACTAGATGTACAGGTATCAGTCAATGCTCAGTCATGGGTGTATCCTCATAACAAACCATTCAAGGTGATTTTAATTCCCAACCATTGCCAATTACCTGTCCCACAGTCACTGAGGCATGTTTGTGGGTTAGGGAGGGGAGTTACTCTGGAGCAACCAAATGCCATATTCTGCATTCCTGCTGGTAATTAGTTACTGCATCCTCGCCAATACATTTTCTACAATAGGATGTGATCAGAGAACAGAATTTTAGACTTTACATTGAGAAGTTGGAAGCTATGCTGTTTGTTACATCGTCATTGATTTCAGTAAATGGATTTACACGCTGATCAAGACTGGGAAAACTGTTTACTGCATCAAACAAGGTAATTATTTCTAAATTAAGTGCTATTTACAGCAGGCACTATCGTGGATGGTCACTCTCAGTTAGTTCATATATGTGATAAACATTCTATTCTATTCATTATACCATTCGTAGAATGAGCATTTCCTCTGTGTGACTGAGCTATCAGAGATTTCAGGACACCATCAGATCCAGCCCACAGAAGCACATGGAGCAGTGATGTATCTAAAATAACCAGCACAAACACAATTGTGTTCCTTTTTGCCTTTTGTGCGAGACATTTTTCTCAGGTTCCATATCTTAGACACAGCCTATAAGTAAGCAGCTCTGTCAGTATCCGTTAAAGATTCCAGCCCCTACTTATCTCAATGTCACAGTGCCAGTCCAAACACATTTCTAACATTAGCTGATCAGTTGCATAAAGAAACTCACCAGTGTCATTGTTCTCCAGACGTTGTGATTTCATCTGTTGCCTGATGGTTAACTACAAGCACCTTGACTAAGCACTCACTACAGAAAGTGACAGGATTCCCCAAGGTGCAAGGAGTCATGCATTGCACCCATAGGATCATGTGTACTCCCTTGACCAAGTTGGGGCCAATGTCAATAGAAAAGGAACCCAGTCTCTCTACATGTGGCTCATTTGTGACTAACGCACAAGAAGCTCGACACCATCCAGGACAAAGAAGCCAGCACTCCACCACTAACACACAGTGGCAGCAGTGTGTACCATCTGCAAGATGCACTGCAGCAATGCACCAAGACTCCTTCGACAGCACCTTCCAAACCCACAACCTCTACCACCTAGAAGGACAAGGGCAGCAGATGCATGGGAACACCGCCACCTGCAAGTTCCCCTCCAAGTCACACACCATCCTGACTTGGAACTATATCGCCGTTCCTTCACTGTCACTGGGTCAAAATCCTGGAACTCCTTTCCAAACAGCACTGTGGGTATACCTGTACCAGATTGACTGCAGCAGTTCAAGAAGGAAGCTCACCACCACCTTCTCAAGGGCAATTAGGGATGGGCAATGAATACTGGCCTTGGCAGAGCCACTCATATCCCATGAATGAATAAGAAAAATGTAAGATTGGTGGAAACAGCAGAGAAATGGTGTGAAAGGCCCTTTATGCTGTTTCTTCAGGTTGTCGCATGGGTTATGATGGGAAGTTGGAGAACTCCAATGAAATTTCCACACTAGTTTACACAGGTGCAGGGAAAGCAAGTGGCCCTTGACTCATGTCCTGTGACTAGAGTTTATGAGGTAATTGTACAGGAGATGGGAGTTGGTCACCAGCTCATGTACAGAACATAATATTCAGATGCAACACAGAGGACAAGCTATGGCTAGGCTACATTAGTAATATTGTTAAAGTTAGCATAGTGACCCTTGGATAACTTGGATTGGACTGTCTATCAGAGTTATTTAGCTGGAAAAATGGCATAAACATCTGTTTCCAATGAGCCTCCAGGGAATTTCAATGTGAGAACTCATGGGAACTCATCACACTCATACATTTAGCAGAACTTATTGCGGGGAACAAGGCAAAATAAAGGCCTGCTCAGGTAAGGAAAAAAAAACCCGACCCAAACCCAACAGAACCACATCGGACCTGAATCCGACCCAGCCCGAGTCCCTCCATTTTTTCCTGCACCCAACCTGAGCCCGACCCGACCACCGGAATGTTCACTTTACCTGCCTTCCAATTCCGAATCTGTTTCTTTTTGAACAACTTTTCAAGTCCAATTAATACTGTGTGTGTCTGACCAGGACCTGGACCCGGCCCCAGCCCTGGCCCCGCCCCGACCCAAGCCCGAAAGCCGGACCCAGAAGAGCGACCTGACCTGACCCGAACCCGACATATGTCGTTGGGTCCCGTCGGGTTCGGGTCGGGTAACCGGCCTTTAAGTCAGAACAGAGGTGAGGGCTGTCAAACTGTAACCACAACACTAAGTTCCCCATTATTAACCCATTTATGAAAGGAGGTAAAGCAATGAAAAATCTGCATTATCCCATAAAATTCAAACTATCAGTTTATAGTCTGTGTTAAGTAGGATGTGAGGTGCTTAGCAGACTATTAATGAGAAGCTGCAGTTCATAGAATGGTACAGCACAGAGGGAGGCCATCCGGCTCATGGTGCTTCTACTGGTTCCTTAAAAAGCTATCTAATTAGTCCACTTCCTTGTCCTATCCACATAGGTCTGTAAATCTTTCTCCTTCAAGTATTTTCCCAATTCCCTTTTGAAAGTTACTATTGAATGTGCTTCCACCACCCTCTCAGACAATGCATTCCTGATCATAACTCACTGCACAATATAGGAAATAGAAGATAGGGAGATCAACATGTGGCTTGAGGTATGGTGCAGGAGGAAGGGCTTCAGATTCTTGGGGCATTGGGACAGTTCTGGGGCAGGAGGCACCTATTCCAAAGGGATGGGTTGCACCTCAACGGGACCGAGACCAATGTCCTGGTGGGGAGGTTCATTCGTGTGGTTGGGGAAGGTTTAAATTAAATTGGCAGGGGAATGGGCAGCAGCATATAGAATCTGAAAAGAGGAGTAAGGTGCAAAAAGTGGGAGAGTTGGATAATATTAGAGAAGGAAGTAGTACCATATTACTTAAGAACAGACTAAGGAATACAAAGGCAGGTTCAGAATGCATGTATGTAGTGAATAAGTTTGGTGAGCTACAAGTACTTCTGAGTGCCAATATGATGTAGTGGCAGCAATAGAAACTAGCTTAAACATGGTGAGGACAGGCGATTAATATTCATGCATACAAAGTGTTCAGAAAAGATAGAAAAGGATAAAAGAGAAGTGGGGTGACAGTACTGATTAAGGATGTCATTGCAGTGTTGGAAAGAAAGGATGTTCTTAAGTCAACAAGGACAGAATCCATTTGTTAGAGTTGAGAAGCAAAAGATCACACTCATGGGGGTATTCTATAGGCCTCCAAATAGTGAGAGAGAGAGAGGTGCAAATCTGTAGGGAAATCACAGAAATGTACAAGAACTATAGAGTGATGATTTTAATAATCCAAATATTGATTGGGATGATGTTAAAATACAGGGAATGGAGGGATGAGGAATTTCTGAAATGTGTTCAGGAGAATTTCCTTGACCAATATGTTCTGGGTCCAACGAGGAAGGAGGCATTGCTGGGTCTGGTGCTGGGGAATGAGGTTGGCCAAATGGACCAAGTGTCTGTGAAAGAACATTTGGGTAAGAGTGATCATTGTATCATAAGGTTTAGATTAGTAATGGAGAAGAGCAAGGAACAATCTAAAGTAGAACTTCTAAATTGGAAGAGGGCTAATTTCAATGGGATGAGAGATCATCTAAACCAAGGTAAAATGGAACCAAAGTTTGACAGGAAAAACTGTAATGAAACAATGGGTTATCATTAAGGTAGAAATGTTTCAGGTACAGACTAGGTACATTCCAACAAGAGCAGAGAAGTAGAAGATGAAATTTAGTACAGGGAAGTGTGAGGTGATGCATTTTAGCAGAAGGGATAAGGAGAGGCATTATATACTTAACGGCACTGTTCTAATGACTGTGCAGGCATAGAGGAACCTGGGGCTTGTGTGCATAGATGTTTGAAGGTGATAGGACACATTGAGAGTGTAATTAGAAAAGCGTTTAGGAGCTTGGGCTTCATAAACAGAGGTATTGAGTACAAAAGCAGGGAAGTTATGCAGAACCTTTACAAAGCTCTGCTTAGGTCACAACTAGAGTATTGCATCCAGTTCTGGTCCCATACTTTGGGAAGGATGTGAGGGTCCTTGAGAAGGTGCAGAGGAGATTTACCAGAATGGTTCCAGGGATGAGGGATTTTAGTTACAAGGTTACGTTGAAGAAGCTGGGGTTGTTCTTGGAGGAAAGGAGATTGAAGGGTGATTTTATAGATGTGTACAAGATTAAACAGGTTTAGATAAGATAGACAAAGAAAAGCTGTTCCCATTTGCAGTTGATATAAAGACTAGGGGACACAGATTTAAGGTTTTGGGCAAGAGATATAGTAGGGATGTGAGGAAAAACTTTTTTTCTCAGTGAGTGATAATGACCTGGAAGTTGCTGCCCATGAGGGTGGTGGAAGTGCAGCCGGACAGTTTGCTGTGCGCTGCACTCACGCTGTGAGTTAAAATCAGGCCTTAGGGCTCCTGGGCCTGATGCTATGATAGAATCTTGATAGCATCCTGAGGCCTGTAATCATAATCTTTGGAATACAGGAAAAAGACTCGGAGAAAAGTGGTCTCTTATAGGACCTGACACTGTGAAGGTGGGTGTATGAAATCACTCAAACCTGTGCCCTCAGGATTCTGCAGAACTGCTCTAGTCGGGCCTGCTGGAAATATCACTGAGGTCACACAAAATCCCAAAGCCTACGGCATTGTGTGAAAAGAGCAGCTGATTGTTAATCTAAGTTCCTACTGTGTTAGGCAGAGATGTATAAATTGCATAAAACTAAAGACTGGAATTGCTCCAAGTAAAACTCTTTGAAAGCAAAAATTGTTACGTATTGTCCACAGCATAGTCTGACATTGAGAAGAGTCCTGACTGTAGGAATATAGGCTGTACACCAGACAAGCAGCTTCTCTCCCAAATGCTCTCTCTCAATTCTTCTGTGACTGATTTGGAGTTCCAAGTCTAAAAAGCAGTGAAAGATGGATCCAACACTCTTAGGGAACTACCATCAGTGCAGGTTTCAAAGGCTTAAAGGCCCTCTGCTCAGCATTCAGAGTTCTGTGGGCCTCATTGGGAGATGACAGGGTTCGCGATGGCAGTTTTGAGCCCCTACATTGCCAGGTAGAAGTTCCTGCTGCAGAAAGCAATGACCATGCAGCAACTTCACCAGTCTAGCATTCACACAGATACACCAGAGCTAGCTGCAAGTGGATGTACCAGGCCATCAAAATCCCAGACAGCTCACCAGCCATACACTACTCCACAGTTAGTCGAACACTTAAAGGCAAGGTGCATGCCAAAGCATCATACAGAGGTACTCTAATCATAAGCGGTAAATGCATCAGAAAACCTTGAAGCATGCATCACATACAGTTACCCTCATTCACTAAATAACATTACTTCATTTCTAATATATCTTGCAGTCTGTACTGATGCAGCTGAACTCAGTGAAGTCTTGAGCCAAACTCTCCCAAACCAAGCTATCTGACTGTAGAATCCGCTAACTGCAGCCCATATATTAAACTGTTTTTTTTATTCGTTCCTGGTATGTGGGCGTCGCAGGCTAGGCCAGCATTTATTGGCCATCCCTAATTGCCCTTGAGAAGGTGGTGGTGAGCTGCCTTCTTGAACCGCTGCAGTCCATGTGTGGTAGGTACACCCACAGTGCTGTTAGGAAGGGAGTTCAAGGATTTTGACCCAGCGATAGTGAAGCAACGGTGATGGTGATGGTGCAGGCGTTCCCATGCATCGGCTGCCCTTGTCCTTCTAGTTGGTAGAGGTCGCGGGTTTGGAAGGTGCTGTCTAAGGAGGTTTGGTGAGTTGCTGCAGTGCATCTTGTAGATGGTACACACTGCTGCCACTGTGCATCGGTGGTGGAGGGAGTGAATGCTTAAGATGGTGGATGGGATGCCAATCAAGCGGGCTGCTTTGTCCTGGATGGTGTCGAGCTTCTTGAGTGTTGTTGGAGCTTCACTCCTCCAGGCAAGTGGAGAGTATTTCATCACACTCCTGACTTGTGCCTTGTAGATGGTGGACAGGCTTTGGGGAGTCAGGAGGTGAGTTACTCACTGCAGGATTCCTAGCCTCTTGTAGCCATGGTATTTATATGGCTACGCTAGTTCAGTTTTTGGCCAATGGTAACCCCCAGGATGTTGATAGTGGGAAATTCAGCGATGGTAATGCCATTGAGTGTTAAGGGGAGATGGTTAGATTCTCTCTTGTTGGAGATGGTCATTGCCTGGCACTTGTGTTCCACGAATGTTACTTGCCACTTATCAGCCCAAGACTGGATATTGTCCAGGTCTTGCTGCATTTCTACACTGACTGCTTCAGTCTCTGAGGAGTCGCGAATGGTGCTGAACATTGTGCAATCATCAGCGAACATCCCCACTGCTGACCTTATGATTGAAAGAAGGTCATTGATGAAGCAGCTGAAGATGGTTGGGCTCAGGACACTACCCTGAGGAACTCCTGCACTGATGTCCTGGAGCTCAAACAATCACAACCAGCTTCCTTTGCGCTAGATATAACTCCAACCAGTGGAGAGTTTTCTCCCTGATTCCCATTGACCCCAGTTTTGCTAGGGCTCCTTGATGCCATACTCGATCAAATGCTATCTTGAGGTCAAGGGCCGTCACTCTCACCTCACCTCTTGAGTTCAGCTCTTTTGTCCATGTTTGAACCAAGGCTGTAATGAAATCAGGAGCTGAGTGGCCCTGGTGGAACCCAAAACGAGCGTCACTGAGCAGGTTATTGCAAGTGCTTCTTGATAGCACTGTCAATGATATCTTCCATCACCTTACGGATGATCTAGAGTAGACTGATGGGGCGGTAATTGGATTTCTCCTGCTTTTTGTGTACAGGACATACTCAGCAATTTCCCACATTGCAGGGTAGATACCAGTGTTGTAGCTGTACTGGAAAAGCTTGGCTAGGGGTGTGGCTTGTTTTACAGACTTCCCTTCAGCATCTGTTACACAAACATGAACAGAGTCCAGGCAGCAACACCTGCAGAGCCACCAATCTGAACACACACAGGTTCATCTATTTGTGTGATGGACAAGTTTGTTTGGGAAGTGCTAACCTCTCTGGCAGGGTTATCAAAGTGTATCACAAACCCCTTGACAAGTGCACAAAATGAGTTGCTGGGTTTTCTCTACTTCCAGGAAGCACATTCTACCATGATTGTGAAGTCCACAATTGGAAAACCAAACTGTGCTAGAGTTGGTTCATTGCTGCAGATAAATCATTACTGGCTGTTGTTTTTCTTTACTGGTTTATAAAGCTGTTTTTTCAGGAAGCTTAATTTACACAATGGTACTTAGAAAAAGTTGTGTGCAGCTCATAAATGATTTTGAAAAGCAGCCATTTCACCCATCTAACCAAGAAGATCTAGTCTTGTTCTTTTCCAAAATACAAATAAACATATTCTGGTCTCAAAATCAATGTTGCCACCATGCTGCATGTGTGCACGGCTGTGCAGTTGCCTTATTCCATGTTAAGTACCATGCCTGCGTTTAGAGGTACTGCCCATTGAAAAAACTGGCCATGCTCACCAACAGAATTTTACAGGTTATATTGGTCACACTTACCTTCAAGGCTTCGGAATGATGTAAAATCAGATGATAATTTGGTAACACGAGGATTATTTAGAAAGATTTTATGGCACAAAAGGAGGCCATGCAGCTCATCATGTCCATGCTGGCTGAAAAAGGGAACTATCCAGCCTAAACCCACCTTCCAGTTCTTGGTCCGTAGCCCTATGGGTTACAGCACTTCAAAGGAATATCCAAGTTTTTTTTAAATGCGATGATAGAGCCAGAAACTATGACCCCTTTCAGGCAGTAAGTTCCACACCCCCACCATCCTGTGGGTGAAAATTACTCCTCCACTCTCCTCTAATCTTTCTATAAATTACTTTAAATATATGCCCCCTCATTATTGACCTCTCTGCTCATGGAAATAGGTCTTTCCTATCCACACTATCTAGGACGCTCATTTTTATGCACCTCAATTAAATCTCCCCTTAGCCTCCTCTGTTCTTAAGAAAACAAACCCAGCCTATCCAATCTTTCCTCCGAGCTAAAATTCTCCATTCCTGGCAACCTCCACTTCAGGTCTATGCCCGGTTCCTGAGCAGCTGTCATGACTTCTTTATCCTGTGAGAGTCCTAGGTGCTGCACCTCTTTAGGCCCACACCTAGAGTCTGTGGGTGGCTGCTGGGAGGTAAGGGTGATCCCCTAAGGACGTGGCTCCTGAAGCCCATTCAAAACCCAGACAGATGGAGAGAGGCGCTACAACCATAGCCATCTCCTAACACAGACCTGCGTGGAACAGACCATCGACCTCTTCAAGATGCACTTCCATTGCCTTGACCGGTCGGGTGGCACCCTCCAATATTGGCCATCCAGAGTGTCCTGTATCATGGCCATCTGCTGCACCCTGCACAACAAGACACTGCAAAGAGGTCTAGAGATGGATGAAGAGGAGAAAGCTGGAATGCCACTCCACTTCTGAGGAGGACAGAAGGAAGAAGAGGAGGAGGAAGGGATAGCTCCCGAGGTGGCCCATGCCCAGGCAGCGCAGGACCTCCAGCCATTCCATCCCAGACCTCAGGGCGAACTGCAGGCTGGGATGGCAGCAAGGCCCACACAGATTCAGCAGCATTTCAACTGATTGTCCCCGAGCCCTTGTGGCCAATGACTCCACAACTCACCTTCCAGCATTAAGAGCTATCTCATCGATCTGACCCATAACTGCGAGGTCACATTGGCAGCCATTAACATGCAGATGTTCCTTCATCCACCATTGTCCAACATCACAAGGCATGGGCACCACATCCTCCCCACCCAACCCACATCAGAGTGATGACATAAAGAAGTTATATTGTGATGCAAGTGGAGTAACAGACAGCTGCAGACAATAGCATCCAGGTGACCCAATAACAATGCTGTGGTACTTTCCTTTCTCTTAACACTTCTACAGGGTGCTCCCCCTGTGGCAGAGGATGAGGTGGAGGCAGTCTGCTTGCTACTCTGTCTCTGGCTGAGATGCCCGTGGTTTCTGTCCTTGTCGTGGAGGTGCCCGTGGGGTCTCCTCCACAGGCTGCTGTGCCTGTGTCATGGCCAGGGCTGCCTCTGTCACAGGGCCTTGGCACACAGATGGCTCCTGAGTTGAAGGGGGCGAGGGGCTGAAGGGTGATGCCGGTACCCCCTTCATCTGCCACAAAGACCATCTCAGCCCTTTCCTGGTGCCCTTGGATGCTGGATGCAGCCATCGACTGGAACGCAGCTGGCATCCACTCTGAGAACTCAGTGCCATCAGTGATACTGAACAGTCAATGCAACAGAGAGTCTCACTCTTTCTGTGCATATCTGCATGCTGCTCCTCCACCCACTCAGAGTGGTTTTGCATTTGGTTCTCCAAGAGGTTGCCCAATCTCTCAATGTCGGAACTCATGTGCTAGAAATACTGAGTCATGATGGAGCACATGCACTGCATGGACTCCTCCATTGCCTGCCCATGGATCCTCAATGCCTCAGGGAACTCTGACAAACAGAAACTTACCTGCCTCTGGTTCTCGAGGAAGACCCTCCTTGTCTATACCACCCGAAGCCCAGCATCTTCGCCCAGCGAAGCATCTCTTTGTCTCTCTTCCATCCTCCGAGGGGGACTGCCCACAGCAGGCTCTGCTTCACCCTCCTCCTCCTGCTCATGTGTGATATGGAGTTCACCCAGTGCTTCCCTTTCTACACGGCTCTGGGGCCCAACCGAGGTGAGTGTATCTGCGCTGGTGAAAGGTGTTGAGGTATGCTGTGACGGTGCTGGTTCCGTGGAGTCACCAAGCCCCAGTGAGGATGGTGGCTCCGATACGGCAGACCCACTTTGCTCCAGATCTGCAATTGGACCTGTGGAAGACACAGGAAAATGGAAATGAGAACTTGTCCGACTCAACCAGACCCCCAGCACAAACAACCCCTAGATGAAACTGGTCTTAGATCCATAGCTCACATTGGGCAGGTGTCTCCTCCACGCCCTTCACCTCAAGAAAGAGCTATCCAATCACCCTGTTGCTCTCAGACCCCCATCTTGCCATCTCCCACTGCCAGCCTCGAGGGCACCTTGACGATCTCCAGTGCCACCTCCTCCATCAGGGTCAAAGTGTGCAGTTGGGCTATTCCACCACCCGTTCTGAGAATTTGCCAAGCATTATGCGCTCTCTTCTCCTGCAGGATGGGAGGAGAATGATTCCTGAGTAGGTTGCTCTCCCTCATCTCTTCCAGTATGACATACAGTGATGACCCTATCTGAATGGCGCCCTGTTTATGAGGATGGATGCGTCTCAGTGCAGCGACTGTCCACTTACTCTGACAATGTGAGGGAGAACTATGGACATTCTGTGAGGTCGGCTTGCTTGCATTTTGGTGCTTGGAAAGTTGGTGCCCAATGAACTGGGTGCTAGTGGCCACTCCCCTTACCAGACCGCAAGAGGTCATGAACCTTTTTCTACACTGGACCCAAGTCCTTTACCTGGGTCCCTGGAGGCCAACCTCCGTAGTCCCCTCCATCCATGCACTCTTGGTCTCCTGGGCGGATTTCTCATTCTTGAGGCCGGGAAGAATAGCTCTCTCCTCTGTGAGACTGCATGAGTCAGCGCCTCCAGGGAGGCATCAGAGAAACGTGGTGCCGCCCAGGGACGCATGCCCATGCCCACTGACCTTCCAATCTCCCTGGTGCTGCATCACTGAAGGCAATGGCAAGCCCAGTCATGACTGCCACTTACCTTTTAAAATTGCCCTCAGTGACTGTTCCCGCCTCCAGGATTCTTCCAATGCCTCTAATTGGACACCAGAGTCACCCCAGGCTAATTACCTACTTTGCATTTCAAAAAAGCATCGCATCACGTCACTGACACTGACACAGAGTGGGGTCAGGACCCGGAAGTGTTCCAGCCGTCGGGTCCCAACACCATTACGAAATTTCCTGCCACAGAGCCTGGACTTCTGTCTGTCTCTGGCATTCCTGGTGGAGACCCCAGCAGGAGAAGCAAGACATGTGGCAGCTTCCTCTCCTCTTTCTGGCCAACCCAGCACGCTCTTTCAAACAAGTGAATATATGTCAGTTAGTGGCGGCAGTTACAGCCTTCCTGCATGTAAGTCCAAAGGTTACAGCTCATCACATGACATGGTCCAGGGCTATACGGCCATCTGCATCCCATGCGGCCAACTCTGAGCAACTGCAGCCTATCACCACACTGACTCCTCCCATTCAGGAAGCACTTCAAGATGGTTGTAGGTTAGGAAGTAGGGTCACCAAGGGAAATCACTGGATCAGAGAGTAGGCAGGAGAAGCACTTGCCAATGTTAATGGCACCCAATAAATCACTGCCACACCAATCAACTAGCTAACTCTCTGCTTTCTACTCCTCCACTATTGGTGCAGTGTGGGCCTCCTCTCTGTCTGACTGCATATACACTCCTTTTTGTATTATGCAGTAATGTTCCATGCAGCAGACTGTGCTGATCTTAAAACCCTTTACAGGGCTAGACAGGAACACACAGCCAGAAGGGTCTCAGAAATGGTGGACTCTACTGAAATTCTGATCAAGGCACCAGTCTTCTTGTAGAGATAAGAAATCAAGTGTGGGAGTGGACAGGCCCCCTAACAGTAACCACATGGTAGGACGGGGTAGAAAGGAAGCAATAATGGGAGCTTGTCAGAAAGGTATGGCAATAATCATGGGGGATTTTAATCTACATAAAGACTGGAAAAATCAGATGGGAAAAGGTAGCCTAGATGAAGAGTTCATAGAATGTTTTCACGATAATTTAGTAGAACAGCATGTTCTGGAGCCAACCAGAGAGCAGGCAATGAGATCAGATTAATTAATGACCTCATAGTGAAGGCATCCCTAGGCAGCAGTAATCATAATATAATTGAATTTTACATTCAGTCTGAGGGAGAGAGGAGTGGGTCTAAGACTAGTATTTTAAACTTAAATAAAGGCAATCATAAAGGCATGAAAGCAGAGCTAGCTAAAGTAAACTGGCAAATTAGGTTAAGGGATAGGTCAATAGAGATGCAGTGGCAGACATTTAAGGGGATGTTTCCCAATACACAGAATAGATACATTCCAACAAGAAAGAAAAATTCCAAGGGGAGGACCAACCATCCATGGTTCACTAAAAATGTTAAAGATAGTATGAAACTTAAAGAAAAGCATATAATTGTGCAAAGATGGGTGGCAGGTCAGAAGTTTGGACAGAATATAAAAAACAGCAAAAAATGACTGAAAGATTAATAAGGAGAGAAAAATTAGAGTACAAGAGAAGCTAGCTAGAAATACCAAAACAGATAGTAAGAGTTTCTACAGATAGTTAAAAAAAAATAAAAGAGTTAAAAAATGAATGTTTGTGCGATGGAAAGTGAGTCGGGGAATTAATAGAAAATAAGGAGATGGCAGGTGATTTGAACAGCCTTTTTGCATCGGTCTTCACTATAGGGCATTTAGAAAAACTCAAAGGAAATCAGGCAGAGTCAACATGGTTTTGTGTAAGGGAAATCATGTTTAACCAATTTATTGGAGTTATTTGAGGGAGTTACATGTGCTGTGGATAAAGGGAAACAGGTGGATGCATTGTACTTAGATTTCCAGAAGGCATTTGATAAGGTGCCACATCAAAGGTTATTGCAGAAAATAAAAGCTTGTGGTATAGGGGGTAACATATTTGCATGGATAGAAGATTGGCTAGCTAACAGGAAACAAAGAGTAGGCATAAATATGTCATTTTCTGGTTGGCAAGATGTAATGAGTATTGTACCACAGGAATTGTTGCTGGGGCCTCAACTTTTACAACTTAGATGAAGGGACCGAAGGTATTGTTGCTAAATTTGCTGATGACACAAAGATCGGTAGGAAAGTAACTTGTGAAGAGGACATAAGGGGGCTACAAAGGGATATAGATAGGTTAAGTGAGTGGGCAAAGACCTGGCAAATGGAGTATAATGTGGGAAAGTTTGAAATTGTCCACTTTGGCAGGAAGAATGAAAAAGAATATTATCTAAATGGTGAGAGATTGCAGAGCTCTGAGATGCAGAGAGATCTGGGTGTCCTAGTGCATGAATCGCAATAGGTTAGTATGCAGGTACAGCACGTAATTAGGAAAGCTAATAGAATGTTATCGTTTGTCGCGAGGGGAATTGAATACAAAAGTAGGGAGGTTATGCTTCAGCTATACAGGGCATAGGTGAGACCACATCTGGAGTACTGTGTACAGTACTGGTCTCCTTATTTAAGGAAGGATGTTAATGTGTTGGAAGCAGTTCAGAGAAAGTTTACTAGACTAATACCTGGAATGGGCGGGCTGTCTTACGAGGAAAGGTTGCACAGGCTTGGCTTGTATCTGCTGGAATTTAGAAGAGTAAGAAGTGACTTGATTCAAACATATAAGATCCTGAGGGGCCTTGACAGGGTGGATGTGGAAAGGATGTTTCCCCTTGTGGGAGAATCTAGAACTAGGGACCACTGTTTAAAAATAAAGGGTCGCCCATTTCAGACAGAGATGAGGAGAAGTTGTTTTCTCTCAGAGGGTTGTGAGTCTTTGGAATTAGCTTCCTCAAAAGGCGGTGGAAGCAGAGTCTTTGAATATTTTTAAGGCAGAGGTAGATAGATTCTTAATAAGCAAGGGGGTGGAAGGTTATCAGGGGTAGGTGGAAATGTGGAGAAATCAGTTCAGCCATGAACTTATTGAATGGCGGAGCAGGCTCGAAGGGCCGAGTGGCCAACTCCTGCTTCTAATTCATATGTTTGTATGTTCATATAGAGGATGCAAGTAACATTCCAGAAACTGCTGCAAATCAGGAAATGGAAGGGAGGGAGGAACTCAAGAAAATTACAATAACCAGGGAAGTGGTCATCTGGCAAATTGTTGGAGCTGCGGGATGACAAGTCCCTGGGTCCTGATGATCTTCAGCCTAGGGTGTTAAAAGACGTGGCTAGTGAGATAGTTGATGCATTGGTTTTAATTTTCCAAAATTCCCTAGATTCGGGGAAGGTTCCATTGGATTGGAAAATAGGGAATGTAACTTCTTTATTCAAACAGGGAGGGAGACAGAAAGCAGGAACTACAAGTCAGTTAGCTTTACATCTGTCTTAGGGAAAATGTTTGAAGCTATTATTAAAGATGTTAAAGGGGAACTTAGGAAAATTCAAGGCAATCAGGCAGAGTCAACATGGTTTTGTGAAAGGGAAATCATGTTTAACCAATTTATTGGAGTTCTTTGAAGAAGTAACATGTGCTGTGGATAAAGGGGAACTGGTAGATGTACTATACTTAGATTTCCAGAAGGCATTTGGTAAGGTGCCACATGAAAGAAGAAGAAAATAAAGAACATGAAGAAATTAAAAGCTCATGGTATAGGGAGTAACATTTTGGCATGGATAGAAGATTGGCTAGCTAACAGGAAACAGAGAGTAGGCATAAATGAGTCATTCTCTGGTTGGCAAGATGGAACAAGTGGTAATGCCACAGGGATCAGTGCTGGGGCCTCAACTTTATCAACTTATCTAAATGACTTCGATGAAGGGACCGAAGGTATGGTTTCTAAATTTGCTGATGACACAAAGATAGGTAGCAAAGTAACTTGTGAAAAGGATATAAGGAGGCTACAAAGGGATATAGATGGGTTAAATGAGTGGGCAAAGATCTGGCAAATGGAATATAATGTGGGAAATTGTCCATTTTGGCAGGAAGAATGAAAAAGAAGCATATTATCTAAATGGTGAGAGATTGCAGAGCTCTGAGATGCACAGAGATCACAGAATCACAGAATAATACAATGCAGAAGAGGCCCTTCGGCCCATTGAGTCTGCACTGATGCATTTAAGACACCTGACCTGTCTACCTAATCCCATTTTCCAGCACTTGGCCCAAAGCCTTGAATGTTATGACGTGCCAAGTGCTCATCCAGGTACTTTTTAAAGGATGTGAGGCAACCCGCCTCTACCAACCTCCCAGGCAGGGCATTCCAGACCGTCACCACCCTCTGGGTAAAAATGTTCTTCCTCAAATCCCCCTTAAACCTCCTGCCCCTCACCTTAAACTTGTGTTGCCTCGTAACTGATCCTTCAACTAAGGGGAACAGCTGCTCCCAATCCACCCTGTCCATGCCCCTCATAATCTTGTACACCTCGATCAGGTCACCCTCAGTCTTCTCTGCTCCAACGAAAACAACCCAAGCCTATCCAACCTCTCTTCATAGCTTAAATGTTACATCCCAGGCAACATCCTGGTGAATGCCTCTGCACCCCCTCCAGTGCAATAACATCCTTCCTATAATGTGGCGACCAGAATTGCACACAGTACTCCAGCTGTGGCCTTACCAAAGTTCTGTACAACTCCAACATGACCTCCCTGCTTTTGTAATCTATGCCTCGATTGATAAAGGCAAGTGTCCCATATGCCTTTTTCACCACCCTATTAACCTGCCCTTCTGCCTTCAGAGATCAATGGACAAACACGCCAAGGTCCCTTTGTTCCTCGGAACTTCCCAGTGTCAGGCCATTCATTGAATACTTCCGTGTCACATTACTCCTTCCAAAGTGTATCACCTCACACTTTTCAGGGTTAAATTCCATTTGCCACTTTTCTGCCCATTTGACCATCCCGTCTATATCTTCCTGTAACCCAAGACACTCCACCTCATTGTTAACCACTCGGCCAATCTTTGTGTCATCCGCGAACTTACTGATCCTACCCCCCTACATAATCATCTATGTTGTTTATATAAATGACAAACAATAGGGGACCCAGCATAGATCCCTGTGGTACGCCACTGGACACTGGCTTCCAGTCACTAAAACAGCCGTCTGTCATCACTCTCTGTGTCTCCTACAGCTGAGCCAATTTTGAATCCACCTTATCAAAATACCCTGTATCCCATGTGCATTTGCTTTCTTAATAGTCTCCCATGTGGGACCTTGTCAAAGGCTTTGCTGAAATCCATGTAAACTACATCAACTGTTTTACCCTCATCTACACACCTGGTCACATGCTCAAAAAATTCAATCAAATTTGTTAGGCATGACCTCCCTCTGACAAAGCCATGCTGACTATTCCTAATCAAATTTTGCCTCTCCAAGTGGTGATAGATTCTCTCCTTCAGAATTTTCTCCAATAGTTTCCGTACCACTGACGTGAGACTCACTGGTCTGTAGTTCCCTGGCTTATCTCTACAACCTTTCTTAAATAGTGGGACCACATTAGCTGTTCTCCAGTCCTCTGGTACCTCCCCCGTGGCCAGAGAGGAATTAAAAATTTGGGTCAGAGCCCCTGCAATCTCCTCCCTCATCTCCTACAGCATCCTGGGACACAAATCGTCCAGACCTGGAGATTTGTCCACTTTTAAGCCTGCCAAAATCTCCAATACTTTGTCACTCCCTATGACAATTTGCTCAAGAACCTCAGTCTCTCTCTTTTTGAGTTCCATATCTACATCCTCATTCTCTTGGGTGAAGACAGATATGAAGTATTCGTTCAACACCCTACCAATGCCCTCTGGCTCCACCCACAGATTTCCCCCTTGGTCCCTAATGGGTCCTACTCTTTCCCTGGTTATCCTCTTCCCATTGATATACTAATAGAATATCTTGGGATTTTCCCCACTTTCACCAGCCAGAGCTTTCTCATATCCCCTCTTTGCTCTCCTAATTGCTTTCTTAAGCTCCATCCTACACTTTCTGTACTCCACTAATGCTTCCGTTGATTTGCACTCCTTGTATTTGCTAAAATCCTCTCTTTTCCTTCTCATCGTACCCTGAATGTTTCCGGTCATCCATGGTTCTCTGGGCTTGTTGGTCCTACCTATTACCCTCGAGGGAACATGTTGGGCCTGTACCCTCCCCATTTCCTTTTTGAATGCCCCCCCACTGCTCTTCTGTAGATTTCCTGACAAGTAACTCTTTCCAGTCTACCTTGGCCAGATCCTGCCTTATTTTACTAAAATTCGCTCTCCCCCAATCCAAAACCTTTTTTTGCAACTTGTCTATTTCTTTCTCCACAACAAGCTTAAATTGTACCATGTTGTGGTCGCTATCACCAAAATGCACCCCCACCAACACATCAACCACCTGTCCGTCTTCATTCCCCAGCATTAGGTCCAGCACTGCATCCTCCCTTGTTGGATCCTCAACATATTGAACTAAAAAGTTCTCCTGTATACATTTTAAGAACTCCACTCCATCTAAGCCCTTAACACGATGACTGTCCCAATTAATGTTGAGAAAGTTGAAATCACCTAATATAATTACCCTATTATTATTTTTACACACCTCTGTGAATTGCGCACATATTTACTCTTCAATTTCCCGCTGACTATCTGGGGGTCTATAATAAACACCTAGCAATGTGGCTGTCCCTTTTTTATTCCTAAACTCTATCCATAAAGCTTCATTTGATGCCTCGTCCAAGATATCATCTCTCCTTACTGCAGTAACTGACTCCTTAAGTAATATTGCAATGCCCCCTCCTCTTTTACCCCCTCCTCTGTCTCGCCTGAAGATTCTATATCCCGGGATATTGAGCTGCCAATCCTGCCCCTCCTTCAACCATGTCTCTGTGATGGCTACTATATCACAATTCCGCGTGTCAATCCTTGCCCTTAACTCATCCGTTTTACCTGTAATACTCCTGGCATTAAAGTAGATGCCTTCCATCTTGGTCTTACTCCCTTGAAACTTACTTCCGCTGTATTCCCTCTGACTTGTTCGCTTTCCTGTGTTTAGCTGTGTCCCTATTCTGCTAGGAGTCTGCGTCCCCTCCCCCTGCCAAATTAGTTTAAACTCCTCCCAACAGCACTAGCAAACCCGCCAGCAAGGATGTTAGACCCCTCTGGTTCAGATGTAGACCGTCCTGCTTGTACAGGTCCCACCTTCCCCAGAAATGGTCCCAGTGGTCCAGGAATCTAAAACCCTCCCTCCTGCACTAACTCTTAAGCCACGCATTCATCTGTGCTATTCTCCTATTTCTATACTCGCTCTCACGTGGTACTGGGAGTAATCCAGAGATTACAACCCGAGAGGTCCTGCTTTTTAGTCTACTGCCTAACTCCCTGAATTCTTGATGCAAGACCTCATCCCTCTTTCTACCTATGTCATTGGTACCAACATGTACCATGACATCTGCCTCATCACCCTCCCCATTCAGGATGCCTTGCAGCCATTCAGTGACATCCCGTACCCTGCCACCAGGGAGGCAAAACACCATCCTGCAGTTACATTGACGGCCACAGTAGCGCCTATCTGTTCCCCTGACTATAGAATCCCCTATTACTATTGCTCTTCCTCTCTTTCCCCCTTCCTGTGCAGACAGGCTGCTTGTGGTGCCAGAAGCTTGGCTCTGTCCACACTCCCTGGAGGAACCGGCCTCATCAGCCTCCAAAATGGAATACCAATTTGCAAGTGGGACCCCAGGGGACTCCTGAACTACCTGCCTGTTTCTCTTGGACTGCCTGGTGGTCACCCATTCCCTTCCTTCCTCAAGTCCGTTCAGCTGCGGTGTGACCACCGATGCTATCCACGATGCTCTCAGACTCACGGATGATCCACAGTGTTTCCAGACGCCGTTCCAGCTCTGAAACCTGAGCTTCCAGGAGCTGCAGCTGGACACACTTCCTGCACACATGCTGCTCCCAGGGACTGGAAATGTTCCCGGATTGCCACATGCAGCAAGAGGAGCAAACCACGGCTTTAAGCTCTCCTGTCGTGACTAAACCTTTTAAATTTAAAACTTTAGAAGACTGTTATAAGAAAAAAAATCAACTAAATCTTGCTAAAACAATGACTTACAATTCAATCCAGTTTGAAAAATACCAACCAGGACTTACTCACCAGTCAGCTGTGCTCTTTGGAAACTCTCGGCTCCCCTCACGCTCTTTGAGGACAGGTAGGAAATGAAAGGAGCACCTCGCTCCCTCCTTACTGAACTCCCTCAGTCACAAAACTCCCACTTTAGCACTCTAATACAGCCTCATGTCAGCACTCCAGTGCAAACGAAGTCAGCACTGTAAGATGGCCCACTTTTATCCTGTCTGACTCTAGCCCCTGAAGACTGGTTTAAGCCAGTTATCTCATTAACAAAGTGCAGCTGCAAGCAGAGGCTGAGTGAACTCTGTTTAAAGTTGGTCTAAAACTCACCTTCTCCAACCCAAACAGCAACTGTTAAGTTAATTTGCTAAATAAAAGAAAGACTAGACTTTAGATAAAACTAACCCTTAATTACCCGCAGTCACAAAACTCCCACTTTAGCGCTCTAATGCAGCCCCAAGTCAGCACTCCAGTGCAAATGAAGAGATCTGGGTGTCCTAGTGCATGAATTACAAAAGGTTAGTATGCAGGTACAGCAAGTAATTCGGAAAGCTAATAGAATGTTATCATTTATCGTGAGGAGAATTGAATACAAAAGTAGGGAGGCTATCCTTCAGTTATCCAGGGCATCGGTGAGATCACATCTGGAGTAGTGTGTACCGTTTTGGTCTCCTTATTTAAGGAAGGATGTAAATGCGTGAGTTCAGAGAAGGTTTACTAGACTAATACCTGGAATAAGCGGTTTGTTTTATGAGGAAAGGTTGAACAGGCTAGGCTTGTATCCACTGGAGTTTAGAAAAGTAAGAGGCGACTTGATTGAAACAAATAAGATCCTGAGGGGTCTTGACAGGGTGGATGTGGAAAGGATGTTTTCTCTTGTGGGAGAATCTAGAACTAAGGGTCACATCTTAAAAATAAAGGTTTGCTCATTTAAGACAGAGATGAGGAGAAATTGTTTTCTCACAGAGAGTCGCGAGTCTTTGGAACTCTCTTCCTCAAAAGGTGGTGGAAGCAGAATCTTTGAATATTTTTAAGGAAGAGGTCAACAGATTCTTGATAAGCAAGGGGGTGAAAGGTCATTGGGGGTAGGCGGGAATGTGGAGTTGAGGTTACAATCAAATCAGCCATGATGTTGTTGAATAGCGGAGCAGGCTCAAGGGGCCTACTCTTGCTCCTAAATTGTATGTTCGTATGTATTTGTTGTATTTATATTATGTTACTGTTTAGGGGTTTCTTAGATATGGGGCAGGGGCAACCAGGGTGACAGAGGATATTCTCTGGTCTGCAATTGGCCACCTGTCAATTAAACCAGGCAACATTGACTGCTGCATAACATATTGGAGAATTCTATCCTGGATGCCTCCAAGATATCAGTGCAGTCCAATGCTTCTGTGTTCACATGCTACCTGAACATGAATTATGTGAAAATTCTTTTTGATGTATGTTTCTGACATTGACGTGAGGAGTCCTGAAGCAAACAGCGGTCATGTACTCTTGGGTACTCATGAACCTGGTAAAGGTCTCGCATACTATCAAACTGACAACTCATTTGCACAGGGTAAGTGATGAAGATGTTGCACCTTGCACCATTGCATCTGTCAGCAGCTCAACACCATTCATAAACAGCAAGGGGCTTGGGGAGGGTTCAATTATGAGGACCTGTATTTCATAAACTTGGTTTGTATTTTCTTGAGTTTAGAAGGTTAAATGATGATTTATTGAGTTATTTAAAATGCTGAAATTATTCGATAGGGTAGATACAGAGAAATGATTTCCTCTGGTGGGCGAATCAAGAACAAAGGGGATATAATCTTAAAATTAGAGCTAGGTCGTCAGGAGTGAAATCAGGGCTGGAATTTTACCTTGCGGCAGTGGCCTCGCCCACTGGAAAAAAAGTTGGGGTGAGCCTACCTCCGCTGGGCCTGGAAGCCACGCAGTAATTTTACGTGGCCTGGGCCTTTAATTGGCCCAGGTTGGGACTTCTGCCCCTCTGAGGCAGGAAGTCCCACCTCCAAAAGCTGTCGGCCAATCAGAGGGCTGGCAGCTCCTCAGTCTCAGCAGCGCCAGCAGGAGCGTTGGCCACTGCTGGGACTGCACCCAGTGAGAGGGGCAGCATGGACTCCAGCCTAAAACAGGTGAGTGTGGATTGGGGTTCGCCCCAGTGAGGGGTGTGGCTGTGGGTACGTAGGGTAGGGGTGTAGTTTTAGGGGGAGTGGCCAGTGCTGTTGTGGGGGTCTCTCCATGGGGCACAGTGTGTCCAATCAGGAGCTCCCCCCACAGCCAGCAAGGAGGCTGCCACATATTACTGGGCAGCCTTCTTAGGTGTCAAAGTGCCCGTCTGCCATTGGTAATATGCCAGCAGCAGGGTGAGGTGGCCCTTAAGGGTCTTAGTTGGCCTGGGGTGGGTGAGTGAATGATGTGACAATTTTGGCGTAAGAGGAATTAATCAATAAACAATTGACTTTCTGTTTTTAAAACCTACAAGAAACCAGTCGCTGTCTGTTTATTTGAAAAATAAAACCCCAAGGGGTTAACTTCTTAACACAAATATACTTGCTGCGGCCAGGTGGAGAGTTGAACAGTGGGAACCACCCACATCACACCACGTGGCTGTAACACTACCTGATAGGATCACAGAATCTTACAGCACACAAGGAGATCGTTTTGGACCATCATGCTTGTGCTGGCTGTGTGAAAGAACTTTCCAATTTGTCCCACTCTCCCTCTCCTTTCCCCATTGCCCTGCAACTTTCTCTTTTTCAAGGATCTGTTCAATTTCCATTTGAAAGTTACTATTAAATCTGCTTCCACCACCCTTTGAAACATGCCCGCCAGACAATAACATCTCGCTGCATTAAAAAATTCTTCGAATTTCCCCACAGGTCCTTTTATCAATTATTTTAAATTTGTATCCTCTGGTCACTGACCTTCCTGCCAATAGAAACAGTTGCTCCCTGTCTACTCTATCAAAATACCCCATAATTTTGAACCGTTCTTTTAAATATCCCCTTAATTTTCTCCACTCTACGGAGAACAATCGCAGCTTCTCCAGTCTCTCCACATAATTGAAGTTCTGGGAACCATGCTGGTAAATCTCCTCTGCACCCTATCCAAGGCCTTGTCATCCTTCCTAATGTGTGGTGCTCGGAATTAGATACAATAATCCAATTGAGGCCTAACCAGGGATTCATATCTAATATGTGATCTTACCACCAATGCACCAATGCTTTTTTAAATACTCATTTCTTTTACACAGCATCTTTGGCATTGTGTTCGTGCCCAAGAGGATGCTGTAGCAAACCCACAGCACAGTATCAAAATGTGATTGGTATTCACTCCTCAAATGGCTCAGCAGTGAGTTGTTAGGCTGTGCAGAGCAGGGTCCCAGTCTGTGTGGAATTAGCTGATCTCAGCTCGGGCAAGAATCAGAGCATCACAACCTTCACCTTGGGTTAGGGAGAATAAAAGCAGATAGAGGAGAGGAGGGGAGGGGAAGGGTGATTGTTAAGGTGCATGGGTGGTAAGGGCGATGGAGAGGGTGAGGTAAAAGGTTTATGGGAGGGGAGGGTGGGAGTTGGGGAGGAGAATGGGTCTGGAGGGAGTATGAGGATTATGTGGAGGGAATGTGGGGGAGGGTGAGTTTGAGGGTTAAGAAGCAGGGAGGGGATGGGAATGGTGAAAGGCATGGGAGGGCGAGGAGAGGTGGAAGGGCTATGGGAAGGAAGAGGGAGGGTGTGGGAGGAGAGAGGAATGAAATTATTGCTTCTAAAGACCAGGTGTATTGTTGGAAATTTCTCTTGAAATTTAATTTATAATCTTATCATTTCAAATCTAATTTTTCAAACACAATGAAACCAAAGAGCTAAAATAGCCACATAAACCTGGAAATGACAGTTGGAGGGTATCAGCAGCGAGCACTCTGAATGTCTGTGTACTTTCCTCTGTCTGCTAGTTTAATACAAACACTAATTAACCTAACTATTTTAAATACATTGATACCTCCTCTAAAATAGAACCATTCACTCACTGGCACCAGGAGAAGTAATTCCCGGCTACAAAGCATGTCATACTCCAAACAATACCCCATTAAATGCAAAGTGTTCCTCAGCTCATACCTTTGTTAAATGCTGACGCAAGTCCCTCAGTTGTGTGTAGTGTTCAGTGGGGACACAAGCATAGATTCTCTGCAGGCATTCCTCACTCAGTGGAGTCACTACAGATGGGTCAATACATCGTTCAATAAGATCATAGTATCTAGAAAGAAAACACAAATGTTAAAAATCGGAAGTCACTCCAACTACTGTCACCTCTCCAGTGTGCCATCCTGGCTTAGAAGCTGCTTCATAGCTGTCTGGTGTGACTGAAAGTCTAATGCCACTGACAGTAATGTTTTTTGCCAGGCTAACCCTTTCACCCTGGTGGAACACAAAATCTTACAGTGCCCTTTAACTACTGCCTGGCCAAGGTCGCTATCGAAAGGCCCACGATGTACACAGCCCATAGTGGGGCATTAGTCATGGTGGTCACTCTGACTGCCTGCCTCTCTTCCACAGTCTTGTTCGTTTCTGGGTGACCCTGGAGAAGGAGCACGTGGTATCTAGGCCTGGGGCTTTCTGCCACCAATGAATCCTACAGGGGTTGGAGTGTTTGGTGGACATTGGGAATAATATTTTCATTTAGATATAAGTTTCCCTTTGGTTTGTTCAAAGTTTTAAGAAAAAGAAAATCAACCCGCGAATTTTGATGGGTAGCTCATTACTCGTGCTCCATCAGGCATCTGATTGTCGTTTTGAGCTTTGACTTTGTTTGATGATGTAAATCACCTTATAAAGCTGAAGACAAGACACAAGTGATGCAGATATCACAGCTTTGCTTCTGGTATAACTAGAGTAATTGCTTGCTTTGCTTTGATGTTCAAGAGATTAACCAACGTACTATTCTCTCACTGAACAGAATTGCACAGCACATTGGTCTCACTAGCAAGTATGATGTTGATTACGTGACAGTTTTGTTGACAACTGTCGGCACAGTTTCCATTCTTTGGTAAAATAATGCTGTTTATTAATCACAGCAAGGCCGCACCTGAATCCTTGTGTGTTAATTAAACTTAAGGTAATGCATCCAAGTTTTTTTTCTCCTAATACGGCCCCACTTTGGAGACTTGAGCACATAGTCCAGGCTGGCACTTCCAGTGCCCGTGCTGAGGGAGTGCTGCAATATTGGAGGTGCTGTCTTTCAGATGAAACGTTAAACTGAGTGGATGTAAAAGATCCCATGGCATTATTCAAAGAGTTGCAAAGTTTTCCCTGGTGGCCTGGCCAATATTCATACCCCAACCAACATCACTAAAACAAATTACTTGGTCATTATCACGTTTCTGTCTGTGGGATCTTACTGTGCGCAAATTGGCTGCCACGTTTCCTCCATTATAACTGTGACTACAATTCAAAAGTACTTCATTGGCTGTAAAGCGCTTTGGGATGTCCTGAGGTTGTGAACGGCGCTATAGAAATGCAAGTCTTTGTTTTGAGTTGCGAGTTCGTTCTTCCTTCCCCACAGATCCTGACTGCTGGACAAACTATCACAACAACTTTCAGTGACGCTGACGTTTTTTTTTGGACGTCATTCTAGTGGCTGTTTGCGCAGATCGCATTATTGATAGCCTTAATTTGAAACAGCAGCCTCACAGCACACTCAGACAGCTGTCCTCCAGCCCATTCATTTTACAGGCAGCTTCAGTTCATTACACATTTATCACCAAATCCTCAGCATGAACATTTCATGCTGCCTCTTGCACACAATAATTAGTATTTTTCATACCCGTCGAACAGTAAATGCCGCAGCAAGATAAACTGCTGCTTCAATTGCCATTTCGTATTCTTAATTCCCAAATGGGGTTTTAGAGATTTGTGTATTCCCTATTTATTTCTGCAATAATGTGTTGCTTTCTCTCAAACTCCAGTAAATCCTGTTCTATTGCTCCGCTTTCAGGGTTTATTGAATTCTCTTCATGCCTCATTCTAATCGCCTCGACTTTTGTGTAAAAGCAATTAAAGTTGTATAATCAGAGAAGGGTTTCAACCCCAAGGCCAACTTCCCAATTACCTCAGGCTCACGGAGGTTTGTCTGCTCTCTGATCTCTCAGCTCAGCAGAGAGAATGAGCTGGCTGAGGTGAGCGTTATTAATTAAATTGCACCAACTCAGTAAAGCCTGCTGACATACACAGGCCAAATGAGTCAGGGCAATCAGAAAGGTAAGAGCCAAGTGTCCTGCTTGCTGGCTATCTCAGCAATGGGGCACTGGACTGACACCCCGTTCATGCTCTGCTGGGGGCGGGAGGCACAGGCCAGACTGATGTACTGAGCAAGGCAGGAAGGCATTTGTCTGTCCCATTACTCCCCTCACCCCAAAAGTCTGCTTGTGCTGAAGGTGTGACTGCTGGTGCAGTGAACCAGATGTGAGACTGAGGATCGATACTGATGTTTGCCCAGCCTGCCTGTAGAGTGGCTGCTGGATCCAAACCAGTCCTCACAAAGCATCATCAGGAACTGCTGAGCCAGAATGTGCCAGCAGCCTTACTCACCATTCACAGGAGATAGCCTTTGGCTCAGGGGTAGCATTACCCCACCCCTCCCCTATTCAGCACCCCCTGCAGTCAGAAAGTCCCGGGTTCAAACCTCACTCCAGACAGTCCTGGTGAGTGGACACCAAATCTCCAGTTCAGAACTCCAGTTGACATCCTGTGGGATACTAGTATCTGGTGTGCATGCGGATGCCCTTTTTATTGTATGGCCTGTGGGTGTCTATTAAACCACCGCCTCTCCCACCATATAGGACTAACCCCCACTATGGGCTGCTTTAAAAATGGTTATGGCCACAGAATCAACATTCACATCATGCCTGTCAGAGACAGCATCAGTCCCTCCACTGCTTCATACTGTTCTCCATAGAAACATAGAAAATAGGAGCAGGAGTAGGCCATTCTGTCCTTCGGGCCTGTTCCGTCATTGAAAAAAGATCATGGCTGATCGTCTAATTCAGTACCCTGTTCCCACTTTCTCCCCATATCCCTTGATCCCTTTGGCATTAAGAAATATATCTATCTCCTTCTTGAATATATTTAATGACTTGGCCTCCACTGTCTTCTGCGGTAGAGAATTCCACAGGTTCACCACCCTCTGAGTGAAGAAATTTCTCCTCATCGCAGTTCTAAATGGCATTCCCCGTATCCTGAAACTGTGACCCCTGGTTCTGGACTCCCCAGCCATCAGGAACATCCTCCCTGCATCTACCCTGTCTAGTCCTGTTAGAATTTTATAGGTTTCTATGAGATCCTCTCTCATTCTTCTAAACTCTAGTGAATATAGGCCTAGTCAACCCAATCTCACCTCATACCTCAATCCTGCCATCCCAGGAATCATCCAAGAGATGACAAGAAGAACTCCCACACCTGGAACATCACATTCCCTACAACAGACCACCAGACAGAGGTTCAAAGATCCCCTTTAATAGTATTCAGGCTCCTCAACATCCCTTCTGAGTTTACCGAAGGCACAGGGCCACAAGTGCTGGTGCTTCTCATTACTCGATGTGACCAAATGGGACAGAGAGAGCTAGAGAAAGTGAGAAAGAGAGGGAGAGATTAACAGAGAAACAGAGAGAGGGTGAGAGTCAGAGAGAGAGAAAGCGGTACAGAGAAATCAAGTGGAGAGAGACAGAAAGATACAAGCAAAAGAATAAGAAAGGCAATTGAAAAGAAGCAGAGAGAAATGAGCCAGTCTTTGTCGGAGCTGTAACCGAGCACAACACCATAACTTGGCAGAAGAAGTGTGACCATTGAGCTGCTCTGGAATCTGCAGCCTCCACCATGGGCACAAATCCAGTTCCTTCCCCTTTTTCCTGTCCAGCCTGAACCTTTGCTTTGTTCCGTCCTTCCACCATACCCAGTACCTGACTCAACCCTTACCTGTAGTGGCTCCTTATGTTCTTCCTACACCCTCTGCCTTTGCACGTCATCCTCTCCTCCTCCTGCTACACACAGGCTCCCAGGCATGTGACTCCTCTGTACTGAGTTCCAATGAAAGGTCATTGAGCTGAAGTATTTACTTTGTTTTTCTCTCTCAGATGCTGCCTGACCTGCTGAAGATTTTCAATATCTTCTGTTTTTACTGCTTTGTCACTGGCCATCATTTATCAACAGCACCAAAACACATTGGGGTTATCTTGGTGACAGGGTGAAACAGGCATCAAATGGGTCCTGTGCAATAAGACAGGCCTATTTGAAAATCTGAATTAAGCACACAATTTTAGTTCTAGTTGTTGATTACCATCATTTGAACTTGCCTGGAGGTGTTAAACCACAAACCCGCAGGTTTTACACTCGAGCGCTGATTAGACACAATTTTCATGGCTTCTCACACCCACTTCCACTGAAGGGCCAGGATTTAATCCGGCCAACAGAGGTCTCAGCCACCAGCACAAGTCCCGGTGAGAGCTCCACGTTGCCTCCTCAGGGAAGGCCCTCAGTGGGCACCCCCTTCCTGATGCCGGGATCCATCAATCAGGTAGTAGGTGCCTTTGAATGAGAGACCGTCCCAACCGCATCTCGGAGCCGACAAGATTTTGCTTGGCGTGCTCCCCGTGTGGCGACAGGCTTGCCTGCTGCATGGATAATTCCGGCGGCTGCAAGCTGAGGCCCTTAATTCGGCATTAATTTCCCACTTAATGGCCACAATTGGAGGTGACGGGAAGGCCATCAATGGGGGAGAGAATAAATTGCCCCCACAGTGTGGACTGCACTGGCTGGCACACAGTGGCATGTTTTAGAATGGCACAATGACCGAAGGAGAGTGAACACAGGTTCTCAAATGCAGCATTGGAGGTCTAGAGGAGGAGGGATGTCCTCTACCCGCAGTGGGGGAAGGAGTGCACCTCACGCTCCGCTCTCTCCTACAGCAGCTACTGCTGCTCTACCACTCCTCATGTCCTCCTCCCATTCCTCTTGCAGACCAAGGGGGACCCATGACCAAGCACTCCCCTGATAGGGAGCTACAGCAGTGAGCGGAACCACAGATCACAATGTGAACTGAGTGGATCACGAATGGAGTTGGGGATTTGGGAATTTAGTAAGTGGTGGGAATTCAGTGCAGAGAGGGAAGGTGCTCCTTCATTTTGCCTTTAACACTTGTAGTGGTTTGCAGCGTAACATGAGACAGTAAGTAGTTTTAGAGATACAGCACTGAAACAGGCCCTTCGGCCCACTGAGTCTGTGCCGACCATCAACCACCCATTTATACTAACCCTACACTAATCCCATATTCCTGCCACATCCCCACCTGTCCCTATATTTCCCTACCACCTACCTATACTAGGGGCAATTTATAATGGCCAATTTACCTACCAACCTGCAAGTCTTTTGGCTTGTGGGAGGAAACCGGAGCACCCGGAGAAAACCCACGCAGACACAGGGAGAACTTGCAAACTCCACACAGGCAGTCCCCAGAATTGAACCCGGGTCGCTGGAGCTGTGAGGCTGCAGTGCTAACCACTGCGTCACTGTGCCACCCAAAGTACCTAAACGTTTGTCAGTGTTATAGTGCTGAGTGTAAGAAAAACCTTGTAACAGATACCATTAGAAATTAGGAAATTCTAACTAGTTCAAAAGTGTGCTGCACCTGCAGCCTGTGGGAGTTTGTGGAGAGCAGCGTGATGCCAGGCAACCACATCTGTAGTGTCTACGACTCGAGGAACTTTGGCTCAGAGATATTGAGCTGGAGTCTGAGGTGCAGGCACTGCAATGCTTCAGGAAGGGAGAGAGTTACCTGGGGATTTTGTCCCAGGAGGCAGTCACATCCCTGAGATTAAGTATGTTAGTTGTATATTAATTGTATTTAATTGTGTGCAGGTGCATTAACTGGGAATTCACCTGTGCTCCTAAAATAGGAACAGATTTAAATTGTGGTTCAAAAACAGAAAATGCTGGAAATAGTCAGCAGGTCTGGCAGTATCTGTGGAGAGAGAAACAGAGACAACGTTTCAGGTCAGTGACCTTTCATTAGAACTGGGAAATGTTAGAAATGTAATAGGTTTTGAGCAAGTGAAAGGGGGGAGGGGGGAAGAAAAACAAAAGGGAAGGTGTGTGATAGGGTGGAGGGCAGGAGAGATGAAATAACAAAAGGTTTCATGGAGCCATGCCAAAGAGAGTGGTAATGGGACAAGTGAAGAAACAAAAGATGTGTCTGGCTGACAGGATAGTAGCCATCTGAACACAAAGTAAAAGAATTTAAAAAGAAACGAGGGGCCATGGAGGGGGTAAATAATCAGCAAAAATCAACACAACAATAGGAAAAAATGGGGGCAGAGGTTATGATTTAAAATTATTGAACTCAATGTTGAGTCCGGAAGGCTATAAAGTGCCCAGTCGAAAGATGAGGTGCAGTTCCATGAGCTTTTGTTGAGCTTCACTGGAACACTATAGCAGGCCAAGGACAGAAAGGTCAGTGTGAGAGCAAGGAGGAGAAGTGACACAAGCTCAGGGTCATACTCACGGTTCTGCAAAACAGTCAACCAGTCTGCGATTAGTCTCCCCAGTATAAAGGAGACCACATTGTGAGCAGCGAATACAGTATACTAAATTGAAAGATTTACAAATAAGTTGCTGTTTCACCTGGAAAGAGTGTTTGGGGTCCTGGACGGTGAAAACAGAGGAAGTAAAAGAGCAGGTGTTTCATCTCCTGTGCTTGCATGGGAAGGTGTCGTAGGAAACAGGGGAGATGTTCAGGGTGACTGAAGAGTGGACCAGGATGTCGCAGAGGGAACGGTCCCTTCGGAATGCTAAAAGGGGAGGAGAGATGAAGATGTATTTGGTGGTGGCATCATGCTGGAGGTGGTGAAAATGGAGAAGGATGATCCGTTGAATACTGAGGCTGGTGGGGTAGAAGGTGAAGACAAGGGGAACCCTATAATAGTCTGGAAGGTGGGGGAACAGGATGAGAGCAGAAATGCATGAAATAGATCAGACACGGTTGAGGGTACTGTCAACCACAGTGGCGGGGGGGGGGGGGGAGTCCTTGGTTGGGGATAAAGGAAGACCTATCGGAAGCACTAGTATAAAAGATTACATTTGCATTGCCCGAACAGATGCAATGGAGATGGAGGATGCAATCAAGTTCTTGCAGGAAGTGGGGTGTGAGGAAGTGCAGTCCAGGGAGCTGTGGGAGTCTCTGGGCTTATAGTGAATATTGGTTAATAGTCTATCCTCAGAAATGCTGACAGAGAAATCAAGGAAGGGAATGGAAGAGTCGGAAATGGAATATGTGAAGGTGAAAGGTGGCAATTGGAAACAAAGTCAATGATATATTCTAGCTTAAGGTGAGAGCAGGAAGCAGCACTGATACAGTTATCAATGAACTGAATGAAGAGGTGAGGGAGGGCACCTGAGTAGGACAGGAATAAGGAATGTTCTACATATCCAACAAAAAGACAGGCATAGCTAGGACCCATGCGGGTAGCCATAGCAACACCTTTTATTTGGAGGAAGTGAGTGGAGTTGAAGGAGAAGTTGTTCAATGTGAGAACAAGTTCAGCCAGGCAGAGGACAGTAATGGTGGATGGGGACAGTTTGGGCCTCTATGCAAGAAAGAAGCGGAGAGCTCTCAGACCATCTTAGTGGGGGAGGAAGGTGTAGAAGGATTGATCGTCCATGGAGAATAGGAGACAGTGAGGGCCAGGAAACAGATCATAACCTCTGCCCCCATTTCCAGCATTTTCTGTTTTTCTTTCAGATTTCCAGCAGTATTTTGCGATTTTTTTTTTTTAAACTGTGGTTGTTGGGTTAGGAGATACATACTTGTAATGTATATCTCTGTAAATAAATGCTTTAGAGGTGTGTAAAGGTTAGCTCCAGTTCTATCCTTCAGCACTTGAATTTCTGGAGCATAACATGGTAACAGAGGATGGTTGCCTAAAGGTGAAGGTTGGAAACTAAAAAAAAAAATTCAGACAGAAAACTAAAATCCTCGTGGCCATTGTGGAAAATGGTAGAATGCAAGCATAAATTGTCAGGATATGATTACCTTCTGACATTTTTTGAGTCTGAATCATATGACCAGTGGAAGAATGAAGCTGATATGTGGACACGGGTTATGTCCCGACAAAAGAGGAAACAAGGTATGGTCTTGGCATTGTTGCTTTCTCCAAGAAGTAAAATTAGAAGTACTTTGTGATATGGATGCCCATCAGTTAGATTGTGATGAGCATTTGGAACTTCTATTAGAGTTCTTGGATGAAATCTACAAGAAAGATAATCTGTTAAATACCTAAGAGCCATGATCAGAATTTAATAGATCTTGGAAAACTGATCATTATTCCATGGAAGAATACATCATTGACTTTAACAGATTGTACAAAAGATTGACAACATTCAATTTAGGATCCCTGGATCAGTACTAGTGTTTAAATTACTGGGCTGTGCTAAGATGTCTCATTTGGACTAGCAACTGGTGTTCGGTTCTTGGAGAAGGAGACCTGTTGGATCAAACATGTGCTGCCTTAAAAACATTCCTAGGGTAACAGTCATTTCCTTCAGCCTACATGGAACAAATGACAGTTCGAAGTGACACAAAGAATAGCAGATTCAATGATCACTCGATTTCAAAATAGTCCAGATCCAGGTTGCAGGTGTCCATACAATGAAAGGATTAAAGACAGGCAGAGTGAGGATGAAATTATCTTTAGCAGATCTGGCTATTGTAGCAGAATACAAAATTGGAACAAAAATAATCGGCAAATGAATCCCAGGAATGTCCAAGGAACAGTTAATAGGTGCTTCAGGTGTGATTTCAAGTAACGTTATGTGGTGAATGGCTCAAAGGGACGAGGCAGGGTCCTCAAAATGACACATGATGAAAAGAATTCTGAGGAAGAGCACAAAGATAATGATGAATCCGAACAAGGAATTTTAGTCCTCTGATGAATGTGTTAGTTGTGGACTCATTTAACTGTACAATTCTAGATAGTGATTGTACTTCAGTATGTGAGAAAGATTAGTTAAAATATTACCTTGATTCACTAAGTAGTGAGAATCATTGCATGGTTAGGGCATATAAAAGTACCATTTACTTTAGGTGCAGCAATAATAACACCTTAAGGTCACTAAAGAGAGTTGTAATTCCATGTAGAATTAGCTGGAGTAAGCCATTTTATAAGTACTGATGTCGCTTGTGAGGTACCCTTGCTGTTCAGTCAACCTTCTATTAAAAGGCACAAATGAAACTTGACATAGAGCATGATAATGCAATTATATTTGGCCAGTCAGTTGATCTACTATTAATCCAGTAAGGACATTATTGTATCCCCTTTACAAAATATTTCTCATCAGAGTGTCAGTCAAATATTGATGGCATCAGGTGATAAGAATCAGAGACAAAAATAACAAATTGCCATAAAGTTACATAAACACCCCTTCTTGTTGAAGGTTAAAAATCCTGCTAAAAGATGCAGGTGTGATTGATAAAGAGTATATGAGGCTAGAAGAAGTGATTAATGAGAAGTGTGAAATCTGTAAAAAAAAAAGTATCAGACGATGCCACCAGGCCCTCTAGTAAGCCTTCCATTGCCATGTGACTTTAACAAGGTAGTTGCCATGGATTTAAAGGAATGGGACAAAGACAGAAATATTTTCATTCGATATTTTGCAGACCTGGCGAGCAGATTTAGTTTTTCTATAATAATACTTAGTAAGGGCAAAAGAGTTATTGTAGAGAAAATCATGGTGAAATAGCACCAGCAAAGTTTCTGATGAAAGGTCACTGACCTGAAACGTTAACTCTGCTTCTCTCTCCACAGATGCTGCCAGACCTGCTGAGTATTTCCAGCATTTCTGTTTGTATTCCAGCAAAGTTTCTGACTGATAATGGAGGATAATTTGTCAATGATGAACTTAGAGACGTGTGAAAACATGAGCACCTTGGTCATGGAAAGCACAGCTGAAAGTCCTTTCAGCAATGATCTCTCTGAAAAGAATCATGTGGTGATGAAATGCTGCATAAAATCTTAGCTGATCAACAGGACTACAAGTTGACACATGCAAAGAATTCACTGCAGATGGTTGGAGGGTATAGTCCCTATCAATTAGTCTATGGGTGATATCCAAAATTTACCTTCTGTTCTGTGTGATAGTCCTCCTGCTCTAGAAGGTACGACAATTAGTCCCATTTTTTCTGCACATTTGAATGTTTTACATGTAGGGAGACAGGCTTTCATCAATGCTGAGGACTTGGGAGAAAATTCAGAGAGCATTACAGCATCATACCATCTGAGGCAGGTATTCGATAAAGGCTGCATTTGCTGACAACACAACCACTAGGTGGTGCAGTACTGGCACATGTGCAAATGCAGCGTCATTGACTAAAGCGTCACTGTCTGCAATGTCTCAGGCAGCTGACAGTAATAAAGATGGCACTGCTCATTTTGATTCAAAAATCGAATTGATCCCAAAACACCTCATCCCTCCATGGCTACGATCAGTGCCTTCATCCCCCACAACAGTTCCCCGCTCCCTCCTGTTATCATACCTTTACTTTGCCGTTCCCTCCCACTGCTCTGTGCCCCCAGTCTCTCCTGGGCCCGTCTGCACCTCACTCCATGCTGCACCCATCTGCTTGCCGCTTCCCCACCCCTCCCAGTGACCACCCCCCCCCCCCCCTCGCCCCCCCCGATGCTTGCTCCCGCAGAAGTGGCGAGGCAGGGAGTGACTGGTGAAAGGGGAAAGCGGTGAGGCGGGGAACGAACAGCGAGAGGGGGAAGCAGCGAGCAGATGGGAGCGGCGAAGAGAAGCAGCAATTGAGGCGGCAATCGCAGGGCGAGTGGGGTATTGTTGGCGGGGGGGGGCGGGGTGATGGAAGCAGTGATCACAGCCATTGAGAGGGTGAGACAACGCTCTGACGTCATTACATTGTGACGTCGGTGCACACATGCCCAGATTAATGCTGGCAAATGTTCGGGTGCACTGATGGTATCGGCGATCACTGTGCACATGCTCTGCATTGTCAGGAGACACTCCATTCTATAAAAAGGAGGGTCATAGCGAATGGAAAGACCCTGGCAAGGTAATAGGTCATGATGATAAGACAGTATTTATCAAATATGGTAATCAAACTGTTAAGGTTCATTCCTCATGATTAATTGGAATTAATTATAAAATCTCTGACACTGAACAGTTGAGAAGTAAACGAGGCAACTTGTACCTCAAATGATCATATGTTTTGTGATGAAGGTTCTGAGGAACAGAATATAGTAGATAAAGGTCTGGATAGTAATGCGAGTGATCTTGGCAGATGTGACAGAGCTATTGCATCCAAAGGCCAATTGCCCAGAGTGGATACTCAGGTGACATATATTCCAGAGGGGTCTAATGAATGTGACAATTATGAAACGTGCAGGAAAAGCTACTGGCAAGTTTAAATATTGGTTGACTGTTCAGGATGATGGCCAAGAAGCGAGGTCCATGGAGTGGCAGAATGGAGTGAAAGTGGAGAGTAAGAAAGTGCAGTGCAAGTACTGCTAATGAGTTCGGAAGTGATTCTTGAGTCAGATAATGATCACGTGATAGAGAAAGATCATCTGATAGGGCCGAATGGCCTGTTCCTGTGCTGTACTGTTCTTTGTTCTTTGTTCTTTGTTCTTGATAGTGCAAGAGGGAGATCTTGCAATCATAGTCCGGGCAGACAGAAAATTGCAAGCAGAGGCCTTAGCTTGAATAGATTAGACAATGAAATAAAGGCCACAGTGCAGTCTCAGAGCAGAACTAGAAGCAGAAGTCCTCGTGACTGTGAAGGTTTGCTGACTGCCAATAAACTTCAGGATAAAATAATAACAGAGGCAAAACAAAGGAAATTAGATAGTTGGAGAGAGTTTAGAGTTTATTCTGAGGTACGAGATAATGGTCAACCAGCTTTGTTACATACAGAAAAAGTTCTTGCAGATGGCACTTATAAGGCTAAAGTAAGGCTGGTCACTAAAGGATTTGAAGAGTGACTGGGTGATACGGATGTTAGAGTGGATTCTCCCACAGCTGGAAAAGTAATCTTAAAAGAACTTTTTGAGCTCTTTTGGCCACATATTTATGGGAGTGTAGATCAATTGACATAAAAGCCACATTTCTGCAGGGTGATACTTTTCAGAGAGAAGTGTTTCTGTAATTGTGCAAAGAGACATTAGATGCAAAAGGAAAACTATTGAAACTAAACAAATGCATCTATGGCCTTAATGATTATTCCAGGGTGTGATATTTTCAGTGAGATCTGTTTTGCTGAAAATAGATCCCGCAATGTTTCATTAGGCATCATAAAGGAAAACTTTCAGGTATCTTCATGATGCATGTTGATGATTTCTTATAGGGTGGTACTGCGGAATTTGAGAAATGTGTTATTAATAAGATTAGCATAGAATTTAAAAGTCAGGCTTGTGTGTCTTTGAAATATATTCATTTAGATATTAATCAAAGTAGATCTGGAATAACTTGAAATCAACAATTTTATTTAGAGTGTTACTCCCATCCCAGAAACATGAAACTAGTCATTTTTTAGCAATAAATCACATGCTAATCTTCCTTATGGATATTCTTGAGCAGTTGGTTTTATAATATTTGAGTGAGAATGGGAATTGTTATCTTTTAGCTTAGAAAGTTAAGAAAATTTAAAAAAAAAGTTGTTGAAAGTACTTTGGCTGCTGAAAAACTGGTTCCTGTGGAGGCAAGGGACATAGGGTTCTATTTGTCAAATATTTTAGGTGAGATTCAGTATAAGGGGCATACTCAAGATATATACCCATTGAATGTTATGCAGATAATTATTCATTGTGGGGTAATGTACAACCTACAAAATGTGTGAGTGAGAAAGGATTATAGATTGATCTTGCTGGCTTGAAACAAATGTGGGAGAGAAATGAAATCCCAAAAATGCGAGCGGGAGATGCAAATCATCAATATCATCATTCGGCAAGAGGTGGAGGTGTGACGGAAATCACACCTGCCAAATGGAAGCCTATTAATTCTGTCATATGGGACACTACTTGAACTTTTATTTTACTGGATATTGCACGGAATTTGTTTAAAAATAAACAGAACTGAGCGGCTGAAAACATGGTTGCACATTTGCATTCTGAGAGACAGCTGAATAGAGAGACAATGGAAGTGCTCACTGATTCAATTAACAAGATTAGTCTGGGCAACAGTGATGATCCACATCATGTCTGTGCAAAAGCCAGCACCACACCCCACCCCCCCCACCCCCCTCCCCCAAGAACCTGCCCGCCAACCTGAGGACTTTTTGAATTGTGCCACACAGAAAGGTAACAGACTACACTTTGAAGACAAAAGAGAAAGAAGACCTCTCCCTGTCTCTCTCTCCAGCAAAGTCCCAGGAACCCACGGCAGCAGCTTGAGCCTCTAGACAGAGCACCTCTTCAGCCTTCTGGTACCAAAGAAGCAAGTTTGAAAGTGTGCTGGGCCCCAGCCAGAACTCCAAGACCGCTAATTTCAACGAAGGACTTTACAGCAAAACAAAAGATGATAATGGAATTCCATTTACTACTCCTTCTTTCTCCCTCTCTGTATCTATTTGTGTGTGTGTTTATCTCGTATGCATGCTAGTGTGGCTGCATCGTGTGTTTTAGTAATTTTAACTGGGTTAGAGTGATAAGGCTAATAAACTTACATCTTTCTTGTTTAAACCTAAGAAAACCTGTCTGGTTGGTTTATTTGCAATTACAATTACAGCACAGTGAGCAGTAAGCAAGGACTGAGGTTTTAAGCTAAAATCACTGTTTTAAAAGTTAAACCCTGTTACGGCCAAACCCTACAGGAAAGGGATAAGAGGGGAGGCTGAGACCCCTTCCTCACCTGGTTCAAACAGAAATTTGGGGGCTCGTTCAGGATTGGACCCACAGACAAATGAGAAATTTGAAGTAGGAAATCAAATTGAACCCAATCAAAAAAAGAAAGAAATAAAAACAAGAAATGCTGGAATCACTCAGCAGGTCTGGCAGCATCTGTGAAAAGAGAAGCAGAGTTAATGTTTCGGGTCAGTGACCCTTCAAAGAGAAAAGACTTCAATAGAAGTTTTCTTGTGATTTGTGTGCTAGAATACTAATATGTCCATGACCAAAGCCAGTAACTTCTCAAGCCAGGATGAAGTAACTTGGGATATGTTAAAGGCACTGTCTATGGAAGAGTTGAGGAATATGGCTGAGCAGTGTGGGATCACTTTCCGTGCCAAAGCTAGGAAATAGGAACTCCTAAGACCTGTGGCCAATCATTTTTCCCTCAAACCCGAAGAATCAGAGACAGGGTTAGAATTAGAGTCACACAGTATAATATTAGCAAAGGTACAATTGGAACAAAGGAAACTTGAATTGGAAGACAGAGAGAGAAAGAACCTTCTGGAAGGCACAGGAGGAAAGGGAGCTGAGGCAGCTTGAGTTAGCTAGGGGGCGACAGAGTAACCCCAGTGAAAGCATGGAGAATACAAGTAATGTGAGGCTGTGTGCTGAGTTTATAAAAGTTCCCCAATTGATTCCAAAATTCAATGAGGGAGACATGGAAGCATGTTTTGTAGCTTTTGAAAAACTTGCTAGATAGATAAAATGGCTGGCCGAGAGCTGGACACTACTGCTACAAAGCAAGCTAACCAGCAAAGCCCATGAGGTTTATTCACTGTCACCAGATTAAAGTTCATCAAATTATGAACGGACAAAAAATGCTATCCTCGGGGCATATGAGCTAGTAGCAGAAGTCTACCACCAGAAGTTCCGAACCCTTCGGAAACAAGCTGATCAAACTTACCTGGAGTTTGAGAGACGTAAGCAGCTGGTTTTTGACCAGTGCAGCCCAGCTATGAAAACCTCAGCGAGGTAATTCTCCTCGAGGAATTTAAAAACTCTCTCCTTCTCTATAAAGACCCATGTGGAGGAACAAATAGTACATAGAGTGAGGCAAGCCACAGTTCTGGCTGATGAGTTTGCTCTGATATACAAGTCAGGGAAACTTTCCTAGTCACCTCCACAAACCCGAAAGGGACAAGAGTTGGAAGATCATAGGAGCCCAAGCAGTCCTGGAGAGAAAGAAAATTTGGACACACAGGGGGCCCTCCTCAAGCCAAAAAGGATAGTGCTGTAAGTAGGAGTGAGACCCGGAGAGTTAGCACAGGCTGCCCAGTCTGAAAGTGAAGCAGAGGGAGTCCCTGATTGCTACTACTTAAAGAAGGAGGTACTGATGAGGAAGTGGAGTTCTCCTCACAGACCTAAGGACAAAGAGTGGATAGTGGTTCACCAGGTAGTGGTGCCGCAGAGGTATCAGAAAGAAATATTAAGAATGGCCCATGAGACTACTGTCGGTATACGAAAAACCAAAGCCCACATAGGACAGCAGTTTGACTGGCCAAAACTCCACAAAGATGTGGTGGAGTACTGTAGGAGTTGCCAATTGTGCCAGGTTGAGGGGAAGTGAAATCTGCACCCTTAAGTCCTGTACCCGCATTTGGAAAACCCTCCAGCAGAGGGCTGGTAAATCGTAAGGGACCCCTGCCGAGAACAAAGGGGACAGGCAGGCACAGGTCTGGCAAAATGTTAGAGAGGAAAGGGGAAAAAGGGACAAAGAGGACAGGTTAAAGGAAGTCCAGGAGGATTCCCAAATGAAAACCCCTACTGTTCAGTCAGCCACCCTGAAATCTTGGAAATATTAAACCCCACATCCTCCTATGCAAATGTAGACACCAGAAGCACTGCATTGCTAACAGAATTTACAGAAACCTGTGGGATGAAGAAAGTCCTCAAGAGGGCAGAGAAACATTGAGGGTGATGCCTCACCTAGTTGAAGTGCCATAGGGGCATGCCGTAGAATCTGGACAAATACCTGCAAGCAGGATTGTCCCAGAGGACAAAAGGAAGATTAGCAAAGAATTCCTCCCCACAGTCAGGAGAAAAGGGAATCAACAATACCCTGAAGTGAACAGCACTTGCACGACACACCAGAGCACTGAAAGTGAGGTCAGAGTGGATTCACCCGCTGCTGATTCCCATGATCAGAGCTCCAAACCACGGCTAATTAAATCTAACCATCCCACTGCAGACCCCAATAGGAACAAAGGCACCCGAGACAATCATGGAAATGTGCAAACCTCAAACCTCCACAAAAATCACATGTTTATTGGGATGCCCATTCCCAACGTATAGCAGGCTGATAGTAAATAAACTTTAAACCACTTGGGCAACACATATCTACCTCAGACCCACCTCAAGGGAACAGGGGCAGTTTGAAGCAGCACTGCTACAAAGAAAAGATAGGCTGTAACAATTTTAAGATTTCTGAATGAATGAGAGAAATGCATGTGTGGTTTCCTCTACTTTCTCTGCCTTCTAATTTATAATGAAATGCTCCCCTAATGTCACATTTCATTCAACAAGAGGTGGAGATGTGATGGAAATCACACCTGCCAAATGGAAACATAATTTTGTCATGTGGGACACTACTTGAATTTTTTTTTACTGGATATTGCACAGAACTTTTTTTTTTAAAAAAGAACTGAGCGGCTGAAAACATGGTTGCACATTTGCATTGTGAGAGACAGTTCAATAGAGAGACAATAGAAGTGTTCACTGATTCAATTAACAAGATTGGTCTGGGCAACAGTGATGATCCACATCTTGTCTGTGTAAGAACCAGCACTCCACCCCTACCGAGTGTGTCTGGTAAGCTTTGAAGTCCAGCAACCATGACCCCGCCCACCCCACCCTAAGAACCTGCTCGCCAACCTGCAGACCTTTTGAATTGTGCCACACAGAAAGGTAACAGACTGCACTTTGAAGACAAAAGAGAAGAAAGGTCTCTCCCTGTCTCTCTCTCCAGCAAAGTTCCAGGGACCCACGGCAGCAGCTTGTGCCTCAAGACAGAGCACCTCTTCAGTCTTCTGGTACCAGAGAAGCAAGTTTGAAAGTGTGCATTGGGCCCCAGTGAGATCACAATTTCAACGAAGGACTTTACAGCAAAACAAAAGTTAGTAATGGAATTCCATTTACTACTCCAAACCCCACTTAATTCTTTCTCCCCCTCTGTATCTATTTGTGTGTGTGTTTATCTCGTACACGAACTAGTGTGGTTGCATCGTGTATTTTAGTAATTTCAACTGAGTTCGAGTGATAAGGCTAATAAACCTCCATGTTTCATGTTTAAACCTATGAAAATCTGTCTGGTTGATTCATTTGCAATTACAATTAGAGAGCAGTGAGCAAGGACTCACTGTGGTGTTACGCGAAAAACACTGTTTTAAAAGTTAACCTGTTATGGCCAAACAAGGAAAGGGGCAAAAGGGGAGCCTGAGACCCCTTCCTCACCCGATCGTAACAACAAAGAAATTGTTAAGGTCCTAAGGAAGAGCATCTCGCAATGTAATGCTTTGTACAGAATAAGGAGATCTTTGATTTAATTTGTTTTGAAATTTTGGTTACACACATAAACTCTATTTTTTATTTAAAGGGAAGGGAATCTTTTAATTGTATATTAATTGTGTTTAATTGTATGAAGGTGGTGAGCATTAACTGGGCATTCAATGATCTATAAATAGACACAAACTGAAAGTGTGGTTGTTGGGGCATGATGTGCATGTTTATAATGTATAAATCTGTAAATAAATGCTCATCAAAGTATTTAAAGTTCTATCCTTCATCAGCTGGCTTTCTGCAGGTTAAACCGGCGTTGCTGTTTAAGACCTGATCTGAGCCACCTCTTTACTTCTTTAGCACCTAAAATATCGCCCATATTATCTGACCTCCCTACAATGCTCAGCTTGGGTTTTATCCCCTCCTCCACTCCATCATTTCCCATCATCAATTCATATTAACTGCTACTACGAGATAATAGGGACCAATGCTCCTGGTTCTAACTCTGCTATGGGAGTCATTCCTTAAATTTACCTATGTTGCCATGACTGACAATTGGAAAAAAACAAATTCTCAAAAGTGCATTACATGCACTGGGGTAAAATTTCAAACTCACGTTTAGCTTCATATTAATGATATTGGACATTATGACCACGGTGATAGATATACAGGGTCAGCTTGGCAGTTAATTGTTCAGGCCTCACTAACAATCTACAGATTGAAAAATATTTAATTTATTCAACAAGTAATAATGATCCAAAACTCACGAATGAGTTGCAAAGGAGTTCCTTAGGGAAAGAAGAAATCCAGGCTTTGGACTGGCCCCAATTTGTGTCATGCATCCTCCTCCCAAAAAATTCACATTTCACACTTAGTTTAAATGAGGATCACTGTAAACATGCAGAGTACTTAATCCTTCCAATTGTATCCCATAAACTTGTTATTGCAAACATGAACCTCTTCTGAAGTATGGAGTAATATTAAAATTCATGAAGATTGTCTTCTACTTCCTTCAATGAATCAAGGTACTACATAACCCTAGACAAAAAGACACAGAAAAATCTTTCCGTACTGGTGTGCAGGAAGAAAGGCTGATCTGGTCATTGAGTTCTGTGCATAAAGCTATAAGTGTGACATTACTACTACATTTATTGAATCAGCCATATGTACAGTCAAACAAGGCAAAGGTTGTAGCTTCAGGCTCAATATATTGCTATAGAAATGTAAGTTTTTTTTACCTCCCTTTCCTTTCCATAGTCTAGAGGAAGGCTTCCCGAGTAAAGCATTGATTATTTTTCCCAGTACTTGGAGTGAATCCCAAGGCATGACCAAAAATCTCCACAAGCAATCTCAGTTCAGCAGTTTCCCTTTCACTAAGTACATAGTTATGTCATTCTGTTCAGAATATAACAATGGAAAGGGTAAAGCAAGAGCTCACCATTGTTTCATCTTTCAAAGTCACTTATTCCCCACACTTTAGAAATTTAAGTCCATTTATCTCACCATTCCAAACATACCAGCAAAGACAAATAGTCCCAGGAATGTTTGGTAGATCCACAATTAGCTGGGACCTTTGCTTTTGTAGTTAGATGCCGAGAGACTTAACCTCAACAAATAAAAATCACAAAAGTGGTTTAGTACGAGCGAGGGGAGATGTATAACTGTGGAGGATATTGCAAGGAAGAATGATTAAAAATATGCAACATATAATGATATCAGAGATAAGGAATCCATAAACCTGCAAGCCTTCTCTGTACCTGAAAAATATTGTAGCAAATAGTTTGTCAACAAGCTATAAACAAATCTACTTTTAGGTGTTCAACTCTTTGAACAACTGACCTCAAATCAAAAGATGGAACCAGGCTGACAAGCTGTTACTAGGTAAAGGTTTGATACCAGACCACATACTGGCTCTGCAATTGGAAGAATACACTGTACTCTAAATGAGCTTTAACCTTCTCTGGAGCTTCCCTTCCAGGCAGTTATAAGAGGAAATGCAGTCTCTCAGCATATGGGAGAGGTATTGGTTAATAATTGATGTTCCTGTCTTGTTGGAACAATACAAACCCATGATTTAAACACTAGTTCTATGCGTATTAAACTAATTCTGTCCAAAGCTTGAAACTTGTGCTGAAGATCAACATTCTGCAGAGATGGAAAACAAATAAAGATGATAGATGAGTGTCCAACATTTTCTTAGCAGAAATGATATCACAAGAATATAGATTACCTATCTGGTAGTGTCTTCTTCATTCATCAAGTGACTTGTCAGCTCCACCAAAAAGCCAAGCAGCGCACTTCACGTCAGAAGTGTGTGCATTACAGACACCGTGTTGGAACCTTAAGGGGCCTTGTAGGACCCAAGAAATGGGTGCTGCTGAATACAGTTTCACCCCATGATGAAATGGGATTCAGAAACCATCAATATAACAGGAAAAAAGTCCTAATTCTAACTACGGGTAAAACAATGGACAACAAGTCCTATGAACAAAAGGCTGAGATAGCTGCAACGAGAACCCAAATAGAATGAGGTTTTAATCTGAATTGGGTTTATGCCACTCACTGAATAATGCAGAGACCACTGTATTTTGTAAGAGAAAAGTGGATAAATATTTGAACCAGAGCAAGGTACAGGGTAATGGGGAGAAAGTGGGCAGTGGGATTAGTTTGGGATTGATGCAGGGCTATGGGGAGAGAGCGGGGCAGTGGAATTAGTTTGGGATTGATGCAGGGCTATGGGGAGAGAGCGGGGCAGTGGAATTAGTTTGGGATTGATGCAGGGCTATGGGGAGAGAGCGGGGCAGTGGAATTAGTTTGGGATTGATGCAGGACTATGGAGAGAAAGCGGGGCAGTGGGATTAGTTTGGGATTGATGCAGGGCTAGGGGGAGAGAGCAGGGCAGTGGGATTAGTTTGGGATTGATGCAGGGCTAGGGGGAGAGAGCAGGGCAGTGGGATTAGTTTGGGATTGATGCAGGGCTATGGGGAGAGAGCGGGACAGTGGGATTAGTTTGGGATTGATGCAGGGCTATGGGGAGAGAGCAGGGCAGTGGGATTAGTTTGGGATTGATGCAGGGCTAGGGGGAGAGAGCAGGGCAGTGGGATTAGTTTGGGATTGATGCAGGACAATGGAGAGAGAGCAGGGCAGTGGGAATAGTTTGGGATTGATGCAGGGCTATGGGGAGAGAGCGGGGCAGTGGGATTAGTTTGGGATTGCTTGAGCAAAGAACATAACGGGCATAATGAGACAAATGTAAACATCTGTAAATAGCTATGAGTCTATGTCGAACGGCTGCTGGAGATTGTTACATTTCCATGATGTTTATTTACTTTCTTTTTTTTAAACTCAATTATTATTTGTATTCAATATTTTGGACCCCTCACTGCTGCACAGAATTTGTCCAGATACTGTGATAAATTCACAGTGTGCCCAAGGATTAAATGGAGAGCTCTCTTCACTATGTTTCAACCGATTGGTTTTATCACGATATTTGTATAGAGTAACACTATATCATCAACAACTTGCATTTATATATCGCCTTTAAATGCACAAAATCCTCCCAATAAATTTCAGAGGAGTAAGGAAACAAATGAAAGCTTAGCCAGTCAAAGGACTATTAGGAGGGGTGAACAAGAGTTTGGTCAAAGCAGTAAGTTTTAAAAGAGGGTCTTAAAGGAGGGGAGTGGAGCTGAAGAGGTAAAGAGGTTTAGAGAGGGGATTCTAGAGCAGCCTAGACAGTTGCAAGCATTGGGCAGAGATGGGTAATGTTACAGAGGTGGAGGTAGGTGGCCTTTGTGATGGAGAGGATCTAGAGTCAGATGATCAGTTCAGGGTCAGATAAGATGCAGAGATTGTGAACAGTCTGGTTCAGCCTGCGACAGTGGCCAGGGAGTTTGGTGGCTAGGGAACAGATGGCTTCCATACAAGTGTCCCATGCCTGTTCAGGACGATGATCATCTCTCTTCCTTCTTGTAACACATTTCTTTTTCTATCTTTGTAATATTTTCTCAAGCTCCCAGAACTATACCCTCCCAGGACTTGTCAGCAAGCAGACTGAAATGGGGTTCTGAGATGTAATTGCTATCCTAGGGGTCCTTCCCCCTCCAGACCCATGGTGACATGGTGGGCTGCTCCTCCACCCAACGCTCTGACTCCCAGGAGTCTGGAGGTGAGCTGGGCAAGGGTCTCTCCATAGCAGGTGACGAGTGCCACCTCATTCCCAGCACACAAGCTCTGAAACTGTACCAGAGACACAGCTCAGTCTGCTGCTCTCCTGCCAGTGTGAGTTCCCAAAGAAACAGCACCACAAACACCATTTTGTAATAAGGTGGGAAAACAGAAGCACCATGGAGAGACAAACTGGGCACTCGTGCATACACACACCATCAATGATTGTGTCAGCTTGGAGGCAGGAGCTGAGGAAACATGTTAGCTGAAAGGACAATGGTGTAAGCATTGCGGCATAAGACAGACTAACTTTTAGCCTTTTCTCTTGGAGTAGTGCAAGTGCAGAAGATGCAACACCTGCCCTTTCACTTCTTCCCTTCTCCCTGTCCATCCAGGTGAAAGAGCGATATATCAATTTTGTATATTGTATTTGCTGCTCATGACATAGTCTCCTCTACATTGGGAAGACCAAACACAGATTGGGAGATCGTTTTGTAAAACACCTCTGTTCAATCTGCAAGTGTGACCCCAAGCTTCTGGTCGTCAGTCATGTTAATTCTCTGCTCCATTCCACACTGACCTCTCTGTCCTCGGCCTCCTTACACTGTTCCAATCAAGCTCAATGTAAGCTTGAGGAACAGCACCTCATCTTTTGATTAGGCACTCTACAGCCTTCTGGACTCAACATTGAGTTCAATAATTTCAGATCATAACCTCTGCCCCCATTTTCCTTTTTGGACAGCAGCTGTTGCTGACGATACTGTTTTTTCCCATTTACACCTTCCGCTAGATCATCTTTTGTTTCTTTATTTGTTGCATTACCATCTCATTTGCCTTGCACCACCATCCCTTTTATCATTCAATCTTTCCTGTCTTCCACCCTATCATAGACCTTCCCTTATGTTCTGCCATTCCCTCCCTGCAAGCCTCTCGACTTGCTTAAAACATGTGACATCTCTAACTTTTCCAGTTCTGGTGAAAGATCATTGGCCTGAAACATTGGGTTGCATTTTCTGGGCCCTTTGGGATGGGCTGGGAGATGGGAGGGGGCGGAATATTGGAACAGAAGCCCGACGTCTTCATATCGCTGCCGGATATTCCCAACAGCAGCCGATGTGGCTGGAGGACATCACGCCTGAACATGGCGGGAAGGTAATTAAGGCAATTAATTAGCCAATTGAGAGCAATTTTACATATTATTTTCAATTTTTAAAATGGCGTACTGGAACCATGGGGCTTCAGATCCTCACCCAGTAAAAGGATACGGCAAGCAAGCGGGAGCTCAGTGCTGGCTTCATCCAGCTGTCATTGAGAGAGCCAGCGGGCTGTGCCTGGGAGGGTGGAGCAGTAAGGGCATTGGCAAACAAAGGCAGTAGGAGGAGAAATGGTGCCAGCACTGTGGGGGCGTGCTGCCAGAATTCCATCTGGATATTGGCACTAGACCACAAAAAAAGGAGGGGAAGGTGAGGGTGGGGGTTTGGATAAGAGGCCTTGGAAACTGAGGGTGGCCACCTTCCATGGGCCTTATTCATCCCAGCTTCAGGAATTCTGGAGAGGAGGAACAGATAGGGAGTGAGGTCCAGCCACAGGCAGCAGGAAATCAGCAAGCTCAGGGCCAACAGTTGCGCCTGCCTCGGGATGGGGTTGCAGAAGAAGGGCATAACCATCCTACTGAGAGCAGAAGAAGCTACCCTCCAGAGGCTCAGCTACCTTCAAATGTCCGAGGGGCAGTGTCTGTGAAGACTGTGCCTCACCAGGGAGGCCATCACTGATCTGTGTGCCATGCTGGAGGACAAGCTGAGGCCCATGGAGGTGATGGGCATCCAATGCCAGTGGCGCTGAAGGTCAACATCACCTTTGGATATTTCCAGGGATCCACTGGAGATATGTGTGGGGTCTCTCAATCTGTGGCTCATGTATCAAGGTTGTGACCAATGCCCTGTTCAAGAGGGCCATTGAATATGTATGATTCTGCACCGATCCAGACAGTCAAGCTGAGAGAGCTATTGGGCTCAGTGCCATTGCTGGATTTCCCCAAGGGTTGGGTTTGATCCACTACATGCCATTGGCCATTAAGGCTGCCATAGACCAGCCAACTGCCTTCAACAGGCAGGGCTTCCACTCACTCAATGGACAATTGGTCTGCTACCATCGCAGGCTGATTCTTCTACTCTGTGCATTGTTCCTGGGAAGCAGCCATGATGAACACATACTTTGGCAGTCGCAGGTGCCACAGCTTTTCTGCCCCCTGCATGCTTTCAGGTATGGCTATTTGGAGACAAGGGCTACCCACTGAGGACACGGCTACTACCACCTGTGAGGAACCCACACACTGATGCAGAGGAGAGGCACAACACCTGCCACAGGACAAACCGAGCAACCATCAAGCAGGTCATAGGACTTCTGAAGGTGCGATTCAGATGCCTTGATTGATTGGGTGGAGCCCTTCAGTATGTCCCAGCAAGGGTCTCGCGTATCACGGTGGTCTGCTGTGCACTGCACAACCTGGCACTGCTGAGCAGGGAGGCGTTGGACAATGAGGATCCCGTGGATCGTGATGCCTCCTCCGACAGTGAGGGTGTGCAGGAGGATGTGGACGAGGCGATCCAAGATGTGGGAGGAAGACAGCCCATACCTTAAAGGAATGGGCCAATACTGGCGGAGGCGTTCCTTTCCTGTCCCTGCTAACCGCCATGGAGGAGGAGGTATTGGAACTGGCAGGGCAGCACGGTGGTCACTCCATGGCAGATGGCAAGACAGGAGTGCAGATCCAAGAGGGTGAGTGACCAAGTGAAGAGTCCCCAGGGAGCCTCTGGCATACACGAGGCATAGTGCTAATGTATCCATCACCAAACACATGGAGCACCACACTAGGAGTAACTGGAAGAGGAAACGCATAACCCTTTAATCTATCTGTTCTCAGGTCAGGCCAAAGGACAGAGAGCTGCAGTGACCAGCGGACAGTCGTCCACCTCTGAGGAAGAGGGGGGACCTCAGAGGGTGCACTGTCGCATCATTCCCTTGCACTCTCCATCAGCGCAGATACTCTCAGGTCAGTGGGTATGTGCTCGCGGTTAGATTCAGTTGCACATCCCGGTGAGCACAGCACAAACACGCACAGAGCAATGTGCTGCAGTTGGCCGTCACCTGTCCAGATTTACCACAAGTACGACAAACTCTGGTTGCCCCACGTAGAGCAAGTAGGCCTGACTTCCCCCAATAGTTTTGTCCTGATCTCACTGCAGTACAGGAGTGTGGTGACAAAAACTGCTCTGTATACTAGGACTTTTGTCCTGGTAACTGTCCTGATAAATGGCAAAAATATATTTCTCATGTTCCCTTCCAGTGAATATAACTGGAAATATGATTTATTAATTTCTAGTCTGACAGATGTCCCTGTTCACATACTAAATAGCTTGAGGCAGGATTCAGAGATTGCACTGCTGTCCAAGCGTTGAGTATAATGCCAACAGCTCACTTCTATTAAACTCCTGAACATTGACGAGAGGAATTGGCATCTTAAATACAGGCAGATCTCAGATAGAGACCAGGAGGTGGAACTGCACCAATCCATTAGCAAACAACTGAGTCAGTGCATTTGTGTGAAATTCCTTTCTCCGTTGTCTCAATAAAGCTGCTAACCTGTTTATCACACAGTACAGCTCCACTCATAATAGCGGTTATGAAAAACAGAATTAAGCAGAATGCTTGTCATTTGAAGGCACACCAATGGACTAGCTTATCCAGCTTGTTTCAATTTGATGTTTGTAAAAGATCAATGGTTACACACTCATGTGGTGCCACCAAATGGAATCAGCAGTGGCTCATAACTGAACACAAAGGGTCTCATTTGAAGAGAATGTGGGGCTGGCTTACTGCTCTGGATAGCTCAGCTATGCAGATAAAGATAGGTATACTCCCTCCTGAATCTTCTTTCATATCAATCAAATCCTGTTTAACTGCAATTAAAGCAGATTATTTCCACACAGAAAATAAACTATTCATTTTGACAAATTAGCCACATTTTGAATGTATTATTCATGCAAGATTTTACAGTCAGATTGGGAAGCTTCATTCTTATTTTTAAACTGGAAATGAAACAGAATTAACACTGTATACCAACAACTGCAAATACTATACCTATATCGGGGGAATATGGGCTCCTTACACTGCATGTGATGCACATCTAGAGGAATACATATTCTCACTGAATGGAAGGAGACTGTTGATAACAATACGCTATATTACAGTCAGTCAAAATAAGGGCCAAGCAGATTCCCTTCACCAGAATGATCAATATTGGGCCTCAGACCTCACCTAAATGAGATCCGCGAGCAGTGGGCTGGGTGTCACCAATCAGTTCACTGATAAATCGGCATCAGAACTTCATCTGCTATGTCATAAAAATTGGCAAGTCATGTTGCAGCTGTACAGAACCTTAGTTAGGCCACACTTGGAATATTGCGTACAATTCTGGTCGCCACACTACCAGAAGGATGTAGAGGCTTTGGAGAGGGTACAGAAGAGGTTTATCAGGATGTTGCCTGGTCTGGAGAGTATTAGCTATGAGGAGAGATTGGATAAACTCGGATTGTTTTCACTGGAACGATGGAGGTGGAGGGGCGACATGATAGAGGTTTACAAAGTTATGAGTGGCATGGACAGAGTGGACAGACAGATGTTTTTTCCCAGGGTGGAAGAGTCAGTTATTAGGTTTAAAGTACGAGGGGCAAAGTTTAGAGGGGATGTGCGAGGCAAGTTCTTTACACAGAGGGTGGTGAGTGCCTGGAACTTGCTGCCGGGGGAGGTGGTGGAAGCAGATACGATAGCGATGTTTAAGAGGCATCTTGACAAATACATGAATAGGATGGGAATAGAGGGATACGGACCCCGGAAGTGCAGAAGGTTTTAGTTTAGGCAGGCATCAAGATCGGCGCAGGCTTGGAGGGCCGAATGGCCTGTCCCTGTGCTGTACTGTTCTTTGTCATTGACAATGGACCTCAGGTAGGTCCTGAGAGAGCATGAGGGACAGTGCTCAGGAGACTTGAAGGCAGTGAGGATTGGGTGAGGGGGGGGGTGGCGCATGGCAGGTAGTGGTGGGGGGGTGGGGGTCAGTGATCAGTATCATTTTTTCCAAAAATATACCTTTTTCATAAAATTTGTAAAAATACATCACAAAACAATTCAAATTGGGCAATACAGATCAGTTTCTTTCAATACAGTGCATGAGATGCCTTGCTACACTTACCATTACAGGTTATATTTACAATGTATATTTGCATTACATACCAAAAACATTCTCTGGTTTTATACGGTTTCCAGCCCCTCGGTATACTATGGCGGGAGGACTTTAGACAGTGGCCTTCCCCCATTGAGACTTTGCGGCAGCTGCCCCAAGCTTTAGTGCATCCCTCAGCATATGGTCCTGGACCTTGGAATGTGCCTGGCAGGGGAGAGACCTTGATCTCACAGGAGACTGTTGTGATTCTTTGGGTTTCAGTTTATTTTGAGGGCTGGGGGCTGTGGTTTTAGTGCAGATTTCAGCTCTTCACCCAGTTGGTGTTGGAGTTCTCTCATGGTTGCTTTTTTCAATCTGGTTCGGGTCTTGGTGCCTGTCCTGTGAAGACTTTAAGCAAATGGCTGCAACCAACACCACTGCTCCAGGCCAGGGGGTGCATAACACCATTAGGGTGGCAGCGAAAAACAGTGAAGGAGTTACACCCACCTTCTTCATTAAGTGAGTCCTTTTCAAATGTTGTGGATTTGAAGCTGCTGACATCTTCTGCCTGCAGGAGTTTCCCAGTGGTGGCTACTTCAATGTGGAGGGAACGTGGCGGGAGGCATGAAATTCCTGAAGGTCTTCAAGGAAAGAGGAGACCAGATGCTGCTGTCAATCCTCAAGGCAGAGTCACTGTTTACGCTGCCGTCACAATGGCAACACTGCACCATTCGGTCGTGGACAACTCTTTGCGCTGGAAGACCAGCAAGTTTCGGGCAGACCAAAGAGCATCTTTCACTGAATTGATGGTCCTCCAGCAGCAGTTGGTGTTTATCTCGGTGTGCGTCCCTGGGAACAGCCCGTAGAGCACAGACTCCTGTGTTACAGAGCTGCTTGGGATGAACCTCGACAAAAACCACTGCATCTCTTTTCACACCTGCTTTGCAAAGGCACAGTCCAGAAGGTGGTGGCCAACAGTCTCCTCCCCACCACAGCCACCTCGCGGGCAGCGTGCGGAGGGGGCGAGACTCTGGGCGTGCAGGAAGGATCTGACCGAAGGGCCCTTCTCACCACCATACAAGCTACGTCTTGGTGCTTGTTTGAAAGTTCCGGTGATGAGGCATTCTGCCAAATGACTTTGGCAGTTTGCTCGATGAACCATCTGACAAGATCCACCAAATCCTTATCTCGTGGGGCCTTGAGGACATTTGTGCAGACCACTGCCTGATGGATTGGTGGTCAAAGGTGTTTATCTGCACAAACTTTTCCACGAAGGATAGATGGTATGGCACAGTCCAACTGGATGGAGCATTCTGCGGCAATGTGGCCAGGCTCATCCTTCGTACCAGGGACAGACAGAACCTCAGCAAGTAGTGACAGTTGGTGTTTGCGTCCTGGGGCTCTACACACGGCTTGATACAGCCGCACACGAAGGTGGTCATCAGGATGAGGGTGACATTGGACACATTTTCCCGCCCTCATCCAGAGGTTTGAATATTGTGTCCCTCCGTATCCAGTCCACAACCGAATGTTGCGGACTAGCACATTCCAAGATCCAGGGGGTCAGTGATCAGAATCGGGAAGGGACCAAGGGAGACCAGCAGTGGTCTTTGGCATACAGTGGAGTCTAGAGGAGCATACCTGCACCTCCCGGCTCCACATTCAGGTAAATATTTTTTTAAAATCTCATCTTTTCAGTGGTACTCACCAGTGATCCCTATAAGGACCATTAGTTAGGTCACATGTACACTATACTTTCCTGAATGCTGGCTGTATTCAGGGCAGTCCAATTTTACAAAGGGGGCTGAAAATAGATGTTAGGCCCCCTATTTGCACATGCAAAGTGCCTAATGCCTGCTTCAGGCATGGGCTCTGGACGCCCATCTTTCTGCCTTTACCGCTATGATGGCCAATGTACTTACAGTGCACTTGCACCACCTGCCATATTGAATGATGTGCTCCCTTAAAGCCTGTAAATTGGCAATATCATGATCCAATTTCTGGGCCACTGTCTCAACTGTAGGTTGCATGTTTGAATCAAAATATAACAAATGGGAAAATTAACACATTTGCAATCTATTGCTCCAAGCTTCCATTGTTTTTATACCCTGAGCACTATGCAAAGGCTTTGGGTTGTTCCGTCCCATTAACCTTGAACCAAACAGCTTTTTAGTGAGGCAACGGTGTTTGCTTGGAAAGAATCGTTTTTCACTTTCAGCCACTGGCATTCAAACTGAGACCCGGACATAAATCGAGGTACATGCTCCTACATAAAGTGGGCTCACTTAAACTGCACTGATTAAGGTCACATCTGCCATGGCAACCACAAATAGTTCCTTGCTTTCCACAGGAACTTAGCAACCAATTAATGATCTCACGTTCCTTGTCTACTCCCGCTGACATGAGAGGTAAAATGAAAGAAGATTAGATCACTCTGTATCCATCGCAACAGCTTTCACCAAAAAACTCCTCTTCTATCAGCCAAATCACCTCAGATATATAACGCCAAGTCCATCCTATAATAAGCAAATTGCATCAACGCAGTTCTCAAAATGTTTATCTAATATATCCTATATTTACATGGCGAGGTCCTATATTAGCTTCGGACAGTCTACTCAAGCTTGCAGTCATTGAATAATTTCTCGTAAGAGTCTGAAAGGTATATTTTAATGTAATTGGATTTTTTAATCCATTTTGAAATTGTGTCCACAGACCCATTCGAATCTACTAATCTGACTGCTCAGTCACTGGGCAGCCATTCCTAATGGGGATAAAAATATCATAGCAGTTAGGATGGATTCCCAATCAGAGGAATATCAAGCCCACTCTAACACAGGATTCAAACAGATGCAGTGTCTGAATGTGTGACATCTAGGCAAGACCAGGTGCCAACTGATTAAATGAGGAAGTGATGGTTATCTCTTCAATTTCATGCAGCACAAAAACTTATTGATTCAGTACTGCAGGGATGAACTATGGGACTAGGCGTTGGTTGCAGAAATGATCAAATTTAGATATTTCTGAAGTTGAAACCCCAAACTCAATTTCCACAGGTTGGCAGGGAAAGCTTTCTCAATTTGGATGCATCCTCTCTATGGAATATTTACACATACCCAACCTACATGTTGGTCCAGATTTGTTCCTCAGTTTATGTGACATTACCTATTTCTTTGATATGGGAACTGCTGCAAAACTTGCAGGATCGCAAGTAATATCAAAAGAAAATGTGGGCTTTTATTATAACTTAACTAGAACATTTATATACAGTTACCGCATGAGCCACATCAAAACACATCTCACTCTGCTGGGTTACGCCCACACCCTGGTCATGTGTGACACAACATCACTTCCTCCAGTGATCTTCACTTACAGCTTCTTAAGGTCGTCCCATAATATTCCCCTTTGTTCCATAGATAAAAACATATATACAATATACAATGATGCTGTGGTTCAGACTAACTATAAATGATTAAAGCAAAATGCTATTTACAAGTAAGTAAGTATAACATCCTCTAAAACATAGAGGAGGTTTTCTTATTCGTTCCGATCTTGTTATCATAAACCTTTTTTCCAGAGCTGCGCTCATTTTGATGACTCCTCTGAGACTCTGGTGACTTGGAACTCTGGTAGGGGTGTTCTTCCTCTGTACTTGTAGCTTCTGTATGCTCATTTTCAGACTTTGTCTTTGAACATGTCACATCTAATCTTGTCGTACAGCTCTCTGAGTTGCCTTTGGTTCTGTCTGGGAATTGTACCATTGGGTGCCTGGACCTCGTACATTCTCGGCTGGTCCATATCCTTGTAGCTTCTGCAGGATACCAAGTTCCCAATATATAGTTGAGGACTTTGACCTTCTGTTCTACTCACAATTGTGCTAATTCTGGTCCTGCTTGCCTGTCATTTGATGCCTTCATCTACCCTTGTTTGGAAAGCTTAGAAAAATCATGACTGGTAACATCACTAATTCCAGGGATGGGGGAATTTTAGTTACAATGTTATGTTGGAAAAGCTGGGGTTGTTCTCCTCAAAACAAATGAGATTGAGGGGAGATTTGATAGAGGTGTACGATTATGACAGGCTTAGATAAGTTAGACAAGGAAAAACTGTTCCCAGTAACTAATGGTATAGGACTAGGGGGACACAGGCAAGAGATGTAGGTGGAAAATGAGGAAGACCTTTTTTTACGCAGTGGATGGTAGTGACCTGGAACTTGCTGCCCACAAGGAGGGTGGAAGTGGAGACAATCAATGATTTCAAAAAGAAATTGGATGGGCACTTGAAGGAAATAAACTTACAGGGCTACAGGGATCGAACAGGGCATTGGGACTGACTGAATTGCTCCGTGGAGAGCCAGCATGGACTCGATGGGTCGAATGGCCTCCTTCTGTGCCGTAAAGGACTCTATGACTCAATAATCGGCAATCCCTCTGGCCTCCAGGTACTTGCAGCAATGAACTGAAGCCCGAGGAGATACTCCCAGTCATATCACCTCTTTATGTCAAGACTCCCAGCCTTTGTGTCATCCTTTACATGGACTGACCCGATACACTCGACTTGGATATTTTCTACCATCTTTGGTACATTACTGACTTCATGTATTATGATGATTCGTAGACTTTGGCATACTGGATGTCCTGCAATAACTGGTCTAGTTGTGTCTACAATATAAAACATTTGATGTAGCCATTCGGAGCTCCCATTGCTGCATTGCAAGGTTATCGTTCCAATGCACTTGATTAGAGAACCATTGTAGGCAGTCATGCTAGCCGTGGTGGGTCGCACCATAGATTCCCATTTCTTTAAGTACATGTCCTCCACTATACAGATGGGTAGAATGTTTGCACTGCTCCGGACTCTATTTTTACTCTGAGCTTATGCTTGCAACTGTTCTGTGGACATATAATGCCAATCATGGCGAATGCCTCAGATTGTGTAATAGCATTGACGTGTTGATCCAAATTACCTTTGTGAAATACTCAGTTGCTGTTCCCACGAGTGCATTCTTCATCTGTGTCCTCCTGACAATCTGTCTCCCTACTGACCTGATGTATCTGTTTGGGCTTTTCTTGTGTGTTGGCATACCTTTTGTTGCATTTGCTATCCTGTCTTGCAGGCATTCTCTCTGTATGTGATCTGCCATCATTCCTGTGTGCAGTATCTGAGCTCGGCCTTCTGCACTGCCTTACCCAATGTTCTTGCATGCCACAAGCTTTGCACTGGTCCTGTTACACTAGACAACTGCGGATTGGGTGACTTAGACCACATTGCTCAGGCCACAAGGTTTAGCAGATGTCTGAGCCTTGGTTACCATACCAATTATCATAGACGCCCCCAACTCTTGTAATTGTTGACACCCTGTCATGATGGCTTCAAATTTCCTTCCAGCACTGAGTAGTGCATCTATGGCACGCCATTTCTTCTTTTCTAGCAGATGTTTTTGAAAGGCCTCTAGTTGGTTACTAGCTCTATAACCCATTCCGACAATTCAATATCTGTGCAGTCGCAATATTGAGCTTTGTCTCGGCACCTTGCGACAACTGGTCAATGGACTTATCTTGCCTTTGCTGGTAGGTCAGAAGCTTAAGTCTATGTACTCAGAAATTAACCTTCACCTTGAGTTGCTGCTCCAGGAATGTCCTTAACTTGCTAGGGTCCTTTAAGCCTCAGCTGACAATCCTGATGTATTCATCTGTTGCAGGCCCTTACTACCCAGCTCAATCTTAATCTTGATAGCTTGTTTCTCTAGTTCACTCACTTCTTGATCCAGGAAACACAGCTCCATTCACTGTTGAAACAGTTTGAATTCAGACACTATGTCTGATGCCATCTAATCTGTAACTTTCTTTCTTTGGCCTCCTTATCTCGAGAGACAATGGGTAAGCACCTGGAGGTGGTCAGTGGTGTGTGGAGCAGTAACTAGATATCTGAAAGCCATTGTCTTAATGGTCCTGCTTTTTACAAATATAGGACTTTTTCAAGCTTTCTTTTTTACAAACATACTTTTTTTTTCTTTTTTAGATAGATCCTTTTTCTGCAGGCCTGCCCCTTAAAGAGTGAGAGACCACATCTGCTTTCTGTTAGCACAGTTCACCTTTTTTTTAACTGAGATAGTTTTGTTCTCTGCAGCCAATTTCACTTTGCAGTACTGGCAGCTGCCACATCCAGCCTTTCTCACAGTGCTGTGGACCTCCAGTGGCACTGTTGAGTTCTTCCCTCTCTTTTCTGTTTAGGCACTGCCCACAAAGCAAAGAAAGGGCAAACTAGAACAGTAATGGCTTCAGCTACTGCTTTTCAAATCTTTCGACCCACTGCCAGATTAGTTCAAAGCTCTGATCCCCTGGCAAATTGCTGACCAAACTCACAGACTTCAACAACTCCTGGGGTCCTGTCTGTGATCCTAGCTCACTGCACTGTTGTGGGGTCTTCTGCCAACTGCTCTCCAGAATCTTCTGTCACTCCAGGTAAGCAACCTGATGTTTTTTGTTCTTTCTTAAGGCTGCATTTTACCAAGCCTTTGATGTCATGGTGGTGGAGGGGGGGGGGGCGTGAAAGATGGGGGTGGCAGTGGTCCACCATGGAGCCCGACGTCGAGAAGCCTTGGCCCAATCCTCCCGACAGTGGCAAGGCTCTGTGGCTTCCGCACCACCCCCCCCCCCCAACTGCTGCTGGGCAATTGGACCTAGATTTCAATATTTGAATTAATTACATGCATAAATTTAAATGGACTTCTCTTCAATCCTCCAGACTGCCGCGATCTTTGGTGCAGAGGGTGGCATGCCTGTGAGATTAGGGGGGAGGTGCAGGCTGCCCCAGCTATTTAAATGAGCTGCCGTGCATGAGATTGCAGCTGTGCGGGTTGCCATTTTTTGGCGGCAGGCTCTTAAAATCCAGCCCTAAGTGTGTTGTTCAGAAAGAAATCATTGTCACGATTTGGTGGTCTTCAGAAAAAATATATCCCAAATGTTGCCACCATGTAATATTACTTGTTCCTTTATTATGTGAATTAGTACAAGACTCACAGGACTACAAGTAATATCCCAAGAAAACATGGGGTTTTATTAGAACTTAACTAGAAGATATATATTATATATACAAATACTTTCTGCATGAGCCATATCTAAACACATCTCAATCTATCGGGCTACAACCACAGCTCCCTGGTCATGTGACACAACATCACTTCCTGCGGTGATCTTCACTTACAGCTTCTTAAGGTGGTCTGGTTCTGTACTGGAAATTGATATGGCATTCAGTGTGAGTGGATGTTTAACACAAAGAGAAAGGGCACAATGGGAAGATTCACTGCACCCAAGGCAAATGTGTCTTCAAGCCTGGGTGTGGTGGTGTTACAAATTAAACACAAAACAATGTTCCTGTAGATGGATAAGAAATGGATCTGCATCAGAGAAACATTCCTGTTATCCAAAGTTAGGTGTGAAACTGAGTCTGGTAACTTTAAGAGAGCTGCTTCCTATTTTTGGATGCTTGTTGATTCTCACTGCCTGACCTACAACACGAATGTAAAAGAAAGAAGCTTACATTTATAACTCATCTGTCACATCCAAAGTGCTTTATAGCCAAGGAATGACTTTTTTTGAAGTGTAGTCACTGTTTTACTGTAGGGAATGTGACAGCCAATTTGCACACAGCAAACTCCCACAAATGGCAATGAGATGAATGAGAGGGTAATATGTTTTGGGGGGTGTTGAGTGAGAGATAAATGTTGGCCAGGACACCAGGAGAACTGTCCTGCTCTTCGAATAATGCCATGGGATTTTTTACATCCATCTGAGAGAGCAAATGGGGGCTTACTATAACAATGCATCTAAAACATGGCACCTCTAACAATGCAGCTCTCCCTCAGTACTGCATTGTACTTCTTTCTTTTGGGCCTCCTTATCTCGAGAGACAATGGATACGCGCCTGGAGGTGGTCAGTGGTTTGTGAAGCAGCGCCTGGAGTGGCTATAAAGGCCAATTCTGGAGTGACAGGCTCTTCCACAGGTGCTGCAGAGAAATTTGTTTGTTGGGGCTGTTGCACAGTTGGCTCTCCCCTTGCGCCTCTGTCTTTTTTCCTGCCAACTACTAAGTCTCTTCGACTCGCCACAATTTAGCCCTGTCTTTATGGCTGCCCGCCAGCTCTGGCGAATGCTGGCAACTGACTCCCACGACTTGTGATCAATGTCACACGATTTCATGTCACGTTTGCAGACGTCTTTATAACGGAGACATGGACGGCCGGTGGGTCTGATACCAGTGGCGAGCTCGCTGTACAATGTGTCTTTGGGGATCCTGCCATCTTCCATGCGGCTCACATGGCCAAGCCATGCATTGTACTACCAGCCTGATTATGCCCTCAAGTGTTAGAGTGGAGCTTGAAACTCACAACCTTCTGACTCAGGCAAGAGTACTACCACTTAACTAAGATGGATACTTAACATAGAGAACAACTTACAACTACAGAAAGGACCAGCAATTAGGACAAATGTATCTGCAGCAAGAAGTTCATTATTTTTCCAATGTCAGATTTCTGACCCCTAATTCTATCCCCACTGCTGTCAATATCTTGGCTGCTGCCTCTCCCTTTCCAAAATAAAGAACTGTCACTGGTACACATTAAAACCACGTACTTAAAAGGGAAACTCAAGCCTCCAACAATTGCTCTTACATAGAATTACACAGAATATATATAGCATTGAAAACAAGCCATTCGGCCCATCCAGTCCATGCCAGCGTTTGTGCTCCACGCGAGCCTCCTCCCATCTTTCCTCATCCAACTCAGCATAACCCTCTAATACCTTCTCCCTCATGCTTGTCTAGCTTTCCATTAAATGCATCTATACCATTCGCTTCAGCCACTCCCTGTGGTAGTGAGTTCCACATTCTCACCACTCTCTGGGTAAAGAAGTTTCTCCTGAATTCTTTATTGTGACTATCTTATATTGGTGGCCTTTAGTTTTGCTCTTCCCTACATTCTCTCTGTGTCCACACAATCAAAACCTTTTATAATCTTAAAGACCTCTATTAGGCCACTCCTCAGCCTTCACTTTTCAAGAGAAAAGAGTCCCAGCCTGTTCATCCTTTCCTGATAGGTATAACCTCACAGTTCTGATTTCATCCTAGTAAAGCTTTTTTAGCAACCTCTCTAGTGCTCCTATATCCTTTTTATAACATGGTGACTAGAACTGTACACAATAGTCCAAGTGTAATTGAAACAAGGTTTGGTACAAATTTAGCATAACTTTAACTTTTCAATTCTATTCCTCTAGAAATAAACCCTAGTGCTTGTTTTTACTAATGGCTTTATTGACCTGCATCATCAGTGATTTGTGTATATGTACTCCCAGATCCCTTTGCTGCTCTACTTGATTTAGATTCTTAATTTCCAAGTGATATGCAACCTCCTTATTTTTCTCACCAAAATGTAATAGCTCACATTTATCTCTGTTGAAATTCATTTGTCAATGATATGCCCATTCTGGAATTTTGTTAATATCTTCTTGTAATTTGTTGCAGTCCTCCTCAGTATTGACTATTCCACACCCCCACCCCACCCTCACAACCCTGCCCCGAAACTGGTGGCATCTGCAAAATGTAGAAATTGAGTCTTTGATTCCAAAGTCTAAATTATTAATATAAATTGTAAACAAAAGCGGTCCCAGCACTGATCGTTCCCACTTCCCAACTTCTGCCACTCTGAATAATTACTCTTCAGCCCTGCTCTCTGCCTTGTGTCTTGCAGCCATTCTGCTATTTGTCCCCTGACTTTGCATGCTCTGACCTTCCACATTAGTTCATTATATTCCACCTTATGGAAGGGCTTTTGGAAACCTAGATATATTACATCTGCCACATTACTCTTGTCTACCCTCTCTATTACCTGTCTAAAGAATTCAATGAGGTTGGTCAAGTAAGACTTTGCTTCTTGAAATCCATGCTGACTGTTCATTGTTATATCTTTTGTTTCTAGATTTTTTATTTTCTCCTTTAGTAGGGATTCCATTATGTTTTCTACAATCTGAAAAGTGCCCAGTCTACCTTAAATTACCCTGGAAGAGTAAGGTATCTCAAAAATTTGAGCAACAGGTGAAGTTAGCTGCTTCACACTATTACTATGCAGTAGCAACACAAGTGGGCTTTTCCAGATGCTGCCATCTAGCCAAAAAGATGTTCTACCACACAAATGAGTAATGTGGTATATGAGTTCTGTGCCAGTACAATGCCAGGTACATAGGCCGAATGTCCCAACAACTGGTGGATTGTATCAAACAGCACATTCCTTCAGCTGTTTGCAGTAAGCAGAGTATGAACCGTACACAACTAGCCCACTGTTGTAAAACTCAGAACACAGCATATAATGTTAGATGTGATTCCACAATTGAACAACACTTGCTGAACAACCCTGAATGTGCTAAGAATTACACTAACAATCAATTTAAGATCATCAGTCGGGCTCAGTTACGCTTGCTAGAAGCTACATATATTCATACGCAGGGACCTGTCCTCTGCAGGCAAATGGAACATGTCCAGGTGTTGTGCTTTTTTTGAATTAAACAAAAGTGTGGGGGACAATAGTTCTCTGATGCACTCTCCATGGCAACGTCTCGACCAGAGTCAACTTGCCAACCAATCAGCACCATTTTGTTTTATGTTCCTTGATAATTTAATTTCATAATTCCTCTTTGCCTTCCTAATTGATTTTTTGACTTCTCTCCTAATCTCTTCGTATTCACCCTTGTCTTGCTCTCCTCTACTGTAACAGCAGGGGAGTTCTCCCTGGTGTCCTGTCAATATTTACCCTCAAACAACATCATGAAAAACAGATTTACTGTTCATTATCACACAGTTTTTTGTGTGATCTTGCTGTACGCAAATTAGCTGTCATGTTTCCTATATTACAACAGTGACTACATTTCAAAAGAGTATGTCAGTGGTTGTAAAGTGCTTTGGGACACTCGGAGGTCATGAAAGGAGCTATATAAATGTAAGTCTTTTTTCTTATCCATGGTGTCTCATTAATGTTTAGTTTGCTCTTTTAAAACAGAATATATATTTTAATGGACTCTGTTGAACACCATTTTAAAGCTTTCTCATTGCAGTTCTACATCATTGTTTGCCAATATTGTTGTCCATTTTATTTTCCCAAGTTCTATTCTTAGCCCCTCAAAATCAGCTTTTCTTCAAACTATTGCCCTGGTCTTTGTCATGCTTATGTCCTCTTCAATTATTATCTTAAACTATACTATATTATGATCACCATTGCCTAGATGTGCCCCGACCTTTAGTTCTATTTATCTGTTCTGGTTCATTCCCAATTACTAGATCCAATAGCAAATCTTCCCTTATTGGGCTTCTTTCTGACCCAGTATGTAAGGAGTCCTGCAGATATTGTAGGAACTCCATTCCTTTATCTCCTTTGCCTACATAGGGCGGCACAGTGGTGCAGTGGTTAGCACTGCAGCCTCACAGCTCCAGCGACTCGGGTTCAATTCTGGGTACTGCCTGTGTGGAGTTTGCAAGTTCTCCGTGTCTGCGTGGGTTTCCTTCGGGTGCTCCGGTTTCCTCCCACAAGCCAAAAGACTTGCAGGTTGGTAGGTAAATTGGCCATTATAAATTGCCCCTAGTATAGGTAGGTGGTAGGGAAATCTAGGGACAGGTCGGGATGTGGTAGGAATATGGGATTAGTGTAGGATTAGTATAAATGGGTGGTTGATGGTCGGCACAGACTCTGTGGGCCGAAGGGCCTGTTTCAGTGCTGTATCTCTAAACTAAACTAAACATCTTCTGGCCAATTAATTTCAATGTAGTTAAAATCCCACATGATTATAATTCTATGTTTTTACTCATTTCCCTAATTTGTCTGCAAATTTCTTTCTCGACCTCCCTTCCACTACTCGGTGGTCTGTAGACGATACCTATTGGTGTGATTGATCCTTTATTATCTTTTATCTCTATCCACATGGGGTCTGTTCTGTCTCACTGATGGCTGCCTCACTTTTTTCTGCTGCCACTATGTAACCTCTAATAAGTTCAGCTAATCCATCTCTGCTTTTCCCTCTCTATCATTCAATGTTTAATTGCCTGTCCTGATTTTTCTCAGTAATCCCTATGATATCAGGTTCTTCACAATGTTTTATTGCCTGCTGTTTTATTACAGTCACTGAGTTGGATTTAGTGAGCCCATCTCAGGTCCCGGTGGCAGTTCCGGAAATGGACATCATTCCTGCTCATCATTTGTGGAGCTGGCTCACCGTGATCGCACAGCAGGCGGCCAATTATAATAATGGAGGCATGAGGCCCGGCCAAATATGCGATGGGGGTGGGATTTGAGATGACAAGTATGGCAACAGATGACTCCAGAGCAGGTGTTGGTGCCATATTTAAAGGGCTGCCAGCCCTGCAATCACTCCTGCCTGGATTCATAGACTGCCTTCCTGAGTGCCCTCTGCTGCACCAGGACCCCTTCTGCTGCCTGTTAGGCAAGGAGCTGAACACGAGCCTGCAGCGACCATGCCTGAAGGTGGCCCCACAATTTAGCGATGCCTCCCTCGAGATTTTACTCCCGGCTGGAAGGGAAAAGTGGGAGGTCCTCTTTCCCAGCAATGGCAAGAAGAGGTCCTCCCACTTGACCAAGCAAGCCTGCATGGAGATCGCAGAGGAGGTCAGCAGCCATCGGGTCACCCTCACCGAACATGGGTTCAGTGCTGCAAGAGGGTCAATGACCTCCTCCATTCGGCCAAGGTGACTACCCCATACCTCTCTCCTTGTCAGGGTTTGCATGTGGCTACGCGGGTGGAAATGGGACATGGGGAGGGAGGCACCACAAAGGGGCTGGCAAAGGGGGTCAAGCATTGCCTCATCCTGACAGATGCATGGCTGCTTCTCAGCCGCAAGCCACCTTCTTTTGAGATTATCCACTTTGATAGCATAAACAAGAAGGCTGTTTATTATCTGAATGGCCATAAACTGAGAGAGGGGAATATGCAACGAGACCTGGGTGTTCTCGCACACCAGTCGCTGAAGGTAAGCATGCAGGTGCAACAGGCAATGAAAAAGGCAAATCGTATGTTGGCCTTCATAGAGAGATGATTCAAGTACAGAAGCAGGGATGTCTTGCTGCAATTATACAGGGCCTTGGTGATGCCACACCTGGAATATTGTCTGCAGTTTTGAGCTCCTTATCTGAGGAAGGATGTTCTTGTTATAGAGGGAATGCAGTGAAGGTTTACCAGACGGATTCCTGGGATGGCGGGACTGATGTAGGAGGAGAGATTGAGTCGGTTAGGATTATATTCGCTGGAGTTCAGAAGAATGAGGGGGGATCTCATAGAAACCTATAAAATTCTAACAGGACTTGACAGGGTTGATGCAGGAAGGATGTTCCCGATGGTGGGGGAGTCCAGAACCAGGGGTCATAGTCTAAGGATACGGGGTAAACCTTTCAGGACTGAGATGCGGAGAAATTTCTTCACCCAGAGAGTGGTGAGCCTGTGGAATTCGTTACCACAGAAAGCAGTTGAGGCCAAAACATTGTATGTTTTCAAGAAGGAGTTAGTTATAGTTCTTGGGATCAAAGGATATGGGGGGAAAGCGGGAAGAGGTGGATGATCAGCCATGATCATAATGAATGGCGGAGCAGACACGAAGGGCCGAATAGCCTACTCCTGCTCTTATTTTCAATGTTTCTTTCACAGCTCACCCCCATTAACCTCCCTGAGAGCTGATGGGAGGATGAACCATATAAACCCCAGTAGGGACCAGGGGCTGCCACTAGCAGAACTGTCATGTTGATCTCTCTGTGAAGTATAACTATCTCCCTCTTTCCACATGCAGGACAAGAGGGCCTACAACAGCAGGGAGACATCACAGACTGGCAGAGGCATCTCCGACATCCGGCCTCTCTCTACAGTTGAGGAGATGGCATTGAACCTAGCGGGGAGCCAGGGCGGCTGCTCAGTAATGGATGGTGAGACTGGAGTCTCCATGGAAGAGAGTGAGGATTGTCTTCCATTGACGTACAGATCACTTCTGGAGACCAATATTAAGAATGGTTGGCATGAGGAGATCTGCACAGCCTAACCCACACGTGTTTGTGTTCTCTCTGCAGGTATTGGTTTTACTCTGAGAGGCCATCATGGTAGCTGGGTGTGGGTAAGTATGAGTCTGCCTCTTGTCTCCTCAGCCCGCCGGCAAATCTGCTTGCCTCCAGTGCAAGGGCTTCAACATCCAGTGCTGCCGCTTCCACGTCCTCCTCGTCAGTTGAGGACTGGTCAATCTGTGCTCTTCATGCAAGGCCTTCCCCCTCTGCAGTACTAGATGTGCAGAGCACAGCAGACAACCACGATACAGGAAACCCTCGCTGGGGCACACTGCAGGGCTCCACTGGATCAATCAAGGCACCAGAATCTCATCTTCAGCAGCCCAATGGCCTGCTTGATGTTCACTCGGGTGGAACCGTGGCAGATGTTGTATCTTCTCTCTGCGGCAGTGCAAGGGTTCCGCACAGGCGTGAATAACCATGTCTTCAATGGGTAGCCCTTGTCCCGAGAATCCATCCCTGAAGGTGAGTGGGGGGTCTGAAAAGCTGTGGTACCTGGGACTGTCAGTGTATGTAGGCATTGTGGCAGCTTCCCAGGATGCGGGCACACACCTGCAGGAAACAATTTCAGTGGTCGCAGACCAGTTGAACGTTGATGGAATGAAAGCCCTTCCTGTTGATGAAGGCTGGTCTGTGGGAGCCTTAATGGCCACATGAGTGCTTACCTTGTACCTGGGGGGATCCAGTGATGGTCCCGAATCCAATGGCCCTTTCAGCCTGACAGTCTGGGTCGGTCTGGTAGCGCACATAGTCGGCAGCCCTCTTTAACAGGGCATTGGTCACCTCCTTGATGCAGTGATGGACTGCTGCCTGGGAGACCCCACACATGTCCCCAGTGGATCTTTGGTATGACCCAGATGCATAAAAGTTATCTTCAAGTGATCTTCAAGGCCACGGGCATAGGGTGACCACGAATCCCATAGACTGAAACTCGTCCTGCAGCAGAGCACATAAGTGGGTGACGGTCTCTCTGGAGAGATGCAGTCTTTGCTGACAAAGACGCTCGGACATTTGGAGGTAGCTGGCTCGAATCTGGTACACTCTTTTGAGCTGGTGGGCCTTCCTTGGCACAGCCGGCTGCTGTTGTTCTCATCGTGGAGGTTCATGGGCAGGCATCGCTACATCCTGGCTCTCCCTCAGTTGGAGACACTGTATCATGCTATGGGGGTTCAAAAGGTCAGGGTGTATGAGACCCATACCAGGTGCTCAGTAGGCCTCCAGAGTGCTGCCTTGCAGAGATGAACCTGCCTTGGCAGCATCCCCTTTGCTACTTCTCTTGGCCGACTTGCTAATGGCCCTAAGTGCCCACCTTTGCCGACAGCCAACCCTCTCACCCAGCAGTAGAGGCACCTGACCCTTTCACCCAGCTGTATGGGTACCCGACCCTCTTGCCCAAGTTTGGGCACCCTGTACTGCCACCCAAAACCAAGACCCCGCTTGAAGAGCATATGAGACCAAGCCCCTTCTTGCAGAACACCCAAGACGAAACCCACCTGGTACTGCCACCCGAGACCCAGCCCACCTGGTACTGCCACCCAAGACCCAGCCCACCTGGTACTGCCACCCAAGACCCAGCCCACCCAGTACTGTGACTCGAGACCCAGCCCACCCAGTGCTGCCATCCAAGACCCAGTCCAGCTGGTACTGCCACCCGAGACCCAGCCCACCCATCCAGAGTTCACAACACTGTAGGCCGACAATGGACTCCGCTACCTACTCTCTGCCTATTCAGTGCTGGTCATGGATATCTTACCATTGTGGCACTGAGGCCTTGCCTCAGTGTGGCCAGCTTTCTATGGCTGGGAATCCGAAGGCACGTGAGGACTGCCCGTCATCATTTAATCTCAAGCCCCCCATTGAATTGCTTTCAATTACATGCCACTGTATTAAAACTAACTGCAAATTAAATGGCAGTCCCGTCATATCAGGGCTGCGACACCGCCTTGGTGCTTTCCGACCACTGAATAAATCTGGAACTGACATTATGACGTCGATTTCCGAGTAGACTCTCCGACACTATTCATCAGCCCCCTCATACCTCCATTCCCACTCTACACAGCCTCACTAAATTCAGCCCACTGTGTGCATTGCTATACGGACAGTTTAACTCCATCTTTTTACACTCTGGTTCTATAACTATTTATTCCCTGGCCATTTATGTTCTCCTTTAATTTAGTCTATCCTGTATTCTCCTTGCCTGTTTTTATTTAGGCTTCTTTCATTTCTCTAGATCCCTCCCCACCATCTTACTAGTTTAAAGCCTTTTGTGACCTCGCTATTTACCCATTCCAGTTCAGGTGGAGTCCGTCCCATCAATACATTACCTTCCTGTCCCAATACTAGTGCCAGGGTCACAGAAAAAGGAACCCCTTTTTCCCACACCAATGCTTTAGCTACATGTTCATTCTCCTGATATCTGTCTCTATGCAAATTTGTACATGTATTGGGCAATAATCCAGAGGTTATTACTCTCGAGGTCTGCTTTTAAATTTAACTTCTAATTCCCAATACTCCCTCAGCATGATCTCCTCCCTGTTCCTACCTGTGTCACTTGTTCCCACATGGGCCACAACAACAGGATTTTTACTCTTTCTTTCCAATTTCCCCTCGAGCCGCTTTGAGATATCCCTCACCCTGACACTCCGTAGGCAACACACCTACACTGCCATCATTCTCCGCTGATGGAGAAACTAAACCCCAGTTCTCTCAACAGCACCCTCTCTAATGCCCAACATTGCAACCACTGGCAATGTATTCAGCAGCTCTTTGTCTTCTACTTTCAATTCAGTTGTCCTCTCACAAACACCTTCCCATTTTTTTCCCGATTCAACACCGCATTCATATCTTCAGATCCGAGGGCTGAAGGCTCATATCACTCATTCCCACATCGAACTTGACCACGTACATATGAACATAGGAACATATGAAATAGGAGCTGGTGTAGGCAACTTGGCCCTTCGAGCCTGCTCCGCCATTCAATAAGTTCATGGCTGAACTGATTACTCCATATTTCCACCTACCTCTGATAACCTTTCACCCCCTGCTTATCAAGAATCTATCTACCTCTGCCTTAAAAATATTCAAAGACTCACCTAACATCATCTCTTATTCTCTGCAGTCAAGTTCTAAGATCATTAGAGCTTAAGGATAAGGAACAGGGGGAGACCATACAGCCCCTCGAGTCCAGTCTGCCATTCAATAAGATCACAGCCGATCGTTAACCTCAACTCCACTTTCCCACCCAATCTCCAATTTGTTTGATTCCTTGACAGACCAAAAATCTATTGTTCCCAGCCTTGATTATACTCCATGACTGAGCATTCACAACCTTCTGGGATAGAGAATTCCAAACATTCACAACCCTCTGAGTGAAAACGTTTCTCCTCAGCTCAGTCCTAAATGATCATCCCCTTATCCTGAGACTATCTCCCCTAGTTCTAGCCTCGCCAGCCAGGGGGAAACAACTGCTCAGCATCTACTCTGTCAAGCCACCTCAGAATCTTATACGTTTCAATGAGATCACCTCTCATTCTTCTAAACTCCAGACAATATCAGATCACTCTACTCAGCCTCTCCTCATTGGACAGCCTGTCATCCCAGGAATCAATCTAGTGAACCTTCATTGCATTCCCTCTCAGGCAAGTATATCCTAACTAAGGGGTTCAAAACTGTACCCAGTACACCAGGTATGGTCTCACCAAAGCCCTGTAGAATTTCAACAAGACCTCCTGTGCTCTTGTACTCCAATTCCCTTTGAATAAAAACCAACATAACACTTGCCTTCCTAATTACTTGCTCCAGCTGCATGTTAACTTTTATATTTTGCGTACAAGGACACTGAAAAACCTCTGAATCCCAACATTTAATAGTTTCTCACCATTTGCTAATTAAACACCTCCCCACATTAGCCTATCTAAATCCCTTTGTAGCCTCTTTGTGTTCTCCTCACAGCTTACTTTCCCATCTCACTTTGTATCATCAGCAAACTTAGATGTTTACTTTTACTGCTTCAGGAGCTTCTTGGAAACCAAGGATAACAATCTCCTCCCCACTAAACTCCTCCTTCCAATACTGAACCCAAACTTAAAGTTGGTTTCCACCCTGGTCTCAGCCCTGAGACCATCTTATCTAAAGTCAGTGATACCCAGTATAGCTGGATCTACAGTCTCTCTGTGCTCTCTTTGACCTTTCCTGACTCATCCCTGAGGTACAAAAGCAAAAGTGAATTCTGCCATCTACACCTCCTCTAGACACATCTTTTGTTTCTTTGGCTCTCCACCACCATCCTTTTGTCATTTAATCCCTCGTGCCTTCCACCATATCACAGACCTTGTTATTTTTCCAAACTCCCCCCTTTCACTTAGTTGTCTATTACATTTATAACTATTTCCAGTTCTGATGAAATGTCACTGACCTGAAATGTTAACACTGCTTCTCTCTCTACAGCTGCTGCATGACCTGATGTGTAATTCCAGCATTTTCTCTTTTTATTTTTTCTGTGCGGTGATTCACTCTCCTCGTTCATTTCTTCATTCATTTCAGCTTCAGCCTCTCCAACTCACTGCTTGCCAACTTCCCAAGCCACCCCACACAAACTTCAACTTATCCAGAATGGCACCACCCAAACTCTAGATTACACAAAATCTTTCATAACTATTTCTCATTCCTTGGTAACTATCTCTGGCTCTTTATTGATTTGAAATTCCTCATCCACAGTTATAAATCCCTCCATTGCCCCCTCCAATCTTTCCAAAAGCAACTTCTCCAGCCTTCCCACAGCAACTTCTCCAAACTTCCCACAGCAACTTCTCCAATCCTCCCACAGCAACGTCCCCAAGCTTCCGAGAACAACTTCCCCAAACTTCCCACAGCAACCTTCTCCAACATTCTGAAAGCAATCTTCTCCAATCTTCCCACAGCAACTTCTCCAATCCTCCCACAGCAACTTCCCCAAGCTTCCCAGAACAACTTCCCCAAACTTCCCACCGCAACTTCTCCAATCTCCCTGCAACAACTTCTCCAATCTTCCCACAGAAATCTTCTCCAGCCTTCCCACAGCAAGTTGTCCAACTTTCCCAAAGCAACCTTCTCCAATCTTCCCACAGAAACCTTCTCCAATATTCTGACTGCAACTTCTCCAACATTCCCAAAGAAACCATCTCCAATCTACCTACAACAACTTTTGAAAACTAACAAAAGCAACTTCTCAAATCTTCTGACAGCAACTTTTCCAATCTTCCCACAGAAACTTCTACAATCTTCCCACAGCAACCTCCCCAATCCTCCCACTGCAACCTATCCAATCTTCCCACAGCAATGTCTCCAAACATCCCACAGCAAACATCTGCAACCTTCCCAGAACAATGTCTCCAACTTTCCCAAAGCAACCTTCCCCAATCTTCCCACAGCAATGTCTCCAAACATCCCACAGCAAACATCTGCAACCTTCACAGAACAATGTCTCCAACTTTCCCAAAGCAACTTACTCCAATCTTCACACAGCAACTTCTCCAATCTTCCCAGAATGATTTCTCCAATTTTCCCAAAGCAACCTTCCCCAATCTTCCCACAGCGGTTTCTCCAACCTTCGCACTGCAACTTTTCCAATCTTCCCACTGTAACTTTTCCAGCCTTCCCACAGCAAATACTGTAACATTCCCAGAACAATTTCTCCAATTTTCCCAAAGCAGGTTTCTCCAATCTTCCCACAGCAACTTCTCCATCCATCCATCAGCAACTTCTCCATCCATCCCACAGAAACCTTCAACCATATTCCCACAGCAACAGCTCAAACCTTCCCACAGCAACTTCTCCAATCTTGGCACAGCAACATTGTGAGCCTAATCAAAAAGAAAAAGGAAGCATTCATAAGGGCTGGAAGGCTGGGAACAGACGAAGCCCTTGAGGAATATAAAGACAGTAGGAAGGAACTTAAGCAAGGAGTCAGGAGGGCTAAGAGGGGTCATGAAAAGTCATTGGCAAACAGGATTAAGAAGAATCCCAAGGCTTTTTATATGTATATAAAGAGCAAGAGGGTAGCCAGGGAAAGGGTTGGCCCACTCAAGGACAGAGGAGGGAATCTATGTGTGGAATCAGAGGAAATGGGCGAGGTACTAAATGAGTACTTTGCATCAGTATTCACCAAAGAGAAGGATTTAGTGGATGATGAGTCTAGGGAAGGGAGAGTAGATAGACTGGGTCATGTCATTATCAAAAAGGAGGAGGTGTTGGGCGTCTTGCAAAGCATTATGGTAGATAAGTCCCCAGGGCCTGATGGGATCTACCCCAGAATACTGAGGGAGGCAAGGGAAGAAATTGTTGGGGCCTTGACAGAAATCTTTGTATCCTCATTGGCGACAGGTGAGGTCCCAGAGGACTGGAGAATAGCTAATGTTGTTCCTTTGTTTAAGAAGGGTAGCAAGGATAATCCATGAAATTATAGGCCGGTGAGCCTTACGTCAGTGGTAGGGAAATTATTAGAGAGGATTCTTCGGGATAGGATTTACTCCCATTTGGAAACAAATGAACTTATAAGCGAGAGGCAGCATGGTTTTGTGAAGAGGAGGTCGTGTCTCACTAACTTGATTGAGGTTTTTGAGGAAGTGACAAAGATGATTGATGAAGGAAGGGCAGTGGATGTTGTCTATATGGACTTCAGTAAAGCCGTTGACAAGGTCCCTCATGGCAGACTGGTACAAAAGGTAAAGTCACATGGGATCAGAGGTGAGCTGGCAAGATGGATACAGAACTGGCTTGATCATAGAAGACAGAGGGTATCAGTGGAAGGGTACTTTTCTGAATGGAGTGCTGTGACTAGTGGTGTTCCGCAGGGATCAGTGCTGGGGCCTTTGCTGTTTGTAGTATATATAAATGATTTGGAGGAAACTGTAGCTGGTCTGATTAGTAAGTTTGCGGACGACACAAAGGTTGGTGGAGTTGCGGATAGTGATGAGGATTGTCAGAGGATACAGCAGGATATAGATCGGTTGAAGACTTGGGCGGAGAAATGGCAGATGGAGTTTAATCCGGACAAATGTGAGGTAATGCATTTTGGAAGATCTAATACAGGTGGGAAGTATACAGTAAAAGGCAGAACCCTTAGGAGTATTGACAGGCAGAGAGATTGGATGTACAGGTCCACAGGTCACTGAAAGTGGCAACGCAGGTGGATAAGGTGGTCAAGAAGGCATACGGCATGCTTGCCTTCATCGGTCGGGGCATAGAGTATAAAAATTGCAAGTCATGCTGCAGCTGTACAGAACGTTAGTTAGGCCACACTTAGAGTATAGCTTGCAATTCTGGTCGCCACACTACTAGAACGATGTGGAGGCTTTGGAGAGGGTACAGAAGTGGTTTACTAGGATGTTGCCTGGTCTGGAGGGCATTAGCTATGAGGAGAGGTTGGATAAACTCGGATTGTTTTCACTGGAACGATGGAGGTGGAGGGGCGACATGATAGGGGTTTACAAAGTTATGAGTGGCATGGACAGAGTGGATAGCCAGAAGTTTTTTCCCAGGGTGGAAGCGTCAGTTACGACGGGACATAAGTTTAATGTGCTCGGAGCAAAGTTTAGAGGGGATGTGCGAGGCAATTTTTTTACACAGAGGGTGGTGAGTGCCTGGAACTTGCCGCCGGGGGAGGTGGTGGACGCAGGTACGATAGCAATGTTTAAGAGGCATCTTGACAAATACATGAATAAGATGGGAATAGAGGGCTACGGTCCCCGGAAGTGCAGAAGCTTTTAGTTTAGGCAGGCATCAAGATCGGCGCAGGCTTGGAGTGCTGAATGGCCTGTTCCTGTGCTGTACTGTTCTTTGTTCTTTGTTCGACCCAAAACAATTTCTCCAACCTTCCCACAGCAACTTCTCCAAACGTCCAACAGTAACTTCTCCAAATTTAACACAGCAACTTCTCCAATCTTCCCACAGCAACTTCTCCAATATTCCCACAGCAACATCTCCAACATTCCCACAGCAACTTCTCCAATCTTCCAAGAGCAGCTTCTCCAATATTCCCACAGCAACTACCCCAAACTTACCACAGAATACTTCTTCAATGATTTTCCCACTGCAACATCTCCAATCTTCCCACAGCAACTTCTCCAATCTTCCCACATCAACATCGCCAATCTTCCCACAGCAACTTCCCCAACAATCCCAAAACAACTTCTCCAATCCTCCCACAGCAACTTCTCCAATATTCCCACAGCAACGTCTCCAATCTTGCCACAGCAACCTCTCCAAAGTTCCAACAGTAACTTCTTCAATATTCCCACAGCAACTTCTCCAACCTTCCCACAGTAACTTCTCCAATCTTCCAAGAGCAACTTCTCTAATATTCCCACAGCAAATACCCCAAACGTACCACAGAATACTTCTTCAATAATCCCACAGCAACGTCTCCAACCTTCCAACAGCAACCTCTTCAATATTCCTACAGCAACGTCTCCAATCTTCCCACAGCAACTTCTCCAATCTTCCCACAGCAGCTTCTCCAACATTCCCACAGAAACCTTCTCCAATCTTCCCACAGCAAATTCTCCAATCTTCCCACAGCAACGTCTCCAATCTTCCCACAGCAACTTCTCCAATCTTCCCACAGCAATATCTCCAACCTTCCCACAGAAAACATCAACAATCTTTCCAAAGCAGCTTCCCCAACCTTCCCAAAGAAAGCTTCGAATGTCTCCCCACAAAAGCTTTGAATGTGTCCCCACAACAACTTCTCCAACCGTCCCACAGCAACTTATCCAATCCTCCCACAGAAATCTTCAACAGTCTTCCCACAACATATTCTCCAATCGCCCCACAGAAGCTTCTCCAATCTTCCCAAAGCAACTTCTCCATTCATCCCACAGCATCTTCACCGAACCTCCCGAAGCAACTTCACCAATCTTCCCGCAGAACTTCTCCAATCTTCCCACAGCATCTTCTCCAAACATCCCACAGAAACCTTCTACAATATTCCCACAGCAACAGCTCATACCTTCCCACAGCAATTTCTCCAACCATCCCAAAGCAATCTTCTCCCAACTTCTCTAATCTTCTCACAGCATCATCTACAATCTTCCCACAGAAGCCTTTTCAATTTTCCCACAGCAACATCTCCAACCATCCCACAGATACTTTCCCAATCTTCCCACAGCAAATTCCCCAGTATTCTCACAGCAACTTCTCCAACCTTGTCACAGCAACATCACCAATCTTGCCACAGAAATCTTCAACAGTCTTCTCACAAGATATTCTCCAAACTTCCCAAAGCAACTTCACCAATCTTCCGACAGAACATCTCCAAAATTCCCACAGCATCTTCTCCAATCTTCCCACAGCAACTTCTCCAAATATCCCACAGAAACCTTCTCCAATATTCCCACAGGAACAGCTCAAACCTTCCCACAGCAATTTCTCCAACCTTCCCAGAGCAACCTTCTCCCACCTTCCCCCAGCAACTTCTCCAATCTTCTCACAGCAACATCTACAATCTTCCCACAGTAACCTTTCCAATTTTCCCACAGCAACATCTCCAACCATCCCACATATACTTTCCCAACCTTCCCACAGCAAATTCCCCAATCTTCCCACAGCAACATCTGCAACGTTCCCACATCAACTTCTCCAATCGTCTGACAGCAACTTCTCCATCCATCCAACAGCAACTTCTCCAATCTTCCCAGAGCAATGTCTCCAAACATCCCACAGAAAACATCTACAATATTCCCACAGCAACAGCTCAAACCTTCCCACATCAACTTCTCCAATCGTCCGGCAGCAACATCTGCATCCATTCAACAGCAACTACCCCATCCATCCCCGAGCAACTTCTCCAAACATCCCACAGAAATATTCTACAATCTTCCCACAGCAACAGCTCAAACCTTCGCACAGCAACTTCTCCAATCTTCCCACAGCAACATCTCCAATCTTCCCACAGCAACATCTCCAATCTTCCCACAGCAACCTCTCCAATCCTCACACAGCAGCATCTCCAATCTTCCCACAACAACTTGTACAATCTTCCCACAGCAACATGTACAATCCTCCCACAACAACTTCTCCAACTTTCCCACAGCAACTTCTCCAATCTTCCCACAGCAACTTCTCCAATCCTCCTGAAGCAGCCTCTCCAATCTTCCCACAGAAACATCTCCAATCTTCCCACAGCAACTTCTCCAATCTTCCCACAGCAGCTTCTCCAATCTTCCCACGGCAACTTCTCCAATCTTCCCAAAGCTGCTTCTCCAACCTTCCCACAGCAACCTCTCCAATCTTCCCACAGCAACCTCTCCAATCCTCCCACAAAATCCTTCCCCCATCTTCAGAAAGCAACTTCTCCAACATTCCAAAAGAAACATTCACCAACCCTCGCACAGCAGATTCTCCACATTTCCGACAGCAACTTCTCCATTCTTCCCACAGTAACCATCTCCAACCTTCCCATGGCAGTCTGTCCAACACTATGACAGCAACGTCTCCAACCTTCCCACAGCAAATTCTCCAATGCTCCCACAGCAGCCTCACCAATCATCCCACAGCAACTTCTCCATTCTTCCCACAGCAACATCTCCAATCTTCCCACAGCAACCTCTCCAATCCTCACACAGCAGCATCTCCAATCTTCCCACAGCAACTTGTACAATCGTCCCACAACAACTTCTCCAACTTTCCCACAGCAACTTCTCCAATCTTCCCACAGCAACTTCTCCAATCCTCCTAAAGCAGCCTCTCCAATCTTCCCACAGCAACCTCTCCAATCTTCCCACAGCAACTTGTACAATCGTCCCACAACAACTTCTCCAACTTTCCCACAGCAACTTCTCCAATCTTCCCACAGCAACTTCTCCAATCCTCCTAAAGCAGCCTCTCCAATCTTCCCACAGCAACCTCTCCAATCTTCCCACAGCAACCTCTCCAATCCTCACACAGCAGCCTCTCCAATCTTCCCACAGCAACTTCTCCAATCTTCCCACGGCAACTGCTCCAATCTTCCCACAGCAACTTCTCCAATGTTCCCACAGCAACTTCTCCAATTGTCCCACAGTAAACGCTCCAATCTTCCCACAGCAATTTCTCCAAACTTCCCACAGCAACTTCTCCAATTTTCCCACAGCAGCCTCTCCAATTGTCCCACAACAACTTCTCCAATCTTCCGACAGCAACCTCTCCAATTCTTCCACAGCAACTTCTCTAATCTTCCCACAGCAACTTCTCCAATCCTCCCATGGCAGTCTGTCCAACACTATGACAGCAACGTCTCCAACCTTCCCACAGCAACTTCTCCAATCTTCCCACAGCAACTTCTCCAATCCTCCTAAAGCAGCCTCTCCAATCTTCCCACAGCAACATCTCCAATCTTCCCACAGCAACCTCTCCAATCTTCCCACAGCAACCTCTCCAATCCTCACACAGCAGCCTCTCCAATCTTCCCACAGCAACTTCTCCAATCTTCCCACGGCAACTTCTCCAATCTTCCCACAGCAACTTCTCCAATGCTCCCACAGCAGCCTCACCAATCTTTCCACAGCAACCCAGCCAATCATCCCACAGCAATATCTCCAATCTTCCCACAGTAACGTTCTCCAATCTTCCCACGGCAGCCTCTCCAATCCTCCCACAGCAATGTCTCCTACCTTCCCCCAGCAACTTCTCCAATCTTCCCACAGTAGTAGGGGCGTGGATCGCCCAGCCTGCAGCAGTAGCAGACTCGCCAACTTTAAGGGCATTTAAGTGGTCATTGGATAGACATGTGGATGAAAATGGAATAGTGTCGGTCAGATGGTTTCACAGGTCGGCGCAACATCGAGGGCCGAAGGGCCTGTACTGCGCTGTAATGTTCTAATTCTAATTCTAATCTTCCCACGGCAACTTCTCCAATCTTCCCACGGGAACTTCTCCAATCTTCCCACAGCAACTTCTCCAATCTTCCCACAGCAGCTTCTCCAATCTTCCCACGGCAACTTCTCCAATCTTCCCAAAGCTGCTTCTCCAACCTTCCCACAGCAACCTCTCCAATCTTCCCACAGCAACCTCTCCAATCCTCCCACAAAATCCTTCCCCCATCTTCAGAAAGCAACTTCTCCAACATTCCAAAAGAAACATTCACCAACCCTCGCACAGCAGATTCTCCACATTTCCGACAGCAACTTCTCCATTCTTCCCACAGTAACCATCTCCAACCTTCCCATGGCAGTCTGTCCAACACTATGACAGCAACGTCTCCAACCTTCCCACAGCAAATTCTCCAATGCTCCCACAGCAGCCTCACCAATCATCCCACAGCAACTTCTCCATTCTTCCCACAGCAACATCTCCAATCTTCCCACAGCAACCTCTCCAATCCTCACACAGCAGCATCTCCAATCTTCCCACAGCAACTTGTACAATCGTCCCACAACAACTTCTCCAACTTTCCCACAGCAACTTCTCCAATCTTCCCACAGCAACTTCTCCAATGCTCCCACAGCAGCCTCACCAATCTTTCCACAGCAACCCAGCCAATCATCCCACAGCAATATCTCCAATCTTCCCACAGTAACGTTCTCCAATCTTCCCACGGCAGCCTCTCCAATCCTCCCACAGCAATGTCTCCTACCTTCCCCCAGCAACTTCTCCAATCTTCCCACAGTAGTAGGGGCGTGGATCGCCCAGCCTGCAGCAGTAGCAGACTCGCCAACTTTAAGGGCATTTAAGTGGTCATTGGATAGACATGTGGATGAAAATGGAATAGTGTCGGTCAGATGGTTTCACAGGTCGGCGCAACATCGAGGGCCGAAGGGCCTGTACTGCGCTGTAATGTTCTAATTCTAATTCTAATCTTCCCACGGCAACTTCTCCAATCTTCCCACGGGAACTTCTCCAATCTTCCCACAGCAACTTCTCCAATCTTCCCACAGCAGCTTCTCCAATCTTCCCACGGCAACTTCTCCAATCTTCCCAAAGCTGCTTCTCCAACCTTCCCACAGCAACCTCTCCAATCTTCCCACAGCAACCTCTCCAATCCTCCCACAAAATCCTTCCCCCATCTTCAGAAAGCAACTTCTCCAACATTCCAAAAGAAACATTCACCAACCCTCGCACAGCAGATTCTCCACATTTCCGACAGCAACTTCTCCATTCTTCCCACAGTAACCATCTCCAACCTTCCCATGGCAGTCTGTCCAACACTATGACAGCAACGTCTCCAACCTTCCCACAGCAAATTCTCCAATGCTCCCACAGCAGCCTCACCAATCATCCCACAGCAACTTCTCCATTCTTCCCACAGCAACATCTCCAATCTTCCCACAGCAACCTCTCCAATCCTCACACAGCAGCATCTCCAATCTTCCCACAGCAACTTGTACAATCGTCCCACAACAACTTCTCCAACTTTCCCACAGCAACTTCTCCAATCTTCCCACAGCAACTTCTCCAATCCTCCTAAAGCAGCCTCTCCAATCTTCCCACAGCAACCTCTCCAATCTTCCCACAGCAACTTGTACAATCGTCCCACAACAACTTCTCCAACTTTCCCACAGCAACTTCTCCAATCTTCCCACAGCAACTTCTCCAATCCTCCTAAAGCAGCCTCTCCAATCTTCCCACAGCAACCTCTCCAATCTTCCCACAGCAACCTCTCCAATCCTCACACAGCAGCCTCTCCAATCTTCCCACAGCAACTTCTCCAATCTTCCCACGGCAACTGCTCCAATCTTCCCACAGCAACTTCTCCAATGTTCCCACAGCAACTTCTCCAATTGTCCCACAGTAAACGCTCCAATCTTCCCACAGCAATTTCTCCAAACTTCCCACAGCAACTTCTCCAATTTTCCCACAGCAGCCTCTCCAATTGTCCCACAACAACTTCTCCAATCTTCCGACAGCAACCTCTCCAATTCTTCCACAGCAACTTCTCTAATCTTCCCACAGCAACTTCTCCAATCCTCCCATGGCAGTCTGTCCAACACTATGACAGCAACGTCTCCAACCTTCCCACAGCAACTTCTCCAATCTTCCCACAGCAACTTCTCCAATCCTCCTAAAGCAGCCTCTCCAATCTTCCCACAGCAACATCTCCAATCTTCCCACAGCAACCTCTCCAATCTTCCCACAGCAACCTCTCCAATCCTCACACAGCAGCCTCTCCAATCTTCCCACAGCAACTTCTCCAATCTTCCCACGGCAACTTCTCCAATCTTCCCACAGCAACTTCTCCAATGCTCCCACAGCAGCCTCACCAATCTTTCCACAGCAACCCAGCCAATCATCCCACAGCAATATCTCCAATCTTCCCACAGTAACGTTCTCCAATCTTCCCATGGCAGCCTCTCCAATCCTCCCACAGCAATGTCTCCTACCTTCCCCCAGCAACTTCTCCAATCTTCCCACAGTAGTAGGGGCGTGGATCGCCCAGCCTGCAGCAGTAGCAGACTCGCCAACTTTAAGGGCATTTAAGTGGTCATTGGATAGACATGTGGATGAAAATGGAATAGTGTCGGTCAGATGGTTTCACAGGTCGGCGCAACATCGAGGGCCGAAGGGCCTGTACTGCGCTGTAATGTTCTAATTCTAATTCTAATCTTCCCACGGCAACTTCTCCAATCTTCCCACGGGAACTTCTCCAATCTTCCCACAGCAACTTCTCCAATGTTCCCACAGCAACTCCTCCAATCTTCCAACAGCAACGTCTCCAAATTTCCCACAGCAACTTCTCCAATCTTCCCACGGCAACTTCTCCAACTTTCCCACAGTAACTTCTCCAATCTTCAAATGGCAGCTTCTCCAATCTTCCCACGGCAACTTCTCCAATCTTCCCACAGCAACTTCTCCAATGCTTCCACAGCAGCCTCACCAATCTTTCCACAGCAACCCATCCAATCATCCCACAGCAATATCTCCAATCTTCCCACAGTAACGTTCTCCAATCTTCCCACGGCAGCCTCTCCAATCCTCCCACAGCAACGTCTCCTACCTTCCCCCAGCAACTTCTCCAATCTTCCCACAGCAACGTCTCCAATCTTCCCACTGTAGTAGGGGCGTGGATCGCCCTGCCTGCAGCAGCAGCAGATTCGCCAACTTTAAGGGCATTTAAGTGGTCATTGGATAGACATGTGGATGAAAATGGAATAGTGTAGGTCAGATGGTTTCACAGGTCGGCGCAACATCGAGGGCCGAAGGGCCTGTACTGCGCTGTAATGTTCTATTTCTAATTCTAATCTTCCAACGGCAACTTCACCAATCTTCCCACGGGAACTTCACCAATCTTCCCACAGCAACTTCTCCAATCTTCCCACAGCAACTTCTCCAATCTTCCCACAGCAACGTCTCCAAAGTTCCCACAGCAACTTCTCCAATCTTCCCACAGCAACATCTCCAATCTTCCCACAGTAAACTTTTCCAATCTTCCCATGGCAACGTCTCCAATCTTCCCACAGTAACCTTCTCCAATATTCCCACAGCAACTTCTGCAATCTTCCCACAGCAACTTCCCCAGTCTTCCCAAAGCAACTTCTCCAACCTTCCCACAGCAACGTCTCCAAATTTCCTACAGCAACTTCTCCAATATTCCCACAGTAACCTTCTCCAATCTTCCCACGGCAGCTTCGCCAATCCTCGCACGGCAACTTCTCCAATCTTACCATGGCAACATCTCCAATCTTCCCACAGCAACTTCTCCTATCTTCCCACAGCAACTTCTCCAACTTTCCCTCAGTAACTTCTCCAAACTTCCCGCAGCAACTTCGCCAATCTTCCCACGGCAACTTCTCCAATCTTCCAACAGTAACTTTTCCTAACTTCCCACAGCAACATCTCGAACACTCCCATAGCAGCCTCTCGAATCTTCCCACGGCAACTTCTCCAATCTTACCACAGCAGCCTCTCCAATCTTCCCATGGCAACTTCTCCAATCTTCCCACGGCAACTTCTCCAATCTTCGCGCAGCAACTTCTCCAATCTTCCCAAAGCAACTTCTCCAACCTTCCCACAGCAACGTCTCCAAATTTCCTACAGCAACTTCTCCAATATTCCCACAGTAACCTTCTCCAATCTTCCCACGGCAGCTTCGCCAATCCTCGCACGGCAACTTCTCCAATCTTACCATGGCAACATCTCCAATCTTCCCACAGCAACTTCTCCTATCTTCCCACAGCAACTTCTCCAACTTTCCCTCAGTAACTTCTCCAAACTTCCCGCAGCAACTTCGCCAATCTTCCCACGGCAACTTCTCCAATCCTCCCACAAAATCCTTCTCCCATCTTCAGAAAGCAACTTCTCCAACATTCCAAAAGAAACATTCACCAACCCTCGCACAGCAAATTCTCCACATTTCCGACAGCAACTTCTCCATTCTTCCCACAGTAACCATCTCCAATCTTCCCTCAGCAACTTCTCCAACTTTCCCACAGTAACTTCTCCAATCTTCCCACGGCAACTTGTCCAATTTTCCCAGATCAACTTCTCCAATCTTCCCACAGCACCTACTCCAATCTTCCGACAGCAACTTCTCCAATCCTCCCACAGCAACTTCTCCAATCCTCCACAGCAACTTCTCCAATCTTCCCACAGCAGCCTCTCCAATCGTCCCACAACAACTTCTCCAATCTTCCGACAGCAACCTATCCAATTCTCCCACAGCAACTTCGCCAATCTTCCCACAGCAACTTGTCCAATCCTCCCAGAGCAGCCTCTCCAATCTTCTCACAGCAACATCTACAATCTTCCCACAGTAACCTTTCCAAATTTCCCACAGCAACATCTCCAACCGTCCCACAGATACTTTCCCAACCTTCCCACAGCAAATTCCCCCAATCTTCCCACTGCAACATCTGCAACGTTCCCACATCAACTTCTCCAATCGTCTGACAGCAACTTCTCCATCCATCCAACAGCAACTTCTCCAATCTTCCCAGAGCAATGTCTCCAAACATCCCACAGAAAACATCTACAATATTCCCACAGCAACAGCTCAAACCTTCCCACATCAACTTCTCCAACCGTCCGGCAGCAACATCTGCATCCATTCAACAGCAACTACCCCATCCATCCCCGAGCAACTTCTCCAAACATCCCACAGAAATATTCTACAATCTTCCCACAGCAACAGCTCAAACCTTCCCACAGCAACTTCTCCAATCTTTCCACAGCAACATCTCCAATCTTCCCCCAGTAACCTTCTCCGATCTTCCCATGCCAGCATCTCCAATCTTCCCACAGCAACTTCTCCCATCTTCCCACAGCAATATCTCCAATCTTCCCACAGTAACCTTCTCCAATCTTCCCATGGGAGCCTCTCCAATCTTCCCACAGCAACTTCTCCAATCTTCCCACAGCAACATCTCCAATCTTCCCACAGCAACATCTCCAATCTTCCCACAGCAACCTCTCCAATCCTCACACAGCAGCATCTCCAATCTTCCCACAGCAACTTGTACAATCGTCCCACAACAACTTCTCCAACTTTCCCACAGCAACTTCTCCAATTCGTCCACAGCAACTTCTCCAATCTTCCCACAGCAACTTCTCCAATCCTCCCAGAGCAGCCTCTCCAATCTTCCCTCAGCAACATCTCCAATCTTCCCACAGTAACAATCTCCAACCTTCCCACGGCAGTCTTTCCAATCCTCCCACAGGAACGTCTCCAACCTTCCCACAGCAACTGCTCCAATCTTCCCACAGCAACTTCTCCAATGTTCCCACAGCAACTTCTCCAATTGTCCCATAGTAACCTCTCCAATCTTCCCACAGCAATTTCTCCAAACTTCCCACAGCAACTTCTCCAATTTTCCCACAGCAGCCTCTCCAATCGTCCCACAACAACTTCTCCAATCTTCCGACAGCAACCTCTACAATTCTTCCACAGCAACTTCTCTAATCTTCCCACAGCAACTTCTCCAATCCTCCCAGAGCAGCCTCTCCAATCTTCCCTCAGCAACATCTCCAATCTTCCCACAGTAGCCATCTCCAACCTTCCCATGGCAGTCTGTCCAACACTATGACAGCAACGTCTCCAACCTTCCCACAGCAAATTCTCCAAAGCTCCCACAGCAGCCTCACCAATCATCCCACAGCAACTTCTCCAATCTTCCCACAGCAACATCTCCAATCTTCCCACAGCAACCTCTCCAATCCTCACACAGCAGCATCTCCAATCTTCCCACAGCAACTTGTACAATCGTCCCACAACAACTTCTCCAACTTTCCCACAGCAACTTCTCCAATCTTCCCACAGCAACTTCTCCAATCCTCCTAAAGCAGCCTCTCCAATCTTCCCACAGCAACCTCTCCAATCCTCACACAGCAGCCTCTCCAATCTTCCCACAGCAACTTCTCCAATCTTCCCACGGCAACTTCTCCAATCTTCCCACAGCAACTTCTCCAATGCTCCCACAGCAGCCTCACCAATCTTTCCACAGCAACCCAGCCAATCATCCCACAGCAATATCTCCAATCTTCCCACAGTAACGTTCTCCAATCTTCCCACGGCAGCCTCTCCAATCCTCCCACAGTAATGTCTCCTACCTTCCCCCAGCAACTTCTCCAATCTTCCCACAGCAATGTCTCCAATCTTCCCACAGTAGTAGGGGCGTGGATCGCTCAGCCTGCAGCAGTAGCAGCCTCGCCAACTTTAAGGGCATTTAAGTGGTCATTGGATAGACATGTGGATGAAAATGGAATAGTGTCGGTCAGATGGTTTCACAGGTCGGCGCAACATCGAGGGCCGAAGGGCCTGTACTGCGCTGTAATGTTCTAATTCTAATTCTAATCTTCCCACGGCAACTTCTCCAATCTTCCCACGGGAACTTCTCCAATCTTCCCACAGCAACTTCTCCAATGTTCCCACAGCAACTCCTCCAATCTTCCAACAGCAACGTCTCCAACTTTCCCACAGCAACTTCTCCAATCTTCCCACGGCAACTTCTCCAACTTTCCCACAGTAACTTCTCCAATCTTCAAATGGCAGCTTCTCCAATCTTCCCACAGTAACTTCTCCAATCTTCCCACGGCAACTTCTCCAATCTTCCCACAGCAACTTCTCCAATGCTCCCACAGCAGCCTCACCAATCTTTCCACAGCAACCCATCCAATCATCCCACAGCAATATCTCCAATCTTCCCACAGTAACGTTCTCCAATCTTCCCACGGCAGCCTCTCCAATCCTCCCACAGCAACGTCTCCTACCTTCCCCCAGCAACTTCTCCAATCTTCCCACAGCAACGTCTCCAATCTTCCCACTGTAGTAGGGGCGTGGATCGCCCTGCCTGCAGCAGCAGCAGACTCGCCAACTTTAAGGGCATTTAAGTGGTCATTGGATAGACATGTGGATGAAAATGGAATAGTGTAGGTCAGATGGTTTCACAGGTCGGGGCAACATCGAGGGCCGAAGGGCCTGTACTGCGCAGTAATGTTCTAATTCTAATTCTAATCTTCCTACGGCAACTTCACCAATCTTCCCACGGGAACTTCACCAATCTTCCCACAGCAACTTCTCCAATCTTCCCACAGCAACTTCTCCAATCTTCCCACAGCAACGTCTCCAAAGTTCCCACAGCAACTTCTCCAATCTTCCCACAGCAACATCTCCAATCTTCCCACAGTAAACTTTTCCAATCTTCCCATGGCAACGTCTCCAATCTTCCCACAGTAACCTTCTCCAATATTCCCACAGCAACTTCTGCAATCTTCCCACAGCAACTTCCCCAGTCTTCCCAAAGCAACTTCTCCAACCTTCCCACAGCAACGTCTCCAAATTTCCGACAGCAACTTCTCCAATCTTCGCGCAGCAACTTCTCCAATCTTCCCAAAGCAACTTCTCCAACCTTCCCACAGCAACGTCTCCAAATTTCCTACAGCAACTTCTCCAATATTCCCACAGTAACCTTCTCCAATCTTCCCACGGCAGCTTCGCCAATCTTCGCACGGCAACTTCTCCAATCTTCCCTCAGCAACTTCTCCAAACTCCCCACAGTAACTTCTCCAATCTCCCCACAGCAACTTCTCCAATCTCCCCACAGTAACTCCTCCAATCCTCCCGCAGCAACGTCTCCAATCATCCCACGGCAACTTCTCCAACCATCCTACAGTAACTTTTCCAAACTTCCCACAGCTACATCTTCAACCCTCCCATAGCAGCCTCTCCAATCTTCCCACGGCAACTTCTGCAATCTTCCCACAGCAACTTCTCCAACATTCCCACAGTAATTCTCCAATCTTCCCACTCCAGATTCTCCAATCTTCCCACAGTAACTTCTCCAATCTTACCATGGCAACATCTCCAATCTTCCCACAGCAACTTCTCCAAACTTCCCACAGCAACATCGCCAATCTTCCCAAGGCAACTTCTCCAAAATTCCCAAAGTAACCTTCTCCAATCTTCCCACGGCAACATCTCCAATCTTCCCACTGCAACGTTTCCAGTCTTCCCAAAGCAACTTCTCCAAACTTCCCACAGCAACGTCTCCAAATTTCCCACAGCAACGTCTCCAATATTCCCACAGTAACCTTCTCCAATCTTCCCACGGCAGCTTCGCCAATCTTCCCATGGCAACTTCTCCAACTTACCCACAGTAACCTCTCCAATATTCCCACAGTAACTTCTCCAATCTTCCCACAGCAACTTCTCCAATCATCCCACAGCAACTTCTCCAATCCTCCCACAGCAGCCTCTCCAATCATCCCACAGCAACTTCTCCAATCTTCCCACAGCAACAACGACAATCTTCCCACAGCAAAATCACCAGTCTTCCCACAGTACCCGTCTCCAATCTTCCCATGGCAGCCTCTCCAATCTTCCCCAGCAACTTCTCCAATCGTCCCATGGCAACTTCTCCAATCTTCCCACAGTAACCTTCTCCAATCTTCCCACAGCAACGTCTCCAATCTTCCCACAGCAACGTCTCCAATCTTCCCACAGCAACATCTCCAATCTTCGCAAGGCAACTTCTCCAAAATTCCCAAAGTATCCTTCTCCAATCGTCCCACGGCAACATCTCCAATCTTCCCACGGCAACTTCCCCAGACTTCCCAAAGCAACTTCTCCAACCTTCCCACAGCAACCTGTCCAAATTTCCCACAGCAACTTCTCCAATATTCCCACAGTAACCTTCTCCAATCCTCCCACGGCAGCTTCGCCAATCTTCGCACGGTAACTTCTCCAATCTTCCCACGGCAACTTCTCCTATCTCCCCACAGTAACTTCTCCAATCTCCCCACAGCAACTTCTCCAATCTCCCCACAGTAACATCTCCAATCCTCCTGCAGCAACGTCTCCAATCTTCCCACGGCAACTTCTCCAACCTTCCTAAAGTAACTTTTCCAAACTTCCCACAGCTACATCTTCAACCCTCCCAATGCAGCCTCTCCGATCTTCCCACAGCAACTTCTCCAACTTTCCCACAGCAACCTGTCCAAATTTCCCACAGCAACTTCTCCAATATTCCCACAGTAACCTTCTCCAATCTTCCCACGGCAGCTTCGCCAATCTTCGCACGGTAACTTCTCCAATGTTCCCACCACAACTTCTCCTATCTCCCCACAGTAACTTCTCCAATCTCCCCACAGCAACTTCTCCAATCTCCCCACAGTAACTTCTCCAATCCTCCCGCAGCAACGTCTCCAATCTTTCCACGGCAACTTCTCCAACCTTCCGAAAGTAACTTTTCCAAACTTCCCACAGCTACATCTTCAACCCTCCCATAGCAGCCTCTCCAATCTTCACACAGCAACTTCTCCAACTTTCCCACAGTAATTCTCCAATCTTCCCACTCCAGATTCTCCAATCTTCCCACACTAACTTCTCCAATCTAACCATGGCAACATCTCCAATCTTCCCACAGTAACCTTCTCCAAACTTCCCATGTCAGCCTCTGCAATCCACCCACAGCAGCGTCTCCAACCTTTCCACAGCAACTTCTCCAAACTTCCCACAGCAACTTCTCCAATCTTCCCACAGCAACTGCTCCAATTTTCCCACAGCAACCTCTCCAATCCTCCCACAGCAGCCTCTCCAATCCCCCCACAGCAACGTCTCCTACCTTCCCCCAGCAACTTCTCCAATCTTCCAACAGCAACGTCTCCAATCTTCCAACAGTAGTAGGGGCGTGGAACACCCTGCCTGCAGCAGTAGCAGACTCGCCAACTTTAAGGGCATTTAAGTGGTCATTGGATAGACATATGGATGAAAATGGAATCGTGTAGGTCAGATGGTTTCACAGGTCAGCGCAACATCGAGGGCCGAAGGGCCTGTACTGCGCTGTAATGTTCTAATTCTAATCTTCCTACGGCAACTTCACCAATCTTCCCACAGTAACCTTCTCCAATCTTCCCACAGCAACTTCTCCACTCTTCCCACAGTAACCTTTTCCAATCTTCCCATGGCAACTTCTCCAATCTTCCCACAGTAACCTTCTCCAATATTCCCACAGCAACTTCTCCAATCTTCCCACAGCAACTTCTCCAATCTTCCCACAGTAACCTTCTCCAATCTTCCCACAGCAACTTCTCCACTCTTCCCACAGCAACATCTCCAATCTTCCACAGGCAACTTCTCAAATCTTCCCACAGTAACCTTCTCCAATCATCCCACGGCAACTTCTCCAATCTTCACACAGCAACTTCTCCAATCTTCCCACAGCAACGTCTCCAAATTTCCCACAGCAACTTCTCCAATCTTCCCACAGTAACCTTTTCCAATCTTCCCATGGCAACTTCTCCAATCTTCCCACAGTAACCTTCTCCAATATTCCCACAGCAACTTCTCCAATCTTCCCACAGCAACTTCTCCAATCTTCCCACAGTAACCTTCTCCAATCTTCCCACAGCAACTTCTCCAATCTTCCCACAGCAACATCTCCAATCTTCCAAAGGCAACTTCTCCAATCTTCCCACAGTAACCTTCTCCAATCATCCCACGGCAACTTCTCCAATTTTCCCGCAGCAACTTCTCCAATATTCCCACAGTAACCTTCTCCAATCATCCCACGGCAACTTCTCCAACCTTCCCACAGCAACGTCTCCAAATTTCCCACAGCAACTTCTCCAATATTCCCACAGTAACCTTCTCCAATCTTGCCACCGCAACTTCTCCAACTTTCCCACAGTAACTTCTCCAATCTTACCATGGCAACATCTCCAATCTTCCCACAGCAACTTCTCCAATCTTCCGAAAGCAACTTCTCCAATCTTCCCACAGCAACCTCTCCAACTTTCCCTCAGTAACTTCTCCAATCTTCCCGCAGCAACTTTGCCAATCTTCCCACGGCAACTTCTCCAATCTTCCCACAGTAACCTTCTCCAATCTTCCCACAGCAACGTCTCCAATCTTCCCACAGCAACTTCTCCAACCTTCCCACAGCAACATCTCCTATCTTCCCAAGGCAACTTCTCCAAAATTCCCAAAGTAACCTTCTCCAATCGTCCCACGGCAACATCTCCAATCTTCCCACGGCAACTGCTCCAGTCTTCCCAAAGCAACTTCTCCAACCTTCCCACAGCAACTTCTCCAATATTCCCACAGTAACCTTCTCCAATCTTCCCACGGCAGCTTCGCCAATCTTCGCACGGCAACTTCTCCAATCTTCCCTCGGCAACTTCTCCAATCTCCCCACAGTAACTTCTCCAATCTCCCCACAGCAACTTCTCCAATCTCCCCACAGTAACTCCTCCAATCCTCCCGCAGCAACGTCTCCAATCATCCCACGGCAACTTCTCCAACCTTCCTACAGTAACTTTTCCAAACTTCCCACAGCTACATCTTCAACCCTCCCATAGCAGCCTCTCCAATCTTCCCACGGCAACTTCTGCAATCTTCCCACAGCAACTTCTCCAACATTCCCACAGTAATTCTCCAATCTTCCCACTCCAGATTCTCCAATCTTCCCACAGTAACTTCTCCAATCTTACCATGGCAACATCTCCAATCTTCCCACAGCAACTTCTCCAATCTTCCCACAGCAACATCGCCAATCTTCCCAAGGCAACTTCTCCAAAATTCCCAAAGTAACCTTCTCCAATCTTCCCACGGCAACATCTCCAATCTTCCCACCGCAACGTTTCCAGTCTTCCCAAAGCAACTTCTCCAAAATTCCCACAGCAACATCTCCAAATTTCCCACAGCAACGTCTCCAATATTCCCACAGTAACCTTCTCCAATCTTCCCACGGCAGCTTCGCCAATCTTCCCATGGCAACTTCTCCAACTTACCCACAGTAACCTCTCCAATATTCCCACAGTAACTTCTCCAATCTTCCCACAGCTACATCTTCAACCCTCCCATAGCAGCCTCTCCAATCTTCACACAGCAACTTCTCCAACTTTCCCACAGTAATTCTCCAATCTTCCCACTCCAGATTCTCCAATCTTCCCACACTAACTTCTCCAATCTAACCATGGCAACATCTCCAATCTTCCCACAGTAACCTTCTCCAAACTTCCCATGTCAGCCTCTGCAATCCACCCACAGCAGCGTCTCCAACCTTTCCACAGCAACTTCTCCAAACTTCCCACAGCAACTTCTCCAATCTTCCCACAGCAACTGCTCCAATTTTCCCACAGCAACCTCTCCAATCCTCCCACAGCAGCCTCTCCAATCCCCCCACAGCAACGTCTCCTACCTTCCCCCAGCAACTTCTCCAATCTTCCAACAGCATCGTCTCCAATCTTCCAACAGTAGTAGGGGCGTGGAACACCCTGCCTGCAGCAGTAGCAGACTCGCCAACTTTAAGGGCATTTAAGTGGTCATTGGATAGACATATGGATGAAAATGGAATCGTGTAGGTCAGATGGTTTCACAGGTCAGCGCAACATCGAGGGCCGAAGGGCCTGTACTGCGCTGTAATGTTCTAATTCTAATTCTAATCTTCCTACGGCAACTTCACCAATCTTCCCACAGTAACCTTCTCCAATCTTCCCACAGCAACTTCTCCACTCTTCCCACAGTAACCTTTTCCAATCTTCCCATGGCAACTTCTCCAATCTTCCCACAGTAACCTTCTCCAATATTCCCACAGCAACTTCTCCAATCTTCCCACAGCAACTTCTCCAATCTTCCCACAGTAACCTTCTCCAATCTTCCCACAGCAACTTCTCCACTCTTCCCACAGCAACATCTCCAATCTTCCACAGGCAACTTCTCAAATCTTCCCACAGTAACCTTCTCCAATCATCCCACGGCAACTTCTCCAATCTTCACACAGCAACTTCTCCAATCTTCCCACAGCAACGTCTCCAAATTTCCCACAGCAACTTCTCCAATCTTCCCACAGTAACCTTTTCCAATCTTCCCATGGCAACTTCTCCAATCTTCCCACAGTAACCTTCTCCAATATTCCCACAGCAACTTCTCCAATCTTCCCACAGCAACTTCTCCAATCTTCCCACAGTAACCTTCTCCAATCTTCCCACAGCAACTTCTCCAATCTTCCCACAGCAACATCTCCAATCTTCCAAAGGCAACTTCTCCAATCTTCCCACAGTAACCTTCTCCAATCATCCCACGGCAACTTCTCCAATTTTCCCACAGCAACTTCTCCAATATTCCCACAGTAACCTTCTCCAATCATCCCACGGCAACTTCTCCAATCTTCCCACAGCAACTTCTCCAGTCTTCCCAAAGCAACTTCTCCAACCTTCCCACAGCAACGTCTCCAAATTTCCCACAGCAACTTCTCCAATATTCCCACAGTAACCTTCTCCAATCTTGCCACCGCAACTTCTCCAACTTTCCCACAGTAACTTCTCCAATCTTACCATGGCAACATCTCCAATCTTCCCACAGCAACTTCTCCAATCTTCCGAAAGCAACTTCTCCAATCTTCCCACAGCAACCTCTCCAACTTTCCCTCAGTAACTTCTCCAATCTTCCCGCAGCAACTTTGCCAATCTTCCCACGGCAACTTCTCCAATCTTCCCACAGTAACCTTCTCCAATCTTCCCACAGCAACGTCTCCAATCTTCCCACAGCAACTTCTCCAACCTTCCCACAGCAACATCTCCTATCTTCCCAAGGCAACTTCTCCAAAATTCCCAAAGTAACCTTCTCCAATCGTCCCACGGCAACATCTCCAATCTTCCCACGGCAACTGCTCCAGTCTTCCCAAAGCAACTTCTCCAACCTTCCCACAGCAACTTCTCCAATATTCCCACAGTAACCTTCTCCAATCTTCCCACGGCAGCTTCGCCAATCTTCGCACGGCAACTTCTCCAATCTTCCCTCGGCAACTTCTCCAATCTCCCCACAGTAACTTCTCCAATCTCCCCACAGCAACTTCTCCAATCTCCCCACAGTAACTCCTCCAATCCTCCCGCAGCAACGTCTCCAATCATCCCACGGCAACTTCTCCAACCTTCCTACAGTAACTTTTCCAAACTTCCCACAGCTACATCTTCAACCCTCCCATAGCAGCCTCTCCAATCTTCCCACGGCAACTTCTGCAATCTTCCCACAGCAACTTCTCCAACATTCCCACAGTAATTCTCCAATCTTCCCACTCCAGATTCTCCAATCTTCCCACAGTAACTTCTCCAATCTTACCATGGCAACATCTCCAATCTTCCCACAGCAACTTCTCCAATCTTCCCACAGCAACATCGCCAATCTTCCCAAGGCAACTTCTCCAAAATTCCCAAAGTAACCTTCTCCAATCTTCCCACGGCAACATCTCCAATCTTCCCACCGCAACGTTTCCAGTCTTCCCAAAGCAACTTCTCCAAAATTCCCACAGCAACATCTCCAAATTTCCCACAGCAACGTCTCCAATATTCCCACAGTAACCTTCTCCAATCTTCCCACGGCAGCTTCGCCAATCTTCCCATGGCAACTTCTCCAACTTACCCACAGTAACCTCTCCAATATTCCCACAGTAACTTCTCCAATCTTCCCACAGCAACTACTCCAATCATCCCACAGCAACTTCTCCAATCCTCCCACAGCAGCCTCTCCAATCTTCCCACAGCAACTTCTCCAATCCTCCCACAGCAGCCTCTCCAATCTTCCCACAGCAACTTCTCCAATCTTCCCACAGCAACATCGACAATCTTCCCACAGCAAAATCACCAGTCTTCCCACAGTAACCGTCTCCAATCTTCCCATGGCAGCCTCTCCAATCTTCCCCAGCAACTTCTCCAATCTTCCCACAGCAACTTCTCCAATCTTCCCATGGCAACTTCTCCAATCTTCCCACAGTAACCTTCTCCAATCTTCCCACAGCAACGTCTCCAATCTTCCCACAGCAACGTCTCCAATCTTCCCACAGCAACATCTCCAATCTTCGCAAGGCAATTTCTCCAAAATTCCCAAAGTAACCTTCTCCAATCGTCCCACGGCAACATCTCCAATCTTCCCATGGCAACTTCCCCAGACTTCCCAAAGCAACTTCTCCAACCTTCCCACAGCAACCTGTCCAAATTTCCCACAGCAACTTCTCCAATATTCCCACAGTAACCTTCTCCAATCCTCCCACGGCAGCTTCGCCAATCTTCGCACGGTAACTTCTCCAATCTTCCCACGGCAACTTCTCCTATCTCCCCACAGTAACTTCTCCAATCTCCCCACAGCAACTTCTCCAATCTCCCCACAGTAACATCTCCAATCCTCCTGCAGCAACGTCTCCAATCTTCCCACGGCAACTTCTCCAACCTTCCTAAAGGAACTTTTCCAAACTTCCCACAGCTACATCTTCAACCCTCCCAATGCAGCCTCTCCGATCTTCCCACAGCAACTTCTCCAACTTTCCCACAGCAACCTGTCCAAATTTCCCACAGCAACTTCTCCAATATTCCCACAGTAACCTTCTCCAATCTTCCCACGGCAGCTTCGCCAATCTTCGCACGGTAACTTCTCCAATCTTCCCACCACAACTTCTCCTATCTCCCCACAGTAACTTCTCCAATCTCCCCACAGCAACTTCTCCAATCTCCCCACAGTAACTTCTCCAATCCTCCCGCAGCAACGTCTCCAATCTTCCCACGGCAACTTCTCCAACCTTCCGAAAGTAACTTTTCCAAACTTCCCACAGCTACATCTTCAACCCTCCCATAGCAGCCTCTCCAATCTTCACACAGCAACTTCTCCAACTTTCCCACAGTAATTCTCCAATCTTCCCACTCCAGATTCTCCAATCTTCCCACACTAACTTCTCCAATCTAACCATGGCAACATCTCCAATCTTCCCACAGTAACCTTCTCCAAACTTCCCATGTCAGCCTCTGCAATCCACCCACAGCAGCGTCTCCAACCTTTCCACAGCAACTTCTCCAAACTTCCCACAGCAACTTCTCCAATCTTCCCACAGCAACTGCTCCAATTTTCCCACAGCAACCTCTCCAATCCTCCCACAGCAGCCTCTCCAATCCCCCCACAGCAACGTCTCCTACCTTCCCCCAGCAACTTCTCCAATCTTCCAACAGCAACGTCTCCAATCTTCCAACAGTAGTAGGGGCGTGGAACACCCTGCCTGCAGCAGTAGCAGACTCGCCAACTTTAAGGGCATTTAAGTGGTCATTGGATAGACATATGGATGAAAATGGAATCGTGTAGGTCAGATGGTTTCACAGGTCAGCGCAACATCGAGGGCCGAAGGGCCTGTACTGCGCTGTAATGTTCTAATTCTAATCTTCCTACGGCAACTTCACCAATCTTCCCACAGTAACCTTCTCCAATCTTCCCACAGCAACTTCTCCACTCTTCCCACAGTAACCTTTTCCAATCTTCCCATGGCAACTTCTCCAATCTTCCCACAGTAACCTTCTCCAATATTCCCACAGCAACTTCTCCAATCTTCCCACAGCAACTTCTCCAATCTTCCCACAGTGACCTTCTCCAATCTTCCCACAGCAACTTCTCCACTCTTCCCACAGCAACATCTCCAATCTTCCCAAGGCAACTTCTCCAATCTTCCCACAGTAACCTTCTCCAATCATCCCACGGCAACTTCTCCAATTTTCCCACAGCAACTTCTCCAATATTCCCAAAGTAACCTTCTCCAATCTTCCCACGGCAACTTCTCCAATCTTCCCACAGCAACTTCTCCAGTCTTCCCAAAGCAACTTCTCCAACCTACCCACAGCAACGTCTCCAATTTTCCCACAGCAACTTCTCCAATATTCCCACAGTAACCTTCTCCAATCTTCGCACGGCAACTTCTCCAATCTTCCCACAGCAACTTCTCCAGTCTTCCCAAAGCAACTTCTCCAACCTTCCCACAGCAAAGTCTCCAAATTTCCCACAGCAACTTCTCCAATATTCCCACAGTAACCTTCTCCAATCTTCCCACGGCAACTTCTCCAACTTTCCCACAGTAACTTCTCCAATCTTACCATGGCAACATCTCCAATCTTCCCACAGCAACATCTCCAACTTTCCCTCAGTAACTTCTCCAATCTTCCCGCAGCAACTTTGCCAATCTTCCCACGGCAACTTCTCCAATCTTCCCACAGTAACCTTCTCCAATCTTCCCACAGCAACGTCTCCAATCTTCCCACAGCAACTTCTCCTACGTTCCCACAGCAACATCTCCAATCTTCCCAAGGCAACTTCTCCAAAATTCCCAAAGTAACCTTCTCCAATCGTCCCACGGCAACATCTCCAATCTTCCCACGGCAACTTCTCCAGTCTTCCCAAAGCAACTTCTCCAACCTTCCCACAGCAACTTCTCCAAATTTCCCACAGCAACGTCTCCAATATTCCCACAGTAACCTTCTCCAATTTTCCCACGGCAGCTTCGCCAATCTTCGCACGGTAACGTCTCCAATCTTCCCACGGCAACTTGTCCAATCTCCCCACAGTAACTTCTCCAATCTCCCCACAGCAACTTCTCCAATCTCCCCGCAGTAACTCCTCCAATCCTCCCGCAGCAATGTCTCCAATCTTCCCACGGCAACTTCTCCAAACTTCCTACAGTAACTTTTCCAAACTTCCCACAGCTACATCTTCAACCCTCCCACAGCAGCCTCTCCAATCTTCCCACGGCAACTTCTGCAATCTTCCCACAGCAGCTTCTCCAACTTTCCCACAGTAATTCTCCAATCTTCCCACTCCAGATTCTCCAATCTTCCCACAGTAACTTCTCCAATCTTACCATGGCAACATCTCCAATCTTCCCACAGTAACCTTCTCCAAACTTCACATGTCAGCCTCTGCAATCCAACCACAGCAGCGTCTCCAACCTTTCCACAGCAACTTCTCCAATCTTCCCACAGCAACCTCTCCAATCTTCCCACAGCAACTGCTCCAATCTTCCAACAGCAACGTCTCCAATCTTCCCACAGTAGTAGGGGCGTGGAACGCCCTGCCTGCAGCAGTAGCAGACTCGCCAACTTTAAGGGCATTTAAGTGGTCATTGGATAGACATATGGATGAAAATGGAATCGTGTAGGTCAGATGGTTTCACAGGTCAGCGCAACATCGAGGGCCGAAGGGCCTGTACTGCGCTGTAATGTTCTAATTCTAATTCTAATCTTCCTACGGCAACTTCACCAATCTTCCCACGGGAACTTCTCCAATCATCCCACAGCGACTTCTCCAATCTTCACACAGCAACTTCTCCAATCTTCCCACAGCAACGTCTCCAAATTTCCCACAGCAACTTCTCCAATCTTCCCACAGTAACGTTTTCCAATCTTCCCATGGCAACTTCTCCAATCTTCCCACAGTAACCTTCTCCAATATTCCCACAGCAATGTCTCCAATCTTCCCACAGCAACTTCTCCAATCTTCCCACAGTAACCTTCTCCAATATTCCCACAGCAACGTCTCCAATATTCCCACAGTAACTTCTCCAATTTTCCCACAGCAACTTCTCCAATCTTCCCAAAGTAACCTCCTCCAATCTTCCCATGGCAACTTCTCCAATCTTCCCACAGCAACTGCTCCAATTTTCCCACAGCAACCTCTCCAATCCTCCCACAGCAGCCTCTCCAATCCCCCCACAGCAACGTCTCCTACCTTCCCCCAGCAACTTCTCCAATCTTCCAACAGCATCGTCTCCAATCTTCCAACAGTAGTAGGGGCGTGGAACACCCTGCCTGCAGCAGTAGCAGACTCGCCAACTTTAAGGGCATTTAAGTGGTCATTGGATAGACATATGGATGAAAATGGAATCGTGTAGGTCAGATGGTTTCACAGGTCAGCGCAACATCGAGGGCCGAAGGGCCTGTACTGCGCTGTAATGTTCTAATTCTAATTCTAATCTTCCTACGGCAACTTCACCAATCTTCCCACAGTAACCTTCTCCAATCTTCCCACAGCAACTTCTCCACTCTTCCCACAGTAACCTTTTCCAATCTTCCCATGGCAACTTCTCCAATCTTCCCACAGTAACCTTCTCCAATATTCCCACAGCAACTTCTCCAATCTTCCCACAGCAACTTCTCCAATCTTCCCACAGTAACCTTCTCCAATCTTCCCACAGCAACTTCTCCACTCTTCCCACAGCAACATCTCCAATCTTCCACAGGCAACTTCTCAAATCTTCCCACAGTAACCTTCTCCAATCATCCCACGGCAACTTCTCCAATCTTCACACAGCAACTTCTCCAATCTTCCCACAGCAACGTCTCCAAATTTCCCACAGCAACTTCTCCAATCTTCCCACAGTAACCTTTTCCAATCTTCCCATGGCAACTTCTCCAATCTTCCCACAGTAACCTTCTCCAATATTCCCACAGCAACTTCTCCAATCTTCCCACAGCAACTTCTCCAATCTTCCCACAGTAACCTTCTCCAATCTTCCCACAGCAACTTCTCCAATCTTCCCACAGCAACATCTCCAATCTTCCAAAGGCAACTTCTCCAATCTTCCCACAGTAACCTTCTCCAATCATCCCACGGCAACTTCTCCAATTTTCCCACAGCAACTTCTCCAATATTCCCACAGTAACCTTCTCCAATCATCCCACGGCAACTTCTCCAATCTTCCCACAGCAACTTCTCCAGTCTTCCCAAAGCAACTTCTCCAACCTTCCCACAGCAACGTCTCCAAATTTCCCACAGCAACTTCTCCAATATTCCCACAGTAACCTTCTCCAATCTTGCCACCGCAACTTCTCCAACTTTCCCACAGTAACTTCTCCAATCTTACCATGGCAACATCTCCAATCTTCCCACAGCAACTTCTCCAATCTTCCGAAAGCAACTTCTCCAATCTTCCCACAGCAACCTCTCCAACTTTCCCTCAGTAACTTCTCCAATCTTCCCGCAGCAACTTTGCCAATCTTCCCACGGCAACTTCTCCAATCTTCCCACAGTAACCTTCTCCAATCTTCCCACAGCAACGTCTCCAATCTTCCCACAGCAACTTCTCCAACCTTCCCACAGCAACATCTCCTATCTTCCCAAGGCAACTTCTCCAAAATTCCCAAAGTAACCTTCTCCAATCGTCCCACGGCAACATCTCCAATCTTCCCACGGCAACTGCTCCAGTCTTCCCAAAGCAACTTCTCCAACCTTCCCACAGCAACTTCTCCAATATTCCCACAGTAACCTTCTCCAATCTTCCCACGGCAGCTTCGCCAATCTTCGCACGGCAACTTCTCCAATCTTCCCTCGGCAACTTCTCCAATCTCCCCACAGTAACTTCTCCAATCTCCCCACAGCAACTTCTCCAATCTCCCCACAGTAACTCCTCCAATCCTCCCGCAGCAACGTCTCCAATCATCCCACGGCAACTTCTCCAACCTTCCTACAGTAACTTTTCCAAACTTCCCACAGCTACATCTTCAACCCTCCCATAGCAGCCTCTCCAATCTTCCCACGGCAACTTCTGCAATCTTCCCACAGCAACTTCTCCAACATTCCCACAGTAATTCTCCAATCTTCCCACTCCAGATTCTCCAATCTTCCCACAGTAACTTCTCCAATCTTACCATGGCAACATCTCCAATCTTCCCACAGCAACTTCTCCAATCTTCCCACAGCAACATCGCCAATCTTCCCAAGGCAACTTCTCCAAAATTCCCAAAGTAACCTTCTCCAATCTTCCCACGGCAACATCTCCAATCTTCCCACCGCAACGTTTCCAGTCTTCCCAAAGCAACTTCTCCAAAATTCCCACAGCAACATCTCCAAATTTCCCACAGCAACGTCTCCAATATTCCCACAGTAACCTTCTCCAATCTTCCCACGGCAGCTTCGCCAATCTTCCCATGGCAACTTCTCCAACTTACCCACAGTAACCTCTCCAATATTCCCACAGTAACTTCTCCAATCTTCCCACAGCAACTACTCCAATCATCCCACAGCAACTTCTCCAATCCTCCCACAGCAGCCTCTCCAATCTTCCCACAGCAACTTCTCCAATCCTCCCACAGCAGCCTCTCCAATCTTCCCACAGCAACTTCTCCAATCTTCCCACAGCAACATCGACAATCTTCCCACAGCAAAATCACCAGTCTTCCCACAGTAACCGTCTCCAATCTTCCCATGGCAGCCTCTCCAATCTTCCCCAGCAACTTCTCCAATCTTCCCACAGCAACTTCTCCAATCTTCCCATGGCAACTTCTCCAATCTTCCCACAGTAACCTTCTCCAATCTTCCCACAGCAACGTCTCCAATCTTCCCACAGCAACGTCTCCAATCTTCCCACAGCAACATCTCCAATCTTCGCAAGGCAATTTCTCCAAAATTCCCAAAGTAACCTTCTCCAATCGTCCCACGGCAACATCTCCAATCTTCCCATGGCAACTTCCCCAGACTTCCCAAAGCAACTTCTCCAACCTTCCCACAGCAACCTGTCCAAATTTCCCACAGCAACTTCTCCAATATTCCCACAGTAACCTTCTCCAATCCTCCCACGGCAGCTTCGCCAATCTTCGCACGGTAACTTCTCCAATCTTCCCACGGCAACTTCTCCTATCTCCCCACAGTAACTTCTCCAATCTCCCCACAGCAACTTCTCCAATCTCCCCACAGTAACATCTCCAATCCTCCTGCAGCAACGTCTCCAATCTTCCCACGGCAACTTCTCCAACCTTCCTAAAGGAACTTTTCCAAACTTCCCACAGCTACATCTTCAACCCTCCCAATGCAGCCTCTCCGATCTTCCCACAGCAACTTCTCCAACTTTCCCACAGCAACCTGTCCAAATTTCCCACAGCAACTTCTCCAATATTCCCACAGTAACCTTCTCCAATCTTCCCACGGCAGCTTCGCCAATCTTCGCACGGTAACTTCTCCAATCTTCCCACCACAACTTCTCCTATCTCCCCACAGTAACTTCTCCAATCTCCCCACAGCAACTTCTCCAATCTCCCCACAGTAACTTCTCCAATCCTCCCGCAGCAACGTCTCCAATCTTCCCACGGCAACTTCTCCAACCTTCCGAAAGTAACTTTTCCAAACTTCCCACAGCTACATCTTCAACCCTCCCATAGCAGCCTCTCCAATCTTCACACAGCAACTTCTCCAACTTTCCCACAGTAATTCTCCAATCTTCCCACTCCAGATTCTCCAATCTTCCCACACTAACTTCTCCAATCTAACCATGGCAACATCTCCAATCTTCCCACAGTAACCTTCTCCAAACTTCCCATGTCAGCCTCTGCAATCCACCCACAGCAGCGTCTCCAACCTTTCCACAGCAACTTCTCCAAACTTCCCACAGCAACTTCTCCAATCTTCCCACAGCAACTGCTCCAATTTTCCCACAGCAACCTCTCCAATCCTCCCACAGCAGCCTCTCCAATCCCCCCACAGCAACGTCTCCTACCTTCCCCCAGCAACTTCTCCAATCTTCCAACAGCAACGTCTCCAATCTTCCAACAGTAGTAGGGGCGTGGAACACCCTGCCTGCAGCAGTAGCAGACTCGCCAACTTTAAGGGCATTTAAGTGGTCATTGGATAGACATATGGATGAAAATGGAATCGTGTAGGTCAGATGGTTTCACAGGTCAGCGCAACATCGAGGGCCGAAGGGCCTGTACTGCGCTGTAATGTTCTAATTCTAATCTTCCTACGGCAACTTCACCAATCTTCCCACAGTAACCTTCTCCAATCTTCCCACAGCAACTTCTCCACTCTTCCCACAGTAACCTTTTCCAATCTTCCCATGGCAACTTCTCCAATCTTCCCACAGTAACCTTCTCCAATATTCCCACAGCAACTTCTCCAATCTTCCCACAGCAACTTCTCCAATCTTCCCACAGTGACCTTCTCCAATCTTCCCACAGCAACTTCTCCACTCTTCCCACAGCAACATCTCCAATCTTCCCAAGGCAACTTCTCCAATCTTCCCACAGTAACCTTCTCCAATCATCCCACGGCAACTTCTCCAATTTTCCCACAGCAACTTCTCCAATATTCCCAAAGTAACCTTCTCCAATCTTCCCACGGCAACTTCTCCAATCTTCCCACAGCAACTTCTCCAGTCTTCCCAAAGCAACTTCTCCAACCTACCCACAGCAACGTCTCCAATTTTCCCACAGCAACTTCTCCAATATTCCCACAGTAACCTTCTCCAATCTTCGCACGGCAACTTCTCCAATCTTCCCACAGCAACTTCTCCAGTCTTCCCAAAGCAACTTCTCCAACCTTCCCACAGCAAAGTCTCCAAATTTCCCACAGCAACTTCTCCAATATTCCCACAGTAACCTTCTCCAATCTTCCCACGGCAACTTCTCCAACTTTCCCACAGTAACTTCTCCAATCTTACCATGGCAACATCTCCAATCTTCCCACAGCAACATCTCCAACTTTCCCTCAGTAACTTCTCCAATCTTCCCGCAGCAACTTTGCCAATCTTCCCACGGCAACTTCTCCAATCTTCCCACAGTAACCTTCTCCAATCTTCCCACAGCAACGTCTCCAATCTTCCCACAGCAACTTCTCCTACGTTCCCACAGCAACATCTCCAATCTTCCCAAGGCAACTTCTCCAAAATTCCCAAAGTAACCTTCTCCAATCGTCCCACGGCAACATCTCCAATCTTCCCACGGCAACTTCTCCAGTCTTCCCAAAGCAACTTCTCCAACCTTCCCACAGCAACTTCTCCAAATTTCCCACAGCAACGTCTCCAATATTCCCACAGTAACCTTCTCCAATTTTCCCACGGCAGCTTCGCCAATCTTCGCACGGTAACGTCTCCAATCTTCCCACGGCAACTTGTCCAATCTCCCCACAGTAACTTCTCCAATCTCCCCACAGCAACTTCTCCAATCTCCCCGCAGTAACTCCTCCAATCCTCCCGCAGCAATGTCTCCAATCTTCCCACGGCAACTTCTCCAAACTTCCTACAGTAACTTTTCCAAACTTCCCACAGCTACATCTTCAACCCTCCCACAGCAGCCTCTCCAATCTTCCCACGGCAACTTCTGCAATCTTCCCACAGCAGCTTCTCCAACTTTCCCACAGTAATTCTCCAATCTTCCCACTCCAGATTCTCCAATCTTCCCACAGTAACTTCTCCAATCTTACCATGGCAACATCTCCAATCTTCCCACAGTAACCTTCTCCAAACTTCACATGTCAGCCTCTGCAATCCAACCACAGCAGCGTCTCCAACCTTTCCACAGCAACTTCTCCAATCTTCCCACAGCAACCTCTCCAATCTTCCCACAGCAACTGCTCCAATCTTCCAACAGCAACGTCTCCAATCTTCCCACAGTAGTAGGGGCGTGGAACGCCCTGCCTGCAGCAGTAGCAGACTCGCCAACTTTAAGGGCATTTAAGTGGTCATTGGATAGACATATGGATGAAAATGGAATCGTGTAGGTCAGATGGTTTCACAGGTCAGCGCAACATCGAGGGCCGAAGGGCCTGTACTGCGCTGTAATGTTCTAATTCTAATTCTAATCTTCCTACGGCAACTTCACCAATCTTCCCACGGGAACTTCTCCAATCATCCCACAGCGACTTCTCCAATCTTCACACAGCAACTTCTCCAATCTTCCCACAGCAACGTCTCCAAATTTCCCACAGCAACTTCTCCAATCTTCCCACAGTAACGTTTTCCAATCTTCCCATGGCAACTTCTCCAATCTTCCCACAGTAACCTTCTCCAATATTCCCACAGCAATGTCTCCAATCTTCCCACAGCAACTTCTCCAATCTTCCCACAGTAACCTTCTCCAATATTCCCACAGCAACGTCTCCAATATTCCCACAGTAACTTCTCCAATTTTCCCACAGCAACTTCTCCAATCTTCCCAAAGTAACCTCCTCCAATCTTCCCATGGCAACTTCTCCAATCTTCCCACAGCAACTTCTCCAGTCTTCCCAAAGCAACTTCCCCAACCTTCCCACAGCAACGTCTCCAATTTTCCCACAGCAACTTCTCCAATATTCCCACAGCAACTTCTCCAATCTTCCCACGGCAACTTCTCCAATCTTCCCACAGTAACCTTCTCCAATCTTCCCACAGCAACGTCTCCAATCTTCCCACAGCAACTTCTCCAACCTTCCCACAGCAACATCTCCTATCTTCCCAAGGCAACTTCTCCAAAATTCCCAAAGTAACCTTCTCCAATCGTCCCACGGCAACATCTCCAATCTTCCCACGGCAACTTCTCCAGTCTTCCCAAAGCAACTTCTCCAACCTTCCCACAGCAACTTCTCCAATATTCCCACAGTAACCTTCTCCAATCTTCCCACGGCAGCTTCGCCAATCTTCACACGGCAACTTCTCCAATCTTCCCTCGGCAACTTCTCCAATCTCCCCACAGTAACTTCTCCAATCTCCCCACAGCAACTTCTCCAATCTCCCCACAGTAACTCCTCCAATCCTCCCGCAGCAACGTCTCCAATCATCCCACGGCAACTTCTCCAACCTTCCTACAGTAACTTTTCCAAACTTCCCACAGCTACATCTTCAACCCTCCCATAGCAGCCTCTCCAATCTTCCCACGGCAACTTCTGCAATCTTCCCACAGCAACTTCTCCAACATTCCCACAGTAATTCTCCAATCTTCCCACTCCAGATTCTCCAATCTTCCCACAGTAACTTCTCCAATCTTACCATGGCAACATCTCCAATCTTCCCACAGCAACTTCTCCAATCTTCCCACAGCAACATCGCCAATCTTCCCAAGGCAACTTCTCCAAAATTCCCAAAGTAACCTTCTCCAATCTTCCCACGGCAACATCTCCAATCTTCCCACCGCAACGTTTCCAGTCTTCCCAAAGCAACTTCTCCAAAATTCCCACAGCAACATCTCCAAATTTCCCACAGCAACGTCTCCAATATTCCCACAGTAACCTTCTCCAATCTTCCCACGGCAGCTTCGCCAATCTTCCCATGGCAACTTCTCCAACTTACCCACAGTAACCTCTCCAATATTCCCACAGTAACTTCTCCAATCTTCCCACAGCAACCTCTCCAATCATCCCACAGCAACTTCTCCAATCCTCCCACAGCAGCCTCTCCAATTTTCCCACAGCAACTTCTCCAATCCTCCCACAGCAGCCTCTCCAATCTTCCCACAGCAACTTCTCCAATCTTCCCACAGCAACATCGACAATCTTCCCACAGCAAAATCACCAGTCTTCCCACAGTAACCGTCTCCAATCTTCCCATGGCAGCCTCTCCAATCTTCCCCAGCAACTTCTCCAATCTTCCCACAGCAACTTCTCCAATCTTCCCATGGCAACTTCTCCAATCTTCCCACAGTAACCTTCTCCAATCTTCCCACAGCAACGTCTCCAATCTTCCCACAGCAACGTCTCCAATCTTCCCACAGCAACATCTCCAATCTTCGCAAGGCAATTTCTCCAAAATTCCCAAAGTAACCTTCTCCAATCGTCCCACGGCAACATCTCCAATCTTCCCACGGCAACTTCCCCAGACTTCCCAAAGCAACTTCTCCAACCTTCCCACAGCAACCTGTCCAAATTTCCCACAGCAACTTCTCCAATATTCCCACAGCAACTTCTCCAACCTTCCCACAGCAACATCTCCTATCTTCCCAAGGCAACTTCTCCAAAATTCCCAAAGTAACCTTCTCCAATCGTCCCACGGCAACATCTCCAATCTTCCCACGGCAACTTCTCCAGTCTTCCCAAAGCAACTTCTCCAACCTTCCCACAGCAACTTCTCCAATATTCCCACAGTAACCTTCTCCAATCTTCCCACGGCAGCTTCGCCAATCTTCACACGGCAACTTCTCCAATCTTCCCTCGGCAACTTCTCCAATCTCCCCACAGTAACTTCTCCAATCTCCCCACAGCAACTTCTCCAATCTCCCCACAGTAACTCCTCCAATCCTCCCGCAGCAACGTCTCCAATCATCCCACGGCAACTTCTCCAACCTTCCTACAGTAACTTTTCCAAACTTCCCACAGCTACATCTTCAACCCTCCCATAGCAGCCTCTCCAATCTTCCCACGGCAACTTCTGCAATCTTCCCACAGCAACTTCTCCAACATTCCCACAGTAATTCTCCAATCTTCCCACTCCAGATTCTCCAATCTTCCCACAGTAACTTCTCCAATCTTACCATGGCAACATCTCCAATCTTCCCACAGCAACTTCTCCAATCTTCCCACAGCAACATCGCCAATCTTCCCAAGGCAACTTCTCCAAAATTCCCAAAGTAACCTTCTCCAATCTTCCCACGGCAACATCTCCAATCTTCCCACCGCAACGTTTCCAGTCTTCCCAAAGCAACTTCTCCAAAATTCCCACAGCAACATCTCCAAATTTCCCACAGCAACGTCTCCAATATTCCCACAGTAACCTTCTCCAATCTTCCCACGGCAGCTTCGCCAATCTTCCCATGGCAACTTCTCCAACTTACCCACAGTAACCTCTCCAATATTCCCACAGTAACTTCTCCAATCTTCCCACAGCAACCTCTCCAATCATCCCACAGCAACTTCTCCAATCCTCCCACAGCAGCCTCTCCAATTTTCCCACAGCAACTTCTCCAATCCTCCCACAGCAGCCTCTCCAATCTTCCCACAGCAACTTCTCCAATCTTCCCACAGCAACATCGACAATCTTCCCACAGCAAAATCACCAGTCTTCCCACAGTAACCGTCTCCAATCTTCCCATGGCAGCCTCTCCAATCTTCCCCAGCAACTTCTCCAATCTTCCCACAGCAACTTCTCCAATCTTCCCATGGCAACTTCTCCAATCTTCCCACAGTAACCTTCTCCAATCTTCCCACAGCAACGTCTCCAATCTTCCCACAGCATCGTCTCCAATCTTCCCACAGCAACATCTCCAATCTTCGCAAGGCAATTTCTCCAAAATTCCCAAAGTAACCTTCTCCAATCGTCCCACGGCAACATCTCCAATCTTCCCACGGCAACTTCCCCAGACTTCCCAAAGCAACTTCTCCAACCTTCCCACAGCAACCTGTCCAAATTTCCCACAGCAACTTCTCCAATATTCCCACAGTAACCTTCTCCAATCCTCCCACGGCAGCTTCGCCAATCTTCGCACGGTAACTTCTCCAATCTTCCCACGGCAACTTCTCCTATCTCCCCACAGTAACTTCTCCAATCTCCCCACAGCAACTTCTCCAATCTCCCCACAGTAACATCTCCAATCCTCCTGCAGCAACGTCTCCAATCTTCCCACGGCAACTTCTCCAACCTTCCTAAAGTAACTTTTCCAAACTTCCCACAGCTACATCTTCAACCCTCCCAATGCAGCCTCTCCGATCTTCCCACAGCAACTTCTCCAACTTTCCCACAGCAACCTGTCCAAATTTCCCACAGCAACTTCTCCAATATTCCCACAGTAACCTGTCCAAATTTCCCACAGCAACTTCTCCAATATTCCCACAGTAACCTTCTCCAATCTTCCCACGGCAGCTTCGCCAATCTTCGCACGGTAACTTCTCCAATCTTCCCACCACAACTTCTCCTATCTCCCCACAGTAACTTCTCCAATCTCCCCACAGCAACTTCTCCAATCTCCCCACAGTAACTTCTCCAATCCTCCCGCAGCAACGTCTCCAATCTTCCCACGGCAACTTCTCCAACCTTGCGAAAGTAACTTTTCCAAACTTCCCACAGCTACATCTTCAACCCTCCCATAGCAGCCTCTCCAATCTTCACACAGCAACTTCTCCAACTTTCCCACAGTAATTCTCCAATCTTCCCACTCCAGATTCTCCAATCTTCCCACACTAACGTCTCCAATCTAACCATGGCAACATCTCCAATCTTCCCACAGTAACCTTCTCCAAACTTCCCATGTCAGCCTCTGCAATCCACCCACAGCAGCGTCTCCAACCTTTACACAGCAACTTCTCCAAACTTCCCACAGCAACTTCTCCAATCTTCCCACAGCAACTGCTCCAATTTTCCCACAGCAACCTCTCCAATCCTCCCACAGCAGCCTCTCCAATCCCCCCACAGCAACGTCTCCTACCTTCCCCCAGCAACTTCTCCAATCTTCCAACAGCAACGTCTCCAATCTTCCAACAGTAGTAGGGGCGTGGAACACCCTGCCTGCAGCAGTAGCAGACTCGCCAACTTTAAGGGCATTTAAGTGGTCATTGGATAGACATATGGATGAAAATGGAATCGTGTAGGTCAGATGGTTTCACAGGTCAGCGCAACATCGAGGGCCGAAGGGCCTGTACTGTGCTGTAATGTTCTAATTCTAATTCTAATCTTCCTACGGCAACTTCACCAATCTTCCCACGGGAACTTCTCCAATCTTCCCACAGCGACTTCTCCAATCTTCACACAGCAACTTCTCCAATCTTCCCACAGCAACGTCTCCAAATTTCCCACAGCAACTTCTCCAATCTTCCCACAGTAACGTTTTCCAATCTTCCCATGGCAACTTCTCCAATCTTCCCACAGTAACCTTCTCCAATATTCCCACAGTAACTTCTCCAATCTTCCCACAGCAACCTCTCCAATCATCCCACAGCAACTTCTCCAATCCTCCCACAGCAGCCTCTCCAATTTTCCCACAGCAACTTCTCCAATCCTCCCACAGCAGCCTCTCCAATCTTCCCACAGCAACTTCTCCAATCTTCCCACAGCAACATCGACAATCTTCCCACAGCAAAATCACCAGTCTTCCCACAGTAACCGTCTCCAATCTTCCCATGGCAGCCTCTCCAATCTTCCCCAGCAACTTCTCCAATCTTCCCACAGCAACTTCTCCAATCTTCCCATGGCAACTTCTCCAATCTTCCCACAGTAACCTTCTCCAATCTTCCCACAGCAACGTCTCCAATCTTCCCACAGCAACGTCTCCAATCTTCCCACAGCAACATCTCCAATCTTCGCAAGGCAATTTCTCCAAAATTCCCAAAGTAACCTTCTCCAATCGTCCCACGGCAACATCTCCAATCTTCCCACGGCAACTTCCCCAGACTTCCCAAAGCAACTTCTCCAACCTTCCCACAGCAACCTGTCCAAATTTCCCACAGCAACTTCTCCAATATTCCCACAGTAACCTTCTCCAATCCTCCCACGGCAGCTTCGCCAATCTTCGCACGGTAACTTCTCCAATCTTCCCACGGCAACTTCTCCTATCTCCCCACAGTAACTTCTCCAATCTCCCCACAGCAACTTCTCCAATCTCCCCACAGTAACATCTCCAATCCTCCTGCAGCAACGTCTCCAATCTTCCCACGGCAACTTCTCCAACCTTCCTAAAGTAACTTTTCCAAACTTCCCACAGCTACATCTTCAACCCTCCCAATGCAGCCTCTCCGATCTTCCCACAGCAACTTCTCCAACTTTCCCACAGCAACCTGTCCAAATTTCCCACAGCAACTTCTCCAATATTCCCACAGTAACCTGTCCAAATTTCCCACAGCAACTTCTCCAATATTCCCACAGTAACCTTCTCCAATCTTCCCACGGCAGCTTCGCCAATCTTCGCACGGTAACTTCTCCAATCTTCCCACCACAACTTCTCCTATCTCCCCACAGTAACTTCTCCAATCTCCCCACAGCAACTTCTCCAATCTCCCCACAGTAACTTCTCCAATCCTCCCGCAGCAACGTCTCCAATCTTCCCACGGCAACTTCTCCAACCTTGCGAAAGTAACTTTTCCAAACTTCCCACAGCTAATCTTCAACCCTCCCATAGCAGCCTCTCCAATCTTCACACAGCAACTTCTCCAACTTTCCCACAGTAATTCTCCAATCTTCCCACTCCAGATTCTCCAATCTTCCCACACTAACGTCTCCAATCTAACCATGGCAACATCTCCAATCTTCCCACAGTAACCTTCTCCAAACTTCCCATGTCAGCCTCTGCAATCCACCCACAGCAGCGTCTCCAACCTTTACACAGCAACTTCTCCAAACTTCCCACAGCAACTGCTCCAATTTTCCCACAGCAACCTCTCCAATCCTCCCACAGCAGCCTCTCCAATCCCCCCACAGCAACGTCTCCTACCTTCCCCCAGCAACTTCTCCAATCTTCCAACAGCAACGTCTCCAATCTTCCAACAGTAGTAGGGGCGTGGAACACCCTGCCTGCAGCAGTAGCAGACTCGCCAACTTTAAGGGCATTTAAGTGGTCATTGGATAGACATATGGATGAAAATGGAATCGTGTAGGTCAGATGGTTTCACAGGTCAGCGCAACATCGAGGGCCGAAGGGCCTGTACTGTGCTGTAATGTTCTAATTCTAATTCTAATCTTCCTACGGCAACTTCACCAATCTTCCCACGGGAACTTCTCCAATCTTCCCACAGCGACTTCTCCAATCTTCACACAGCAACTTCTCCAATCTTCCCACAGCAACGTCTCCAAATTTCCCACAGCAACTTCTCCAATCTTCCCACAGTAACGTTTTCCAATCTTCCCATGGCAACTTCTCCAATCTTCCCACAGTAACCTTCTCCAATATTCCCACAGCAATGTCTCCAATCTTCCCACAGCAACTTCTCCAATCTTCCCACAGTAACCTTCTCCAATATTCCCACAGCAAATTCTCCAATATTCCCACAGTAACTTCTCCAATTTTCCCACAGCAACTTCTCCAATATTCCCAAAGTAACCTTCTCCAATCTTCCCATGGCAACTTCTCCAATCTTCCCACAGAAACTTCTCCAGTCTTCCCAAAGCAACTTCCCCAACCTTCCCACAGCAACGTCTCCAATTTTCCCACAGCAACTTCTCCAATATTCCCACAGTAACTTTCTCCAATCTTCGCACGGCAACTTCTCCAATCTTCCCATGGCAACTTCTCCAACTTTCCCACAGTAACTTCTCCAATCTTACCGTGGCAACTTCTCCAATCTTCCCACAGCAACTTCTCCAATCTTCCCAAAGCAACTTCTCCAATCTTCCCACAGCAACTTCTCCAACTTTCCCTCAGTAACTTCTCCAATCTTCCCGCAGCAACTTTGCCAATCTTCCCACGGCAACTTCTCCAATCATTCCACAGTAACCATCTCCAATCTTACCACAGCAACGTCTCCTATCTTCCTACAGTAACTTCTCCAACCTTCCCACAGCAACATCTCCAATCTTCGCAAGGCAACTTCTCCAAAATTCCCAAAGTAACCTTCTCCAATCGTCCCACGGCAACATCTCCAATCTTCCCACGGCAACTTCTCCAGTCTTCCCAAAGCAACTTCTCCAACCTTCCCACAGCAACTTCTCCAAATTTCCCACAGCAACTTCTCCAATATTCCCACAGTAACCTTCTCCAATCTTCCCACGGCAGCTTCGCCAATCTTCGCACGGTAACTTCTCCAATCTTCCCACGGCAACTTCTCCAATCTCCCCACAGTAACTTCTCCAATCTCCCCACAGTAACTTCTCCAATCTCCCCACAGCAACTTCTCCAATCTCCCAACAGTAACTTCTCCAATCCTCCCGCAGCAACGTCTCCAATCTTCCCACGGCAACTTCTCCAACCTTCCTACAGTAACTTTTCCAAACTTCCCACAGCTACATCTTCAACCCTCCCATAGCAGCCTCTCCAATCTTCCCACGGCAACTTCTCCAATCTTCCCACAGCAACTTCTCCAACTTTCCCACAGTAATTCTCCAATCTTCCCACTCCAGATTCTCCAATCTTCCCACAGTAACTTCTCCAATCTAACCATGGCAACATCTCCAATCTTCCCACAGTAACCGTCTCCAAACTTCCCATGTCAGCCTCTGTAATCCACCCACAGCAGCGTCTCCAACCGTTCCACAGCAACTTCTCCAATCTTCCCACAGCAACTTCTCCAATATTCCCATAGTAACCTTCTCCAATCTTCGCACGGCAACTTCTCCAATCTTCCCACGGCAACTTCTCCAATCTTCCCAAAGCAACTTCCCCAACCTTCCCACAGCAACGTCTCCAATTTTCCCACAGCAACTTCTCCAATATTCCCACAGTAACATTCTCCAATCTTCGCACGGCAACTTCTCCAATCTTCGCACAGCAACTTCTCCAACTTTCCCACAGTAACTTCTCCAATCTTACCATGGCAACTTCTCCAATCTTCCCACAGCAAATTCTCCAATCTTCCCAAAGCAACTTCTCCAATCTTCCCACAGCAACTTCTCCAACTTTCCCTCAGTAACTTCTCCAATCTTCCCGCAGCAACTTTGCCAATCTTCCCACGGCAACTTCTCCAATCATTCCACAGTAACCATCTCCAATCTTACCACAGCAACGTCTCCAATCTTCCCACAGCAACTTCTCCAACCTTCCCACAGCAACATCTCCAATCTTCGCAAGGCAACTTCTCCAAAATTCCCAAAGTAACCTTCTCCAATCGCCCCACGGCAACATCTCCAATCTTCCCACGGCAGCTTCGCCAATCTTCGCACGGTAACTTCTCCAATCTTCCCACGGCAACTTCTCCAATCTCCCCACAGTAACTTCTCCAATCTCCCCACAGTACCTTCTCCAATCTCCCCACAGCAACTTCTCCAATCTCCCCACAGTAACTTCTCCAATCCTCCCGCAGCAACGTCTCCAATCTTCCCACGGCAACTTCTCCAACCTTCCTACAGTAACTTTTCCAAACTTCCCACAGCTACATCTTCAACCCTCCCATAGCAGCCTCTCCAATCTTCCCACGGCAACTTCTCCAATCTTCCCACAGCAACTTCTCCAACTTTCCCACAGTAATTCTCCAATCTTCCCACTCCAGATTCTCCAATCTTCCCACAGTAACTTCTCCAATCTAACCATGGCAACATCTCCAATCTTCCCACAGTAACCTTCTCCAAACTTCCCATGTCAGCCTCTGTAATCCACCCACAGCAGCGTCTCCAACCGTTCCACAGCAACCTCTCCAATCTTCCCACAGCAGCCTCTCCAATCCACACACAGCAACGTCTCCTACCTTCCCCCAGGAACTTCTCCAATCTTCCAAGAGCAACGTCTCCAATCTTCCCACAGTAGTAGGGGCGTGGAACGCCCTGCCCGCAGCAGTAGCAGTCTCGCCAACTTTAAGGGCATTTAAGTGGTCATTGGATAGACATATGGATGAAAATGGAATTGGGTAGGTCAGATGGTTTCACAGGTCAGCGCAACATCGAGGGCTGAAGGGCCTGTACTGCGCTGTAATGTTCTAATTCTAATCGAATCTTCCTACGGCAACTTCACCAATCTTCCCACGGGAACTTCTCCAATCTTCCCACAGCGACTTCTCCAATCTTCACACAGCAACGTCTCCAAATTTCCCACAGCAACTTCTCCAATCTTCCCACAGTAAACTTTTCCAATCTTCCCATGGCAACTTCTCCAATCTTCCCACAGTAACCTTCTCCAATATTCCCACAGCAACTTCTCCAATCTTCCCACAGCAACTTCTCCAATCTTCCCACAGTAACCTTCTCCAATCTTCCCACAGCAACTTCTCCAATCTTCCGACAGCAACATCTCCAATCTTCCCAAGGCAACTTCTCCAATCTTCCCACAGTAACCTTCTCCAATCATCCCACGGCAAATTCTCCAATTTTCCCACAGCAACTTCTCCAATATTCCCACAGTAACCTTCTCCAATCTTCCCACGGCAACTTCTCCAATCTTCCCACAGCAACTTCTCCAGTCTTCCCAAAGCAACTTCTCCAACCTTCCCACAGCAACGTCTCCAATTTTCCCACAGCAACTTCTCCAATATTCCCACAGTAACCTTCTCCAATCTTCGCACGGCAACTTCTCCAATCTTCCCACGGCAACTTCTCCAACTTTCCCACAGCAACATCTCCAATCTTCCCACAGCAACTTCTCCAATCTTCCCAAAGCAACTTCTCCAATCTTCCCACAGCAACGTCTCCAAATTTCCCACAGCAACTTCTCCAATCTTCCCACAGTAACCTTTTCCAATCTTCCCATGGCAACTTCTCCAATCTTCCCACAGTACCCTTCTCCAATATTCCCACAGCAACTTCTCCAATCTTCCCACAGCAACTTCTCCAATCTTCCCACAGTAACCTTCTCCAATCTTCGCACAGCAACCTCTCCAATCTTCCCACAGCAACATCTCCAATCTTCCCAAGGCAACTTCTCCAATCTTCCCACAGTAACCTTCTCCAATCATCCCACGGCAACTTCTCCAATTTTCCCACAGCAACTTCTCCAACTTTCCCTCAGTAACTTCTCCAATCTTCCCGCAGCAACTTTGCCAATCTTCCCACGGCAACTTCTCCAATCATTCCACAGTAACCATCTCCAATCTTACCACAGCAACGTCTCCAATCTTCCCACAGCAACTTCTCCAACCTTCCCACAGCAACATCTCCAATCTTCGCAAGGCAACTTCTCCAAAATTCCCAAAGTAACCTTCTCCAATCGTCCCACGGCAACATCTCCAATCTTCCCACGGCAGCTTCGCCAATCTTCGCACGGTAACTTCTCCAATCTTCCCACGGCAACTTCTCCAATCTCCCCACAGTAACTTCTCCAATCCTCCCGCAGCAACGTCTCCAATCTTCCCACGGCAACTTCTCCAACCTTCCTACAGTAACTTTTCCAAACTTCCCACAGCTACATCTTCAACCCTCCCATAGCAGCCTCTCCAATCTTCCCACGGCAACTTCTCCAATCTTCCCACAGCAACTTCTCCAACTTTCCCACAGTAATTCTCCAATCTTCCCACTCCAGATTCTCCAATCTTCCCACAGTAACTTCTCCAATCTAACCATGGCAACATCTCCAATCTTCCCACAGTAACCTTCTCCAAACTTCCCATGTCAGCCTCTGTAATCCACCCACAGCAGCGTCTCCAACCGTTCCACAGCAACCTCTCCAATCTTCCCACAGCAGCCTTTCCAATCCACCCACAGCAACGTCTCCTACCTTCCCCCAGGAACTTCTCCAATCTTCCAAGAGCAACGTCTCCAATCTTCCCACAGTAGTATGGGCGTGGAACGCCCTGCCCGCAGCAGTAGCAGTCTCGCCAACTTTAAGGGCATTTAAGTGGTCATTGGATAGACATATGGATGAAAATGGAATCGGGTCGGTCAGATGGTTTCACAGGTCAGCGCAACATCGAGGGCTGAAGGGCCTGTACTGCGCTGTAATGTTCTAATTCTAATTCGAATCTTCCTACGGCAACTTCACCAATCTTCCCACGGGAACTTCTCCAATCTTCCCACAGCGACTTCTCCAATCTTCACACAACAACGTCTCCAAATTTCCCACAGCAACTTCTCCAATCTTCCCACAGTAACCTTTTCCAATCTTCCCATGGCAACTTCTCCAATCTTCCCACAGTAACCTTCTCCAATATTCCCACAGCAACTTCTCCAATCTTCCCACAGCAACTTCTCCAATCTTCCCACAGTAACCTTCTCCAATCTTCCCACAGCAACTTCTCCAATCTTCCGACAGCAACATCTCCAATCTTCCCAAGGCAACTTCTCCAATCTTCCCACAGTAACCTTCTCCAATCATCCCACGGCAAATTCTCCAATTTTCCCACAGCAACTTCTCCAATATTCCCACAGTAACCTTCTCCAATCTTCCCACGGCAACTTCTCCAATCTTCCCACAGCAACTTCTCCAGTCTTCCCAAAGCAACTTCTCCAACCTTCCCACAGCAACGTCTCCAATTTTCCCACAGCAACTTCTCCAATATTCCCACCGTAACCTTCTCCAATCTTCGCACGGCAACTTCTCCAATCTTCCCACGGCAACTTCTCCAACTTTCCCACAGCAACATCTCCAATTTTCCCACGGCAGCTTCGCCAATCTTCGCACGGCAACTTCTCCAATCCTCCCACAGCAGCCTCTCCAATCTTCCCCTGGCAGCCTCTCCAATCTTCCCACAGCAACTTCTCCAATCTTCCCACAGCAACATCTCCAGTCTTCCCACAGTAACCTTCTCCAATCTTCCCACGGCAGCATCTCCAATCTTCCCACAGCAACATCTCCAATCTTCCCACAGCAACTTCTCCAATCGTCCCACAACAACTTCTCCAACCTTCCCACAGCAACTTCTCCAATCTTCCCACAGCAACTTCTCCAATCTTCCCACAGCAACTTCTCCAATCCCCCCACATTAACTTCTCCAAACCTCCCACAGCAACTTCTCCAATCTTCCCACGGCAACTTTTCTAATCTTCCTACAGTAACTTTTCCAAACTTCCCACAGCTACATCTCCAACCCTCCCATAGCAGCCTCTCCAATCTTCCCACGGCAACTTCTCCAATCTTCCCACAGCAACTTCTCCAACTTTCCCACAGTAATTCTCCAATCTCCCCACTCCAGATTCTCCAATCTTCCCACAGTAACTTCTCCAATCTTACCATGGCAACATCTTCAATCTTCCCACAGTAACCTTCTCCAATCTTCCCACAGCAACTTCTCCAATCCCCCCACATTAACTTCTCCAAACCTCCCACAGCAACTTCTCCAATCTTCCCACGGCAACTTTTCTAATCTTCCTACAGTAACTTTTCCAAACTTCCCACAGCTACATCTCCAACCCTCCCATAGCAGCCTCTCCAATCTTCCCACGGCAACTTCTCCAATCTTCCCACAGCAACTTCTCCAACTTTCCCACAGTAATTCTCCAATCTCCCCACTCCAGATTCTCCAATCTTCCCACAGTAACTTCTCCAATCTTACCATGGCAACATCTTCAATCTTCCCACAGTAACCTTCTCCAAACTTCCCATGTCAGCCTCTGCAATTCACCCACAGCAGCGTCTCCAACCTTTCCACAGCAACTTCTCCAATCTTCCCACAGCAACTTCTCCAATCTTCCCACAGCAACTGCTCCAATCTTACCATGGCAATATCTCCAATCTTCCCACAGTAATGTTCTCCAATCTTCCCACGGCAACTTCTCCAACCTTCCTGCAGGAACTTTTCCAAACTTCCCACAGCTACATCTTCAACCCTCCCACAGCAGCCTCTCCAATCTTCCCACGGCAACTTCTCCAATCTTCCCACAGCAACTTCTCCAACTTTCCCACAGTAATTCTCCAATCTTCCCACTCCAGATTCTCCAATCTTCCCACAGTAACTTCTCCAATCTAACCATGGCAACATCTCCAATCTTCCCACAGTAACCTTCTCCAAACTTCCCATGTCAGCCTCTGTAATCCACCCACAGCAGCGTCTCCAACCGTTCCACAGCAACCTCTCCAATCTTCCCACAGCAGCCTCTCCAATCCACACACAGCAACGTCTCCTACCTTCCCCCAGGAACTTCTCCAATCTTCCAAGAGCAACGTCTCCAATCTTCCCACAGTAGTAGGGGCGTGGAACGCCCTGCCCGCAGCAGTAGCAGTCTCGCCAACTTTAAGGGCATTTAAGTGGTCATTGGATAGACATATGGATGAAAATGGAATTGGGTAGGTCAGATGGTTTCACAGGTCAGCGCAACATCGAGGGCTGAAGGGCCTGTACTGCGCTGTAATGTTCTAATTCTAATTCGAATCTTCCTACGGCAACTTCACCAATCTTCCCACGGGAACTTCTCCAATCTTCCCACAGCGACTTCTCCAATCTTCACACAGCAACGTCTCCAAATTTCCCACAGCAACTTCTCCAATCTTCCCACAGTAAACTTTTCCAATCTTCCCATGGCAACTTCTCCAATCTTCCCACAGTAACCTTCTCCAATATTCCCACAGCAACTTCTCCAATCTTCCCACAGCAACTTCTCCAATCTTCCCACAGTAACCTTCTCCAATCTTCCCACAGCAACTTCTCCAATCTTCCGACAGCAACATCTCCAATCTTCCCAAGGCAACTTCTCCAATCTTCCCACAGTAACCTTCTCCAATCATCCCACGGCAAATTCTCCAATTTTCCCACAGCAACTTCTCCAATATTCCCACAGTAACCTTCTCCAATCTTCCCACGGCAACTTCTCCAATCTTCCCACAGCAACTTCTCCAGTCTTCCCAAAGCAACTTCTCCAACCTTCCCACAGCAACGTCTCCAATTTTCCCACTGCAACTTCTCCAATATTCCCACAGTAACCTTCTCCAATCTTCGCACGGCAACTTCTCCAATCTTCCCACGGCACCTTCTCCAACTTTCCCACAGCAACATCTCCAATCTTCCCACAGCAACATCTCCAATCTTCCCAAAGCAACTTCTCCAATCTTCCCACAGCAACGTCTCCAAATTTCCCACAGCAACTTCTCCAATCTTCCCACAGTAACCTTTTCCAATCTTCCCATGGCAACTTCTCCAATCTTCCCACAGTAACCTTCTCCAATATTCCCACAGCAACTTCTCCAATCTTCCCACAGCAACTTCTCCAATCTTCCCACAGTAACCTTCTCCAATCTTCGCACAGCAACTTCTCCAATCTTCCCACAGCAACATCTCCAATCTTCCCAAGGCAACTTCTCCAATCTTCCCACAGTAACCTTCTCCAATCATCCCACGGCAACTTCTCCAATTTTCCCACAGCAACTTCTCCAATATTCCCAAAGTAACCTTCTCCAATCTTCCCACGGCAACTTCTCCAATCTTCCCACAGCAACTTCTCCAGTCTTCCCAAAGCAACTTCTCCAACCTTCCCACAGCAACGTCTCCAAGTTTCCCACTGCAACTTCTCCAATAATCCCACAGTAACCTTCTCCAATCTTAGCACGGCAACTTCTCCAATCTTCCCACGGCAACTTCTCCAATCTTACCATGGGAACATCTCCTATCTTCCCACGGCAACTTCTCCAATCTTCCCACAGCAACTTCTCCAGTCTTCCCAAAGCAACTTCACCAACCTTCCCACAGCAACGTCTCCAATTTTCCCACAGCAACTTCTCCAATATTCCCACAGTAACCTTCTCCAGTCTTCCCACGGCAACATCTCCAATCTTCCCACAGCCACTTCTCCAGTCTTCCCAAAGCAACTTCTCCAACCTTCCCACAGCAACTTCTCCAACTTTCCCACAGTAACTTCTCCAATCTTACCATGGCAACATCTCCAATCTTCCCACAGCAACTTCTCCAATCTTCCCAAAGCAACTTCTCCAATCTTCCCACAGCAACATCTCCAACTTTCCCTCAGTAACTTCTCCAATCTTCCAGCAGCAACTTGGCCAATCTTCCCACGGCAACCTCTCCAATTTTACCACGGCAACCTCTCCAATCTTCCCATTGCAACTTCTCCAATCTTCCCACGGCAACCTCTCCAATTTTACCACGGCAACCTCTCCAATCTTCCCACAGCAACTTCTCCAATATTCCCACAGTAACCTTCTCCAATCTTCCCACGGCAGCTTCGCCAATCTTCGCACGGCAACTTCTCCAATCCTCCCACAGCAGCCTCTCCAATCTTCCCCTGGCAGCCTCTCCAATCTTCCCACAGCAACTTCTCCAATCTTCCCACAGCAACATCTCCAGTCTTCCCACAGTAACCTTCTCCAATCTTCCCACGGCAGCATCTCCAATCTTCCCACAGCAACATCTCCAATCTTCCCACAGCAAGTTCTCCAATCGTCCCACAACAACTTCTCCAACCTTCCCACAGCAACTTCTCCAATCTTCCCACAGCAACTTCTCCAATCTTCCCACAGCAACATCTCCAGTCTTCCCACAGTAACCTTCTCCAATCTTCCCACAGCAACTTCTCCAACCTTCCCACAGCAACTTCTCCAATCTTCCCACAGCAACTTCTCCAATCTCCCCACATTAACTTCTCCAAACCTCCCACAGCAACTTCTCCAATCTTCCCACGGCAACTTTTCTAATCTTCCTACAGTAACTTTTCCAAACTTCCCACAGCTACATCTCCAACCCTCCCATAGCAGCCTCTCCAATCTTCCCACGGCAACTTCTCCAATCTTCCCACAGCAACTTCTCCAACTTTCCCACAGTAATTCTCCAATCTCCCCACTCCAGATTCTCCAATCGTCCCACAGTAACTTCTCCAATCTTACCATGGCAACATCTTCAATCTTCCCACAGTAACCTTCTCCAAACTTCCCATGTCAGCCTCTGCAATTCACCCACAGCAGCGTCTCCAACCTTTCCACAGCAACTTCTCCAATCTTCCCACAGCAACTGCTCCAATTTAACCATGGCAATATCTCCAATCTTCCCACAGTAATGTTCTCCAATCTTCCCACGGCAGCCTCTCCAATCCTCCCACAGCAACGTCTCCAACCTTCCCCTAGCAACGTCTCCAATCTTCCCACAACAACTTCTCCAACCTTCCCACAGCAGCCTCTCCAATCCTCCCACAGCAACGTCTCCAATCTTCCGACAGCAACTTCTCCAATCCTCGCACAGCAACTTCTCCAATCTTCCCACGGCAGCCTCTCCAATCCTCCCACAGCAACGTCTCCAATCTTCCGACAGCAACGTCTCCAATCTTCGCACAGCAACTTCTCCAATCTTCCCACAGCAACTTCTCCAATCTTCCCACGGCAACTTCTCCAATCATCCCACGGCAACTTCTCCAATCTTCCCACGGCAACCTCTCCAATCTTCCCACGGCAACTTCTCCAATTTTCACACAGCAACTTCTCCAATCTTCCAACAGCAACTTCTCCAATCTTCCCACATCAACGTCTCCAAATTTCACACAGCAACTTCTCCAATCTTCCAACAGCAACATCTCCAATCTTCCCACAGCAACTTCTCCAATCTTCCCACAGCAACTTCTCCAATCTTCCCACAGCAATTTCTCCAATCTTCCCACAGCAACATCTCCAATCTTCCCAAGGCAACTTCTCCAATCTTCCCACAGTAACCTTCTCCAATCTTCCCACGGCAACTTCTCCAATCTTCCCACAGTAGCCTTCTCCAATCTTCACACGGCAACTTCACCAATCTTCCCACGGCAACTTCTCCAACTTTCCCACAGTAACTTCTCCAATCTTCCCACCGCAACTTCTCCAATCCTCCCACAGCAGCCTCTCCACTTTTCCGACAGCAACTTCTCCAATCTTCCCACAGCAACATCGACAATCTTCCCACAGCAACATCTCCAGTCTTCCCACAGTAACCTTCTCCATTCTTCCCATGGCAGCCTCTCCAATCTTCCACACAGCAACTTCTCCAATCTCCCCACAGTAACTTCTCCAATCCTCCCACAGCAACGTCTCCAATCTTCCCACAGCAACTTCTCCAATCTTCCCACAGCAACTTCTCCAATCCTCCCACAGCAACGTCTCCAATCATCCCACAGCAGCCTCTCCAATCTTCCCACAGCAGCCTCTCCAATCTACCCACAGCAACATCTCCAGTCTTCCCACAGTAACGTTCTCCAATCTTCCCACAGTAACCTTCTCCAACTTTCCAACAGTAACTTCTCCAATCTTACCATGGCAACTTCTCCAATCTTCCCAAAGCAACTTCTCCAATCTTCCCGCAAAAACTTCGCCAATCTTCCCACGGCAACATCTCCAATTTTACCACGGCAACCTCTCCAATATTCGTACGGCAACATTTCCAATCTTCCCACAGCAACTTCTCTATTCTTCCCAAAGCAACTTCTTCAATCTTCCCACAGCAACTTCTCCAATCTTCCCAAAGCAACTTCTCCAATCTTCCCGCAACAACTTCGCCAATCTTCCCACGGCAACATATCCAATTTTACCACGGCAACTTCTCCAATCTTCCGAAAGCAACTTCTCCAATCTTCCCACAGCAACTTCTCCAACTTTCCCTCAGTAACTTCTCCAATCTTCCCGCAGCAACTTGGCCAATCTTCCCACGGCAACTTCTCCAATTTTACCACGGCAACCTCTCCAATCTTCCCATGGCAACTTCTCCAATCTTCCCACGGCAACTTCTCCAATCTTCCTACAGTAACTTTTCCAAACTTCCAACAGCAACATCTCCAACCCACACATTGCAGCCTCTCCAATCTTCCCACAGTAACCTTCTCCATTCATCCCACGGCAACTTCTCCAATTTTCCCACAGCAACTTCTCCAATATTCCCACAGTAACCTTCTCCAATCTACCCACGGCAGCTTCGCCAATCTTCGCACGGCAACATCTCCAATCTTCCCACAGCATCATGTCCAATCTTCCCACAGCAACTTCTCCAATCTTCCCATGGCAGCCTCTCCAATCTTCCCACAGCAACTTCTCCAATCGTCCCACAACAACTTCTCCAATCTTCCCACAGCAACTTCTCCAATCGTCCCACAACAACTTCTCCAATCTTCCCACGGCAGCCTCTCCAATCTTCCCACAGCAACTTCTCCAATGGTCCCACAACAACTTCTCCAATCTTCCCACGGCAGCCTCTCCAATCATCCCACAACTTCTCCAATCTTCCCACGGCAGCCTCTCCAATCCTCCCACAGCAGCCTCTCCAATCGTCCCACAACAACTTTTCCAATCTTCCCACGGCAGCCTCTCCAATCTTCCCACAACATCTTCTCCAACCTTCCCACAGCAGATTCTCCAATCTTCCCACAGCAACTTCTCCAATCTTCCCACAGCAACTTCTCCAATTGTCCCACAACAACTTCTCCAACCTTCCCACAGCAACTTCTCCAATCTTCCCACAGCAACTTCTCCAATCGTTCCACAACAACTTCTCCAATCCTCCCATGGCAGCCTCTCCAATCTTCCCACAACAACTTCTCCAAGCTTCCCACAGCAACTTCTCCAATCTTCCCACAGCAACGTCTCCAATCTTCCCACAGCAACTTCTCCAATCGTCCCACAACAACTTCTCCAACTTTCCCACAGCAACTTCTCCAATCTTCCCACAGCAACTTCTCCAATCCTCCCACAGCAGCCTCTCCAATCTTCCGACAGCAACTTCTCCAGTCTTCCCACAGCAACTTCTCCAATCTTCCCACAGCAACGTCTCCAATCTTCCCACAGCAACTTCTCCAATCGTCCCACAACAACTTCTCCAACCTTCCCACAGCAACCTCTCCAATCTTCCCACGGCAACTTCTCTAATCTTCCTACACTATCTTTTCCAAACTTCCCACAGCTACATCTCCAACCCTCCCATAGCAGCCTCTCCAATCTTCCCAAGGCAACTTCTCCAATCTTCCCACAGCAACTTCTCCAACTTTCCCACAGTAATTCTCCAATCTTCCCACTCCAGATTCTCCAATCTTCCCACAGTAACATTTCCAATCTTACCATGGCAACATCTCCAATCTTCCCACAGTAACCTTCTCCAAACTTTCCATGTCAGCCTCTGCAATCCACCCACAGCAGCGTCTCCAACCTTCCCACAGTAACGTCTCCAATCTTCCCACAGCAACTTCTCCAATCATCCCACAACAACTTCTCCAACCTTCCCACAGCAGCCTCTCCAATCTTCCCACAGCAACTTCTCCAATCTTCCCACAGCAACCTCTCCAATCTTCCCACAGCAACTTCTCCAATTTTCCCACAGCAACTTCTCCAATCTTCCCACAGCAACGTCTCCAAATTTCACACAGCAACTTCTCCAATCTTCCAATAGCAACATCTCCAAACTTTCCACAGTAACCTTCTCCAATCTTCCCACAGCAACCTCTCCAATCTTCCCACAGCAACATCTCCAATCTTCCCAAGGCAACTTCTCCAATCTTCCCACAGTAACCTTCTCCAATCTTCCCATGGCAACTTCTCCAATCTTCCCACAGTAACCTTCTCCAATCTTCCCACGGCAGCTTTGCCAATCTTCCCACAGCAACATCTCCAATCTTCCCAAGGCAACTTCTCCAATCTTCCCACATTAACCTTCTCCAATCTTCCCACGGCAACTTCTCCAATCCTCCCACAGCAGCCTCTCCAATTTTCCGACAGCAACTTCTCCAATCTTCCCACAGCAACATCGACAATCTTCCCACAGCAACATCTCCAGTCTTCCCACAGTAACCTTCTCCATTCTTCCCATGGCAGCCTCTCCAATCTTCCACACAGCAACTTCTCCAATCTCCCCACAGTAACTTCTCCAATCCTCCCACAGCAACGTCTCCAATCTTCCCACAGCAGCCTCTCCTATCCTCCCACAGCAACGTCTCCAATCTTCCCACAGCAACTTCTCCAATCTCCCCACAGTAACTTCTCCAATCCTCCCACAGCAACGTCTCCAATCTTCCCACAGCAACTTCTCCAATCCTCCCACAGCAACGTCTCCAATCTTCCCACAGCAGCTTTTCCAATCTTCCCACAGCAACGTCTCCAATCTTCCCACAGCAACATCTCCAATCTTCCCACAGTAACCTTCTCCAATCTTCCCACAGTAACCTTCTCCAACTTTCCAACAGTAACTTCTCCAATCTTACCATGGCAACTTCTCCAATCTTCCCAAAGCAACTTCTCCAAACTTCCCACAACAACTTCGCCAATCTTCCCACGGCAACATCTCCAATTTTACCACGGCAACTTCTCCAATCTTCTCAAAGCAACTTCTCCAATCTTCCCACAGCAACTTCTCCAACTTTCCCTCAGTAACTTCCCCAATCTTCCCACGGCAATTTCTCCAATCTTGCTACAGTAACTTTTCCAAACTTCCAACAGCAACATCTCCAACCCACACATCGCAGCCTCTCCAATCTTCCCACAGTAACCTTCTCCATTCATCCCACGGCAACTTCTCCAATTTTCCCACTGCAACTTCTCCAATATTCCCACAGTAACCTTCTCCAATCTACCCACGGCAGCTTCGCCAATCTTCGCACGGCAACATCTCCAATCTTCCCACGGCAACTTCTCCAATCTTCCCACAGCAACTTCTCCAGTCTTCCCATGGCAGCCTCTCCAATCTTCCCACAGCAACTTCTCCAATCGTCCCACAACAACTTCTCCAATCTTCCCACAACAACTTCTCCAATTGTCCCACAACAACTTCTCCAATCTTCCCATGGCAGCCTCTCCAATCTTCCCACAGCAACTTCTCCAATCGTCCCACAACAACTTCTCCAATCTTCCCACAACAACTTCTCCAATTGTCCCACAACAACGTCTCCAATCTTCCCACAGCAACTTCTCCAATCGTCCCACAACAACTTCTCCAACCTTCCCACAGCAACCTCTCCAATCTTCCCATGGCAACTTCTCTAATCTTCCTACACTATCTTTTCCAAACTTCCCACAGCTACATCTCCAACCCTCCCATAGCAGCCTCTCCAATCTTCCCAAGGCAACTTCTCCAATCTTCCCACAGCAACTTCTCCAACTTTACCACAGTAATTCTCCAATCCTCCCACTCCAGATTCTCCAATCTTCCCACAGTAACATCTCCAATCTTACCATGGCAACATCTCCAATCTTCCCACAGTAACCTTCTCCAAACTTCCCATTTCAGCCTCTGCAATCCACCCACAGCAGCGTCTCCAACCTTCCCACAGCAACGTCTCCAATCTTCCCACAGCAACTTCTCCAATCATCCCACTACAACGTCTCCAACCTTCCCACAGCAGCCTCTCCAATCTTCCCACAGCAACTTCTCCAATCTTCCCACGGCAACCTCTCCAATCTTCCCACAGCAACTTCTCCAATTTACCCACAGCAACTTCTGCAATCTTCCCACAGCAACGTCTCCAGATTTCCCACAGCAACTTCTCCAATCTTCCAACAGCAACCTCTCCAAACTTCCCACAGTAACCTTCTCCAATCTTCCCACAGCAACCTCTCCAATCTTCCCACAGCAACATCTCCAATCTTCCCAAGGCAACTTCTCCAATCTTCCCACAGTAACCTTCTCCAATCTTCCCACGGCAACTTCTCCAATCTTCCCACAGTAACCTTCTCCAATCTTCGCACGCCAGCTTCGCCGTTCTTCCCACAACAACTTCTCCAACCTTCCCACAGCAACTTCTTCAACCTTCCCACAGCAACTTCTCCAATCTTCCCACAGCAACTTCTCCAATCCTCCCACAGCAGCCTCTCCAATCTTCCGACAGCAACTTCTCCAGTCTTCCCACAGTAACCTTCTCCAATCTTCCCATGGCAGCCTCTCCAATCTTCCCACAGCAACTTCTCCAATCTTCCCACAGCAACATCTCCAGTCTTCCCACAGTAACCTTCTCCATTCTTCCCACGGCAGCCTCTCCAACCTTCCCACAGCAACTTCTCCAATCATCCCACAACAACTTCTCCAACCTTCCCACAGCAACTTCTCCAACCTTCCCACAGCAACTTCTCCAATCATCCCACAACAACTTCTCCAATCTTCCCACAGCAACTTCTTGAATCCTCCCACAGCAGCCTCTCCAATCTTCCCACAGCAACATCTTGAATCCTCCCACAGCAGCCTCTCCAATCTTCCCACAGCAACATCTCCAATCTTCTCACAGCAACATCGACAATCTTCCCACAGCAACCTTCTCCAATCTTCCCACAGCAGCCTCTCCAATCTTACCACAGCAACCTTCTCCAATCTTCCCACAGCAGCCTCTCCAATCTTCCCACATCAACATCTCCAATCTTCCCACAGCAACATCGACAATCTTCCCACAGCAACCTTCTCCAATCTTCCCACAGCAGCCTCTCCAATCTTCCCAAAGCAACTTCTCCAACCTTCCCACAGCAACGTCTCCATATTTCGCATAGCAACCTCTCCAATATTCCCACAGTAACCTTTTCCAATCTTCCCACAGCAGCCTCTCCAATCTTCCCACAGCAACATCTCCAATCTTCCCACAGCAACATCGACAATCTTCCCACAGCAACTTCTCCAATCTTCCCACAGCAACTTCTCCAATCTTCCCACGGCAACTTCGCCAGTCTTCCCAAAGCAACTTCTCCAACCTTCCCACAGCAATGTCTCCATATTTCGCATAGCAACCTCTCCAATATTCCCACAGTAACCTTTTCCAATCTTCCCACAGCAGCCTCTCCAATCTTCCCACAGCAACTTCTCCAATCCTCCCACAGCAACTTCTCCAATCTTCCCTCGGCAACTTCGCCAGTCTTCCCAAAGCAACTTCTCCAACCTTCCCACAGCAACGTCTCCATATTTCGCATAGCAACTTCTCCAATATTCACACAGTAACCTTTTCCAATCCTCCCACAGCAGCCTCTCCAGTCTTCCCAAAGCAACTTCTCCAATCTTCCCACAGCAACTTCTCCAATCTTCCCAAGGCAACGTCTCCAATCTTCCCACAGTAACCTTCTCCAATCTTCCCATGGCAACTTCTCCAATATTCCCACAGTAACCTTCTCCAATCTTCCCACACCAACTTCTCCAATCCTCCCACGGCAGCCTCTCCAATCTTCCCACAGCAACTTCTCCAACCTTCCCACAACAACTTCTCCAACCTTCCCACAGCAACTTCTTCAACCTTCCCACAGCAACTTCTCCAATCCTCCCACAGCAGCCTCTCCAATCTTCCCACAGCAACTTCTCCAAACCTCCCACAGCAGCCTCTCCAATCTTCCCACAGCAACTTCTCCAATCCTCCCGCAGCAACGTCTCCAATCTTCCCACAGCAACATCTCCAATCTTCCCACAGCAACGTCTCCAATCTTCCCACAGCAACTTCTCCAATCCTCCCACAGCAGCCTCTCCAATCTTCCCACAGCAACTTCTCCAATCCTCCCGCAGCAACGTCTCCAATCTTCCCACAGCAACATCTCCAATCTTCCCACAGCAACGTCTCCAATCTTCCCACAGCAACGTCGCCAATCTTCCCACAGCAACTTCTCCAATCTTCCCAAAGCAACTTCTCCAATCTTCCCACAGCAACTTCTCCAATCTTCCCACGGCAACTTCACCAGTCTTCCCAAAGCAACTTCTCCAACATTCCCACAGCAACGTCTCCATATTTCGCATAGCAACCTCTCCAATATTCCCACAGTAACCTTTTCCAATCTTCCCACAGCAGCCTCTCCAATCTTCCCACAGCAACTTCTCCAATCTTCCCACAGCAACTTCTCCAATCTTCCCACAGCAGCCTCTCCAATCTTCCCACAGCAACTTCTCCAATCCTCCCGCAGCAACGTCTCCAATCTTCCCACAGCAACATCTCCAATCTTCCCACAGCAACGTCTCCAATCTTCCCACAGCAACGTCGCCAATCTTCCCACAGCAACTTCTCCAATCTTCCCAAAGCAACTTCTCCAACCTTCCCACAGCAACGTCTCCATATTTCGCACAGCAACTTCTCCAATATTCCCACGGCAACTTCTCCATTCTTCCCACAGTAACTTCTCCAATCTTCCCACAGCAACTTCTCCAATCTTCCCACAGCAACTTCTCCAATCCTCCCACAGCAGCCTCTCCAATCTTCCCACAGCAACCTCTCCAATCTTCCCACAGCAACATCTCCAATCCTCCCACAGCAGCCTCTCCAATCTTCCCACAGCAACTTCTCCAATCTTCCCACTGCAACGTCTCCAATCTTCCCACAGCAACGTCTCCAACCTTCCCACGGCAACTTCGCCAGTCTTCCCAAAGCAACTTCTCCAACCTTCCCACAGCAACTTCTCCAATCCTCCCACAGCAGCCTCTCCAATCTTCCCACAGCAACTTCTCCAATCTTCCCACAGCAACGTCTCCAATCTTCCCATAGCAACGTCTCCAACCTTCCCACGGCAACTTCGCCAGTCTTCCCAAAGCAACTTCTCCAACCTTCCCACAGCAACGTCTCCATATTTTGCACAGCAACTTCTCCAATATTCCCACAGTAACCTTCTCCAATCTTCCCACACCAACTTCTCCAATCTTCCCACAGCGACATCTCCAATCTTCCCAAGGCAACTTCTCCAATCTTCCCACAGTAACCTTTTCCAATCTTCCCACAGCAACGTCTCCAAATTTCCCACAGCAACGTCTCCAATCTTCCCACAGTAACCTTTTCCAATCTTCCCACAGTAACCTTCTCCAATCTTCCCACACCAACTTCTCCAATATTCCCACACCAACTTCTCCAATCTTCCCACAGCAACATCTCCAATCTTCCCAAGGCAACTTCTCCAATCTTCCCACAGTAACCTTTTCCAATCTTCCCACAGCAACGTCTCCAAATTTCCCACAGCAACTTCTCCAATCTTCCCACAGTAACATTCTCCAATCTTCCAACAGCAACTTCTCCAATCTTCCCACAGCAACTTCTCCAATCTTCGAACAGCAACTTCTCCAATCTTCCCACAGCAACGTCGCCATATTTCCCACAGCAACTTCTCCAATCTTCCCACAGTAACCTTCTCCAATCTTCCCAAGGCAACTTCTCCAATCTTCCCACAGTAACCTTTTCCAATCTTCCCACAGCAACGTCTCCAAATTTCCCACAGCAACCTCTCCAATATTCCCACAGTAACCTTTTCCAATCTTCCCACAGCAGCCTCTCCAATCTTCCCACAGCAACATCTCCAATCTTCCCAAGGCAACTTCTCCAATCTTCCCACAGTAACCTTTTCCAATCTTCCCAAAGCAACTTCTCCAATCTTCCCACAGCAACTTCTCCAACTTTCCCACAGTAATTCTCCAATCTTCCCACTCCAGATTCTCCAATCTTCCCACAGCAACTTCTCCAATCTTCCCACAGCAACTTCTCCAATCGTCCCACAACAACTTCTCCAACCTTCCCACAGCAACTTCTCCAATCTTCCCACAGCAACTTCTCCAATCGTCCCACAACAACTTCTCCAATCCTCCCACGGCAGCCTCTCCAATCTTCCCACAACAACTTCTCCAACCTTCCCACAGCAACTTCTCCAATCTTCCCACAGCAACGTCTCCAATCTTCCCACAGCAACTTCTCCAATCGTCCCACAACAACTTCTCCAACCTTCCCAAAGCAACCTCTCCAATCTTCCCACAGCAACTTCTCTAATCTTCCTACACTATCTTTTCCAAACTTCCCACAGCTACATCTCCAACCCTCCCATAGCAGCCTCTCCAATCTTCCCAAGGCTACTTCTCCAATCTTCCCACAGCAACTTCTCCAACTTTCCCACAGTAATTCTCCAATCCTCCCACTCCAGATTCTCCAATCTTCCCACAGTAACATCTCCAATCTTACCATGGCAACATCTCCAATCTTCCCACAGTAACCTTCTCCAAACTTCCCATGTCAGCCTCTGCAATCCACCCACAGCAGCCTCTCCAATCTTCCCACAGCAACTTCTCCAATCTTCCCACGGCAACCTCTCCAATCTTCCCACAGCAACTTCTCCAATTTACCCACAGCAACTTCTGCAAACCTCCCACAGCAACGTCTCCAGATTTCCCACAGCAACTTCTCCAATCTTCCAACAGCAACATCTCCAAACTTCCCACAGTAACCTTCTCCAATCTTCCCACAGCAACCTCTCCAATCTTCCCACAGCAACATCTCCAATCTTCCCAAGGCAACTTCTCCAATCTTCCCACAGTAACCTTCTCCAATCTTCCCACGGCAACTTCTCCAATCTTCCCACAGTAACCTTCTCCAATCTTCCCACGGCAACTTCGCCGTTCTTCCCACAACAACTTCTCCAACCTTCCCACAGCAACTTCTTCAACCTTCCCACAGCAACTTCTCCAATCTTCCCACAGCAACTTCTCCAATCCTCCCACAGCAGCCTCTCCAATCTTCCGACAGCAACTTCTCCAGTCTTCCCACAGTAACCTTCTCCAATCTTCCCATGGCAGCCTCTCCAATCTTCCCACAGCAACTTCTCCAATCTTCCCACAGCAACTTCTCCAGTCTTCCCACAGTAACCTTCTCCATTCTTCCCACGGCAGCTTCGCCGTTCTTCCCACAGTAACCTTCTCCAATCTTCCCATGGCAGCCTCTCCAATCTTCCCACAGCAACTTCTCCAACCTTCCCACAGCAACTTCTTCAACCTTCCCACAGCAACTTCTCCAATCTTCCCACAGCAACTTCTCCAATCCTCCCACAGCAGCCTCTCCAATCTTCCGACAGCAACTTCTCCAGTCTTCCCACAGTAACCTTCTCCAATCTTCCCATGGCAGCCTCTCCAATCTTCCCAAAGCAACTTCTCCAATCTTCCCACAGCAACATCTCCAGTCTTCCCACAGTAACCTTCTCCATTCTTCCCACGGCAGCCTCTCCAATCTTCCCACAACAACTTCTCCAACCTTCCCACAGCAACATCTCCAACCTTCCCACAGCAACTTCTCCAATCATCCCACAACAACTTCTCCAATCTTCCCACAGCAACTTCTTGAATCCTCCCACAGCAGCCTCTCCAATCTTCCCACAGCAACATCTCCAATCTTCTCACAGCAACATCGACAATCTTCCCACAGCAACCTTCTCCAATCTTCCCACAGCAGCCTCTCCAATCTTCCCACAGCAACCTTCTCCAATCTTCCCACAGCAGCCTCTCCAATCTTCCCACAGCAACCTCTCCAATATTCCCACAGTTACCTTTTCCAATCTTCCCACAGCAGCCTCTCCAATCTTCCCACAGCAACTTCTCCAATCTTCCCACAGCAACTTCTCCAATCTTCCCACGGCAACTTCGCCAGTCTTCCCAAAGCAACTTCTCCAACCTTCCCACAGCAACGTCTCCATATTTCGCATAGCAACCTCTCCAATATTCCCACAGTAACCTTTTCCAATCTTCCCACAGCAGCCTCTCCAATCTTCCCACAGCAACTTCTCCAATCCTCCCACAGCAACTTCTCCAATCTTCCCACGGCAACTTCGCCAGTCTTCCCAAAGCAACTTCTCCAACCTTCCCACAGCAACGTCTCCATATTTCGCATAGCAACATCTCCAATATTCCCACAGTAACCTTTTCCAATCCTCCCACAGCAGCCTCTCCAGTCTTCCCAAAGCAACTTCTCCAATCTTCCCACAGCAACTTCTCCAATCTTCCCAAGGCAACTTCTCCAATCTTCCTACAGTAACCTTCTCCAATCTTCCCATGGCAACTTCTCCAATATTCCCACAGTAACCTTCTCCAATCTTCCCACACCAACTTCTCCAATCCTCCCACGGCAGCCTCTCCAATCTTCCCACAGCAACTTCTCCAATCTTCCCAAGGCAACCTCTCCAATCTTCCCACAGTAACCTTCTCCAATCTTCCCATGGCAACTTCTCCAATATTCCCACAGTAACCTTCTCCAATCTTCCCACACCAACTTCTCCAATCCTCCCACGGCAGCCTCTCCAATCTTCCCACAGCAACTTCTCCAACCTTCCCACAACAACTTCTCCAACCTTCCCACAGCAACTTCTTCAACCTTCCCACAGCAACTTCGCCAGTCTTCCCAAAGCAACTTCTCCAACCTTCCCACAGCAACTTCTCCAATCCTCCCACAGCAGCCTCTCCAATCTTCCCACAGCAACTTCTCCAATATTCCCACAGTAACCTTCTCCAATCTTCCCACACCAACTTCTCCAATCCTCCCACGGCAGCCTCTCCAATCTTCCCACAGCAACTTCTCCAACCTTCCCACAACAACTTCTCCAACCTTCCCACAGCAACTTCTTCAACCTTCCCACAGCAACTTCGCCAGTCTTCCCAAAGCAACTTCTCCAACCTTCCCACAGCAACTTCTCCAATCCTCCCACAGCAGCCTCTCCAATTTTCCCACAGCAACTTCTCCAATCTTCCCACAGCAACATCTCCAATCTTCCCATAGCAACGTCTCCAACCTTCCCACGGCAACTTCGCCAGTCTTCCCAAAGCAACTTCTCCAACCTTCCCACAGCAACGTCTCCATATTTTGCACAGCAACTTCTCCAATATTCCCACAGTAACCTTCTCCAATCTTCCCACACCAACTTCTCCAATCTTCCCACAGCAACATCTCCAATCTTCCCAAGGCAACTTCTCCAATCATCCCACAGTAACCTTTTCCAATCTTCCCACAGCAACGTCTCCAAATTTCCCACAGCAACGTCTCCAATCTTCCGACAGTAACCTTTTCCAATCTTCCCACAGTAACCTTCTCCAATCTTCCCACACCAACTTCTCCAATATTCCCACACCAACTTCTCCAATCTTCCCACAGCAACATCTCCAATCTTCCCAAGGCAACTTCTCCAATCTTCCCACAGTAACCTTTTCCAATCTTCCCACAGCAACGTCTCCAAATTTCCCACAGCAACTTCTCCAATCTTCCCACAGTAACATTCTCCAATCTTCCAACAGCAACTTCTCCAATCTTCCCACAGCAACTTCTCCAATCTTCGAACAGCAACTTCTCCAATCTTCCCACAGCAACGTCTCCATATTTCCCACTGCAACTTCTCCAATCTTCCCACAGTAACCTTCTCCAATCTTCCCAAGGCAACTTCTCCAATCTTCCCACAGTAACCTTTTCCAATCTTCCCACAGCAACGTCTCCAAATTTCCCACAGCAAACTCTCCAATATTCCCACAGTAACCTTTTTCAATCTTCCCACAGCAGCCTCTCCAATCTTCCTACAGCAACTTCTCCAATATTCCCACAGTAACCTTTTCCAATCTTCCCACAGCAGCCTCTCCAATCTTCCCACAGCAACATCTCCAATCTTCCCAAGGCAACTTCTCCAATCTTCCCACAGTAACCTTTTCCAATCTTCCCAAAGCAACTTCTCCAATCTTCCCACAGCAACTTCTCCAACTTTCCCACAGTAATTCTCCAATCTTCCCACTCCAGATTCTCCAATCTTCCCACAGTAACATTTCCAATCTTACCACGGCAACTTCTCCAATCTTCCCAAAGCAACTTCTCCAATCTTCCCACAGCAACTTCTCCAACTTTCCCTCAGTAACTTCTCCAATCTTCCCGCAGCAACCTGGCCAATCTTCCCACAGCAGCGTCTCCAACCTTCCCACAGCAGCGTCTCCAATCTTCCCACAGCAACTTCTCCAATCATCCCACAACAACTTCTCCAACCTTCCCACAGCAGCCTCTCCAATCTTCCCACAGCAACTTCTCCAATCTTCCCATGGCAACCTCTTCAATCATCCCACAGCAACTTCTCCAATTTTCCCACAGCAACTTCTCCAATCTTCCCACAGCAACGTCTCCAAATTTCCCACAGCAACTTCTCCAATCTTCCAATAGCAACATCTCCAAACTTTCCACAGTAACCTTCTCCAATCTTTCCACAGCAACCTCTCCAATCTTCCCACAGCAACATCTCCAATCTTCCCAAGGCAACTTCTCCAATCTTCCCACAGTAACCTTCTCCAATCCTCCCATGGCAACTTCTCCAATCTTCCCACAGTAACCTTCTCCAATCTTCCCACGGCAGCTTCGCCAATCTTCCCACAGCAACATCTCCAATCTTCCCAAGGCAACTTCTCCAATCTTCCCACAGTAACCTTCTCCAATCTTCCCACGGCAACTTCTCCTATCCTCCCACAGCAGCCTCTCCAATTTTCCGACAGCAACTTCTCCAATCTTCCCACAGCAACATCGACAATCTTCCCACAGCAACATCTCCAGTCTTCCCACAGTAACCTTCTCCATTCTTCCCATGGCAGCCTCTCCAATCTTCCACACAGCAACTTCTCCAATCTCCCCACAGTAACTTCTCCAATCCTCCCACACCAACGTCTCCAATCTTCCCACAGCAGCTTCTCCAATCTTCCCACAGCAACGTCTCCAATCTTCCCACAGCAACATCTCCAATCTTCCCACAGTAACCTTCTCCAATCTTCCCACAGTAACCTTCTCCAACTTTCCAACAGTAACTTCTCCAATCTTACCATGGCAACTTCTCCAATCTTCCCAAAGCAACTTCTCCAATCTTCCCGCAAAAACTTCACCAATCTTCCCACGGCAACATCTCCAATTTTACCACGGCAACCTCTCCAATATTCGTACGGCAACATTTCCAATCTTCCCACAGCAACTTCTCTATTCTTCCCAAAGCAACTTCTTCAATCTTCCCACAGCAACTTCTCCAATCTTCCCAAAGCAACTTCTCCAATCTTCCCGCAACAACTTCGCCAATCTTCCCACGGCAACATATCCAATTTTACCACGGCAACTTCTCCAATCTTCCCAAAGCAACTTCTCCAATCTTCCCACAGCAACTTCTCCAACTTTCCCTCAGAAACTTCTCCAATCTTCCCGCAGCAACCTGGCCAATCTTCCCACGGCAACTTCTCCAATTTTACCACGGCAACCTCTCCAATCTTCCCACAGCAACTTCTCCAATCCTCCCACAGCTGCCTCTCCAATCTTCCCACAGCAACTTCTCCAATCCTCCCGCAGCAACGTCTCCAATCTTCCCACAGCAACATCTCCAATCTTCCCACAGCAACGTCTCCAATCGTCCCACAGCAACGTCGCCAATCTTCCCACAGCAACATCTCCAATCTTCCCAAAGCAACTTCTCCAACCTTCCCACAGCAACGTCTCCATATTTCGCACAGCAACTTCTCCAATATTCCCACGGCAACTTCTCCAATCTTCCCACAGTAACTTCTCCAATCTTCCCACAGCAACTTCTCCAATCTTCCCACAGCAACTTCTCCAATCCTCCCACAGCAGCCTGTCCAATCTTCCCACAGCAACTTCTCCAATCTTCCCACAGCAACTTCTCCAATCCTCCCACAGCAGCCTCTCCAATCTTCCCACAGCAACTTCTCCAATCTTCCCACAGCAACGTCTCCAATCTTCCCACAGCAACGTCTCCAACCTTCCCAGGACAACTTCGCCAGTCTTCCCAAAGCAACTTCTCCAACCTTCCCACAGCAACTTCTCCAATCCTCCCACAGCAGCCTCTCCAATCTTCCCACAGCAACTTCTCCAATCTTCCCACAGCAACGTCTCCAATCTTCCCACGGCAACGTCTCCATCCTTCCCACGGCAACTTCGCCAGTCTTCCCAAAGCAACTTCTCCAACCTTCCCACAGCAACGTCTCCATATTTTGCACAGCAACTTCTCCAATATTCCCACAGTAACCTTTTCCAATCTTCCCACACCAACTTCTCCAATCTTCCCACAGCAACATCTCCAATCTTCCCAAGGCAACTTCTCCAATCTTCCCACAGTAACCTTTTCCAATCTTCCCACAGCAACGTCTCCAAATTTCCCACAGCAACGTCTCCAATCTTCCCACAGTAACCTTTTCCAATCTTCCCACAGTAACCTTCTCCAATCTTCCCACACCAACTTCTCCAATCTTCCCACAGCAACATCTCCAATCTTCCCAAGGCAACTTCTCCAATCTTCCCACAGTAACCTTTTCCAATCTTCCCACAGCAACGTCTCCAAATTTCCCACAGCAACTTCTCCAATCTTCCCACAGTAACATTCTCCAATCTTCCAACAGCAACTTCTCCAATCTTCCCACAGCAACGTCTCCATATTTCCCACAGCAACTTCTCCAATCTTCCCACAGTAACCTTCTCCAATCTTCCCAAGGCAACTTCTCCAATCTTCCCACAGTAACCTTTTCCAATCTTCCCACAGCAACGTCTCCAAATTTCCCACAGCAACCTCTCCAATATTCCCACAGTAACCTTTTTCAATCTTCCCACACCAGCCTCTCCAATCTTCCTACAGCAACTTCTCCAATATTCCCACAGTAACCTTTTCCAATCTTCCCACAGCAGCCTCTCCAATCTTCCCACAGCAACATCTCCAATCTTCCCAAGGTAACTTCTCCAATCTTCCCACAGTAACCTTTTCCAATCTTCCCAAAGCAACTTCTCCAATCTTCCCACAGCAACTTCTCCAATATTCCCACAGTAACCTTTTCCAATCTTCCCACACCAACTTCTCCAATCTTCCCACAGCAACATCTCCAATCTTCCCAAGGCAACTTCTCCAATCTTCCCACAGTAACCTTTTCCAATCTTCCCACAGCAACGTCTCCAAATTTCCCACAGCAACGTCTCCAATCTTCCCACAGTAACCTTTTCCAATCTTCCCACAGTAACCTTCTCCAATCTTCCCACACCAACTTCTCCAATCTTCCCACAGCAACATCTCCAATCTTCCCAAGGCAACTTCTCCAATCTTCCCACAGTAACCTTTTCCAATCTTCCCACAGCAACGTCTCCAAATTTCCCACAGCAACTTCTCCAATCTTCCCACAGTAACATTCTCCAATCTTCCAACAGCAACTTCTCCAATCTTCCCACAGCAACGTCTCCATATTTCCCACAGCAACTTCTCCAATCTTCCCACAGTAACCTTCTCCAATCTTCCCAAGGCAACTTCTCCAATCTTCCCACAGTAACCTTTTCCAATCTTCCCACAGCAACGTCTCCAAATTTCCCACAGCAACCTCTCCAATATTCCCACAGTAACCTTTTTCAATCTTCCCACACCAGCCTCTCCAATCTTCCTACAGCAACTTCTCCAATATTCCCACAGTAACCTTTTCCAATCTTCCCACAGCAGCCTCTCCAATCTTCCCACAGCAACATCTCCAATCTTCCCAAGGTAACTTCTCCAATCTTCCCACAGTAACCTTTTCCAATCTTCCCAAAGCAACTTCTCCAATCTTCCCACAGCAACTTCTCCAACTTTCCCACAGTAATTCTCCAATCTTCCCACTCCAGATTCTTCAATCTTCCCACAGTAACTTCTCCAATCTTACCATGTCAACATTTCCAATCTTCCCACAGTAACCTTCTCCAAACTTCCCATGTCAGCCTCTGCAATCCACCCACAGCAGCGTCTCCAACCTTTCCACAGCAACTTCTCCAATAATCCCACAGCAACATCTCCAATCTTCCCACAGAAACTTCTCTAATCTTCCCACAGCAACTGCTCCAATTTTCCAACAGCAACATCACCAATCATCGCACAGCAATATCTCCAATCTTCCCACAGTAATGTTCTCCAATCTTCCCACGGCAGCCTCTCCAATCCTCCCACAGCAACGTCTCCAACTCTCCCCCAGCAACTTCTCCAATCTTCCCACAGCAACATCTCCAATCTTCCCACAGCAACGTCTCCAATCTTCCCACAGCAACGTCGCCAATCTTCCCACAGCAAACATCTCCAATCTTCCCAAAGCAACTTCTCCAACCTTCCCACAGCAACGTCTCCATATTTCGCACAGCAACGTCTCCAATATTCCCACGGCAACTTCTCCAATCTTCCCAAAGCAACTTCTCCAATCTTCCCACAGCAACTTCTCCAACTTTCCCTCAGTAACTTCTCCAATCTTCCCGCAGCAACCTGGCCAATCTTCCCACGGCAACTTCTCCAATTTTACCACGGCAACCTCTCCAATCTTCCCACAGCAACTTCTCCAATCCTCCCACAGCTGCCTCTCCAATCTTCCCACAGCAACTTCTCCAATCCTCCCACAGCTGCCTCTCCAATCTTCCCACAGCAACTTCTCCAATCCTCCCGCAGCAACGTCTCCAATCTTCCCACAGCAACATCTCCAATCTTCCCACAGCAACGTCTCCAATCGTCCCACAGCAACGTCGCCAATCTTCCCACAGCAACATCTCCAATCTTCCCAAAGCAACTTCTCCAACCTTCCCACAGCAACGTCTCCATATTTCGCACAGCAACTTCTCCAATATTCCCACGGCAACTTCTCCAATCTTCCCACAGTAACTTCTCCAATCTTCCCACAGCAACTTCTCCAATCTTCCCACAGCAACTTCTCCAATCCTCCCACAGCAGCCTGTCCAATCTTCCCACAGCAACTTCTCCAATCTTCCCACAGCAACTTCTCCAATCCTCCCACAGCAGCCTCTCCAATCTTCCCACAGCAACTTCTCCAATCGTCCCACAGCAACGTCTCCAATCTTCCCACAGCAACGTCTCCAACCTTCCCAGGACAACTTCGCCAGTCTTCCCAAAGCAACTTCTCCAACCTTCCCACAGCAACTTCTCCAATCCTCCCACAGCAGCCTCTCCAATCTTCCCACAGCAACTTCTCCAATCTTCCCACAGCAACGTCTCCAATCTTCCCACGGCAACGTCTCCAACCTTCCCACGGCAACTTCGCCAGTCTTCCCAAAGCAACTTCTCCAACCTTCCCACAGCAACGTCTCCATATTTTGCACAGCAACTTCTCCAATATTCCCACAGTAACCTTCTCCAATCTTCCCACACCAACTTCTCCAATCTTCCCACAGCAACATCTCCAATCTTCCCAAGGCAACTTCTCCAATCTTCCCACAGTAACCTTTTCCAATCTTCCCACAGCAACGTCTCCAAATTTCCCACAGCAACGTCTCCAATATTCCCACAGTAACCTTTTCCAATCTTCCCACAGTAACCTTCTCCAATCTTCCCACACCAACTTCTCCAATCTTCCCACAGCAACATCTCCAATCTTCCCAAGGCAACTTCTCCAATCTTCCCACAGTAACCTTCTCCAATCTTCCCAAGGCAACTTCTCCAATCTTCCCACAGTAACCTTTTCCAATCTTCCCACAGCAACGTCTCCAAATTTCCCACAGCAACCTCTCCAATATTCCCACAGTAACCTTTTTCAATCTTCCCACACCAGCCTCTCCAATCTTCCCACAGCAACATCTCCAATCTTCCCAAGGTAACTTCTCCAATCTTCCCACAGTAACCTTTTCCAATCTTCCCAAAGCAACTTCTCCAATCTTCCCACAGCAACTTCTCCAATCTTCCCACAGAAACTTCTCTAATCTTCCCACAGCAACTGCTCCACTTTTCCAACAGCAACATCACCAATCATCGCACAGCAATATCTCCAATCTTCCCACAGTAATGTTCTCCAATCTTCCCACGGCAGCCTCTCCAATCCTCCCACAGCAACGTCTCCAACTCTCCCCCAGCAACTTCTCCAATCTTCCCACAGCAACATCTCCAATCTTCCCACAGCAACGTCTCCAATCTTCCCACAGCAACGTCGCCAATCTTCCCACAGCAAACATCTCCAATCTTCCCAAAGCAACTTCTCCAACCTTCCCACAGCAACGTCTCCATATTTCGCACAGCAACTTCTCCAATATTCCCACGTCAACTTCTCCAATCTTCCCACAGTAACTTCTCCAATCTTCCCACAGCAACTTCTCCAATCTTCCCACAGCAACTTCTCCAATCCTCCCACAGCAGCCTGTCCAATCTTCCCACAGCAACTTCTCCAATCTTCCCACAGCAACTTCTCCAATCCTCCCACAGCAGCCTCTCCAATCTTCCCACAGCAACTTCTCCAATCTTCCCACAGCAACGTCTCCAATCTTCCCACAGCAACGTCTCCAACCTTCCCAGGACAACTTCGCCAGTCTTCCCAAAGCAACTTCTCCAACCTTCCCACAGCAACTTCTCCAATCCTCCCACAGCAGCCTCTCCAATCTTCCCACAGCAACTTCTCCAATCTTCCCACAGCAACGTCTCCAATCTTCCCACGGCAACGTCTCCAACCTTCCCACGGCAACTTCGCCAGTCTTCCCAAAGCAACTTCTCCAACCTTCCCACAGCAACGTCTCCATATTTTGCACAGCAACTTCTCCAATATTCCCACAGTAACCTTCTCCAATCTTCCCACACCAACTTCTCCAATCTTCCCACAGCAACATCTCCAATCTTCCCAAGGCAACTTCTCCAATCTTCCCACAGTAACCTTTTCCAATCTTCCCACAGCAACGTCTCCAAATTTCCCACAGCAACGTCTCCAATCTTCCCACAGTAACCTTTTCCAATCTTCCCACAGTAACCTTCTCCAATCTTCCCACACCAACTTCTCCAATCTTCCCACAGCAACATCTCCAATCTTCCCAAGGCAACTTCTCCAATCTTCCCACAGTAACCTTTTCCAATCTTCCCACAGCAACGTCTCCAAATTTCCCACAGCAACTTCTCCAATCTTCCCACAGTAACATTCTCCAATCTTCCAACAGCAACTTCTCCAATCTTCCCACAGCAACGTCTCCATATTTCCCACAGCAACTTCTCCAATCTTCCCACAGTAACCTTCTCCAATCTTCCCAAGGCAACTTCTCCAATCTTCCCACAGTAACCTTTTCCAATCTTCCCACAGCAACGTCTCCAAATTTCCCACAGCAACCTCTCCAATATTCCCACAGTAACCTTTTTCAATCTTCCCACACCAGCCTCTCCAATCTTCCCACAGCAACATCTCCAATCTTCCCACAGCAACTGCTCCAATTTTCCAACAGCAACATCACCAATCATCGCACAGCAATATCTCCAATCTTCCCACAGTAATGTTCTCCAATCTTCCCACGGCAGCCTCTCCAATCCTCCCACAGCAACGTCTCCAACTCTCCCCCAGCAACTTCTCCAATCTTCCCACAGCAACGTCTCCAATCTTCCCACAGCAACTTCTCCAATCTTCCCACGGCAACTTCTCCAATCTTCCCACAGTAACCTTCTCCAAACTTCCCACGGCAGCCTCTCCAATCGTCCCACAGCAACGTCTCCAATCTTCTCACAGCAACTTCTCCAATTTTCCCACAGCAACCTCTCCAATTTTCCCACAGCAACTTCTCCAGTCTTCCCACAGCCACTTTTCCACTCTTCCCACAGCCACTTCTCCAAGCCTATAACCCCAGTCATCTCCAGCAGCTTTCACCTGGTGCTTTATGTTCCTCTCTCTGTTCCACCATTGTTGGCAGGGCCTCCAGCCATCATGGCCCTGCACGCCTGAATTCTCCTCCCCTCCGCTTTTCCTCTACTGGCTTTAGCCTTTGCAGGATTCCTCTTCCCAACCCGTCCTTTCTGTGCCCCCACCTCACCTCCCAATGACTGCCTTCGGGTTCTTACATTTGTTAACATACTATACAGCTGCAAGTTGGAACTGTTGTTGAAATATGTACAGAAAGATACATTAAATTGGCTGCATATCTTACATGCCTGGACCACATAGATAAATTAAACATTGTGAATTATATAAAAATAATGCATCTTCAGTGAAAGACTGGATTTCTATAGCACCTTTCATGAACTCAGGATGTCCCTAAATGCTTTACAGTCAATGAAGTACTTTTGAAGTGTAGTCACTGTTGTAATGGAGGAAACAAGGCAGCCAATTTGCTCATAGCAAGATCCCACAAACAGCAATGTGATAATGGCCAGATCATCTGTTTTAGTGATGTTGGCCAAGACAGTGAGAAATACTCCCCCTGCTCTTGAATAATTCGGCAGGATCTTTTACATCCACTTGAGATGGTTGGGCATTGCCCTGTTTTGATATCTCAACAAAAAGATGGCAACTCCAACAATGCAGCACTCACTCAGTACAACTCTGAATAATCAGCCTGGATTATGTGCTCATGCCTTTGGGTTGAGATTTGAACCTACAGCCGAGTGCTGAGAGTATTACCACTGAGCCAAGTGGTCACTGTGAGACCTCTCAAATCTTTTAAAATTCTGAAAATTAACACTATTGCTTCTTACTGATATTCGATGATCTTTTCATTCTTAAACCTTCAAACGTCAACACAAAATATATTTAATTCAATTTGACAAGCAATTCAAATGAAATGTGACCGTATAATGTACAATGCTCTACTCAGAACTGAGTCTAATCCTGTGATATATATACACACGAACACACATACACACTTTTAGACACTCTCACAAACTCACTAACAGATTTACTCATAGACACTCTCACATACTAACACACACTCATCGGCACTCTCTCATATTCATAGACACTCTCACACACTCACTAACACACACACTCAGCCACACACACTCATAGACACACACATATTCATAGACACACACACTCACTAACACACACATTCAGACACTCTCACACACACACTCACTAACACACACACACATTCAGACACTTACACACTAGCATGCACTCATAGACATTCTCGCACACTCACTAACATGCTCAAGACACTCACACATATTCATAGACACTCTCACACACTCATCAATACACACTCAGACACTCTCACACTCACTAACAATTACTCATAGACACACACATATTCATCGATACTCACACTCACTAACACACTCAGACACTCACACATATTCATCGATACTCACACTCACTAACACACTCAGACACTCACACATATTCATCGATACTCACACTCACTAACACACTCAGACACACACATATTCATAGACATTCTCACACACTCTAATGCACACACTCAGACATTTGCACACTAACACATACTCAGACACACTCAGACACTCACACACAACACACACCTATAGACACACCCACTCATAGATACTCACACACTAACACACGCACGTAGACACACACACATTACCACAGAATCATCGTACCTCACTAATTGATCTCCTGAGGGAGTAGCTGGTCTTGATAGGCCGTGTGTAGAGTACCTTGCTGAGGGGAAAAGGATACTCAGAGCTGCTTTCGTGGCTTCGTCGTGTAGCGTATAATCTTCGTCTGAATTTATTGCGGAAAATAAAGACAGCCGGTTAGGAGAGCATGTGGCTGATTAACACGAGGTGTCTATCAACATCCTGTTAGGTCAAACACCAGCCTGGGTACTGAGTACAGATTCAACAGCAGACCAGTATGTCACTGGATGAAATCAGTCCTGCTGCATATGAGAATCAATTACACATTTCTGTCTCTCTCATTCTCCATTTTCTCTGCCTCAATACTTCTGATTCTTATTCTTGGGAGTCAGACTGAGTTGTGCATGCAACATCAAACACCATGTCTTTCACTTCAGTACAGAGTCAGTTTCTTTAGGAAGTGTCTGGGACAGGGAATCGTGGCCAGTGACTTGACACCCCAGCACAAGCGTTCGCCAGGTCGGGCTGTCCGCCAGTGCTGGGAATTCAGCAAACCCTGCTCCAACCACTCCCAAAAGGCTTTTATAGCCTACAATTTTTTTAAGTTTGAAAAACAAGCTTTTTTTTTGCACAAATCCCAAGCATTTCCCCCAGCCAGCTGACAGGACAGTCAGAGAGGAGGAATAACTTACCAGTACTCCAGGGCTGGCCAGCCCATGTTGCAGACACACACACTCCAGCTCCAGCCTCTCGCCTCTCAGCTTCTGTTTCCCCCACTTCACCTCCGCTGGCCGAGCTCCAACACCTGCTCTGAGGCTCTCCCTCCGGCTGCTTGCTGTGGGATCTCTCCTTACTGACCTCAGAGCTGTCCAACTGCCCCACATCTTCACCGTCTGACTGCTCCCCTATCAGCTGAGGAGACCTGGCACAGCTCCTCCGATCAGCAGCATCTCTGAGTTTACCAGGACCAGTGTGGGCATCTCCCTTCTTTAACTGGTGTCTCTGGATGGGAGGCAGACAGTCAAGGCCACTCAGTTCAGCCTCAAAGGTCGCCATCCTGGAGGCTGAGGTTGTGTTTTTTGCAGAGAATTCGGTTCCTTGAGTTGCCACATCCGAACAAAACTGAGCGTGATCTCTTTGATTCCATGCGCTGGGAAGCAGTCTGTGAGGACTCAATCTGAAAAAAAGAAATCCCACTTTAAAATAAAAATCACAGGCATAATAAACCCGCCTTTACCAATGTCCCGCACCATCCTGCGGAATCAGGCGGTGCATTCCTTGGAATAACTAAACCGTGTCAGTGTCATATCTTCTGAAGCTTTTCACTCTGGGTTTAAGGCAGATGTGAGACAGATTTTTCAGACAAATCTTCTCTCCCCACAGTCACAAGATCTGACGATTCCTTTTAAAAGAACCCTCCTGCCAGTTTCCATAGCGATTTCATATTTTTCTTTCTGTTATCAGATTGGCTGAAGAATTGCTCCCCTTTTGTGTTGCGAGAGCTTTGTACTAGCCAGCCTGAAACACGGCCAAAGCATCTATGAATCTGTCAGCTACATTCTAGTTATATCCCGGTGCCAATTCCATTTCACCCGATTAATCCATCCTTGTTCCAGCATTTCTAGAAGTGACCATCATTATCATCCTACAAGACTGAGAAGATAAAGTTCAATGAGATTAATGAGGTCAGAACTTCTGCAGTGCACTGAATAAGGAACGCTCAGCAAACCCTAGCTCATCGTCCTAACCTATTCAGTGGAAGGAAACTAAACCCTCATAAGTTTGTCTTCCCATCATTACTAAACATTAATTTCCATCTTATAAACAATAATTTCTTTTAGTTGCGCAACCTTACCCTCATAGTACAATGTGACCTTATCTGAGAATTAATAATTGGAACAGACTCGTTTTCCTGACTATAAACTGCATGAATCTGCTGGAGAATCCTACTGGAATATTTAGTGTTCCAATGGTCTCCTTTACTAAATGTGCAGCCCCCCCCCCCCCCCACCCACCCGCCCGCGCCCAGATACAGGTGAAGCAGGCAGGAGCACCTGACTTCCTGTAACTTCACTCAACCTCTGATCAACGCTGTCTGCGATCGACTGGCCTGTCAGCTGCTACACAGAGCCTAGCTCAACAGGAGACAATGGATTGCTTTCACAAACATCACCAACATGTTAACTCACAGAAATATTGCACTGCTTAATATTTCTGCACATTTCAACCTACATTTCCAAAAGAAATTCAATTAAATCTGCAAGTGTTATTCTAATAGATGCAATATCCCTGCACTAATTATTAAAATCCGAAATTCCCCAAACTTGTTTCTGAGGCTGCATTAATCTATGGTGAGCACACAATCTAAATAGTTCCCTAATTCAGTTTTCAGGGGTTCACTTGTAGAGATGAATATCTTGGTTACATGTCAGCTGTGGCTCAGTTGGGAAACACAGAAACATAGAAAATAGGAGCAGGAGTAGGCTGTTCGGCCCTTCGAGCCTGCTCTGCCATTCATTATGATCATGGCTAATCATCCAACTCAGTAACCTGTTCCTGCTTTCTCCCCATACCCTTTGATCCCTTTAGACCCAAGAGCTATATCTAACTCCTTCGTGAAAACATACAATATTTTGGCCTCAACTGCTTTCTGTGGTAACAAATTCCACAGGTTCACCACTCTCTGGGTGAATTTCCCCGCATCTCAGTCCTGAAAGGTTTACCCCGTATCCTTAGACTATGACCCCTGGTTCTGGACTCCCCCACCATTGGGAACATCCTTCCTGCATCTACCCTGTCAAGTCCTGTTAGAATTTTATAGGAGATCTATGAGATCCCCCCTCACTCTTCTGAACTCCTGCGAATATAATCCTAACCGACTCAATCTCTCATCATACATAAGTCTCGCCATCCCAGGAATCAGTCTGGTAAACCTTTGCTGCACTCCCTGTATAGCAAGAGCATCCTTCCTTAGATAAGGAGACCAAAACTGCGCACAATATTCCAGATGTGGCCTCACCAATGCCCTGTATAATTGCAGCAAGATATCCCTGCTCCTGTACTCAAATCCTATCGATATGAAGGTGAACATACCACGTGCCTTTTGTACCGCCTGTTGTACCTGCATGCTTACCTTCAGTGACTGGTGTACGAGAACACCCAGGTCTCGCTACATATTCCCCTCTCTCACTTTATAGCCATTAAGATAATAATCTGCCTTCATGTTTTTGCTACCAAAGTGGATAAGTGCATGAGCCCACTCACTCAACTTATCCAAATTACCCCGAAGCCTCTCTGCATCCTCCTCACAACTCTCCCACCCAGTTTTGTGTCATCTGCAAATTTGGAGATATTACATTTAGTTCCCTCATCTAAATCATTAATATATATTGTGGATAGCTGGGGTCCTAGCACCGATCCCTGCAGTACCCCACTAGTCACTGCCTGCCATTTGGAAAAAGACCCATATATTCCTACTCTTTGTTTCCTGTCTGCCAACCAATTTTCTATCCATCGCAATACACTACCCCCAATCCCCAATCCCATGCGCTTTAATTTTACACGCTAATCTCTTATGTGGGACTTTGTCGAAAGCCTTCTGAAAGTCCAAATAAACCACATCCACGAGCTCCCCCTCATCAACCCTACGAGTTACATCCCTGAAGAATTCTAGTAGATTTGTCAAGCATGATTTTCCTTTCGTAAATCCATGCTGACTCTGCCTGATTCTACCACTGTTCTCTAAGTGCTCTGCTATAAAATCTTTGATAATGGATTCTAGAATTTTTCCCACTACCAACATCAGGCAGACTGGTATATAATTCGCTGCTTTCTCTCTACCTCCCTTTTTAAATAGTGGGGTTGCATTAGCTACCCTCCAATCTGTAGGAACTGTTCCAGAGTCGAGAGAATCTTGGAAGATGACCACCAATGCATCCACTATTTCTAGAGCCACTTCCTTAAGTACTCTGTGATGCAGACCATCAGGCCCTGGGGATTTGTTGGCCTTCAATCCCATCAATTTCCCCAATGCCATTTCTCTACTAATACTGATTTCCTTCAGTTTCTCTCTCTCACTAAGCCCTGTGTTCCCCAATATTTCTGGTATGATATTTGTGTCCTCCTTTGTGCAGACAGAACCAAAGTATGCATTTAGTTGGTCAGCCATTTCTTTGTTCCCCATAATAAATTCCCCTGTTTCTGACTGTAAGGGACCTACATTTGCCTTCACCAATCTTTTTCTCTTCACATTCCTATAGAAATTTCGACAGTCAGTTTTTATGTTCCCCGCAAACTTGTTCTCGTACTCTATTTTCCCCTTCTTAATCAATCCCTTGGTCCTCCTTTGATGAATTCTAAACTACTCCCAATCCTCAGGTCTGTTGTGTTTTCTGGCTGAGTTATATGCATCTTCCTTGGATCTAATGCTATCTCTAATTTCCCTTGTAAGCCATGGTTTGGTTACCTTCCCCGTTTTACTTTTGCGCCACACAGGGATAAACAATTGTTGCAGTTCATCCATGCACTCTTTAAATGTTTGCCATTGCCTATCCACCATCATCCCTTTAAGTAACGTTTCCCAATCTATCATAGCCAACTTGCGCCTCATACCTTCATAGTTTCCTTTACTAAGATTCAGGAGCCTAGTCTCAGAATCAATTATGTCACTCTCCATCTTGATGAAGAATTCTATCATATTATGGTCTCTCATCCCCAAGGGGTCTCGCACCACTAGATTGTCAATTATTCCTCTCTCATTACACAATACCCAGTCTCGGATGGCCTGTTCTCTAGTTGGTTCCTCAATGTATTGGTCCAGAAAACCATCCCGTATACACTCCAAGAATTCCTCCTTTAAGTTATTGTGACTAATTTGATTTGCCCAATCTATATGCAGATTAAAGTCACCCATAATTACAGATGTTCCTTTTTCACATGCGTCTCTAATTTCCTGTTTAATGCCATTCCCAATATCACCACCAGTTTGGGGGTCTATATACAACCCCCACTACCGCTTTTTGCCCCTTAGTGTTTCTCAGCTCTCCCCATACAGATTCCACATTGTCAGAGCTAATATCTTTCCTCACTATTGCGTTAATTTCCTCTTTAACCAGTAATGCAACTCCACTGCCTTTTGCTTTTTGTCCGTCCTTCCTAAATACTGAATACCCCTGGATGTTCATTTCCCATCTCTGGTCACCTTGCAGCCATGTCTCCATAATCCCGACTGTATCATACCCGTTTGCATCTATTTGCGCGATTCATTCATCCACTTTATTGTGAATGCTCCGCGCGTTAAGGCACAAAGCCTTAAGGCTTGCCTTTTTAACATTACCTGTCCCCTTCCCAATATTTTTCACTGTGGCCCTGATTGATTCTGGCCCTTGATTTCTCTGCCTATCACTTTTCTTATTCCCCTCACTGTCTTTTGTTCTTGTCTTTTATCCCCCTCCTCTGACTCCTTGCAAAGGTTCCCATTCCCCTGCCATTTTAGTTTAAACCCTCCCCAACCACTCTAGCAAATACTCCCCCTATTACATCAGTCCCGGTCTTGCCCAGGTGTAACCCATCCAGCTTGTACTGGTCCCAGCTCCCTCAGAACCAGTCTCAATGCCCCAGGCATCTAAAACCCTCCCCCTCACACCATCTCTTCAGCCACATATTCATCCGATATATCCTGCTATTTCTACTCTGACTAGCACATGGCACTGGTAGTAATCCTGAGATCACTACCTTTGATGTCCTGCTTTTCAACTTACTTCCTGACTCCCTATATTCTGCTTTTAGGACCTTATCCTTTTTTTTTACCTATGTGGTTTGTACCAATGTCTACCACGACCACTGGCTGTTCAACCTCCCCCTTCAGAATGTTCTGTAACCGCTCTGAGACATCCTTGACCCTAGCACCAGGGAGGCAACATACCATCCTGCAGTCTCTTTTGCGGCCACAGAAACACCTATCTATTCCCCTTATAATTGAATCGCCAATAACTATTGCATTCCCACACTTTTTACTCCTCCCCTGTGTGGCAGAGCCAACCGTGGTCCTCTCCAAAGTTCTTGAAAATGTTGTCGCCTCTCAAATTCATGCCCACCTTTCTCGGAACTCTGTGTTTGAATCTCTCCAATCAGGTTTCTGCCCCACCACAGTCCTGAAAAGACTCTTATTAAAGTCACAAATAACATCCTATGTGACTGTGATAAAGGTAAACTATCCCTTCTCGACCTTCTGTAGCCTTTGGTTACACATTTCTGCTCCCACACCTCTCCACTGTCATCCAGTTGGTTGGGACTGCACTCACCTGGCTCCATTCTTATCTTCTGTAGCAACAGAATCAGCTGCAATGTTTTCTCTTCCTGCTTCTGTACTGCTATCTCCGGGATTTCTCAAGAATCTAATCTTGACCTCCTTATATTTCTCATCTACATGTTGCTCCTCAGCGACATCACCCGGTAACTCAGCATCAGTTTCCACATGTACGCTGACAACATCCAACTCTACCATCCCACCACCTCCCTTGACTACCCCACGATTGATAAATTGTCAGGCTGCTTATCCACTATCCAGTACTGGATGAGCAGAAATTCCCTCCCGTTAAATATTGGGAAGACTGAAGCCGTTGTCTCCAGTCCCCACCACAAACTCTGTTCCCTTGCCACCAACTCCATCTCGTTCCCTGGCAATTGTCTGAGGCTGAACCAGACTGTTCATAACCTCCTGGTTATATTTCACCCTGCGTTGAGGTTCGGATCACATAGGCTGGGCTTTTCCACCTCCAGAACATCGCCCAACTTTGCCCCTGCCTCAGTTCATTTGCTGCTGAAACCCTCATCCACGCTTTTGTTACCTCGAGACTTGACTATTCCAACAAACTCCTGGCTGGTCTCCCACATTTTATCCTTTGTGAACTTGAGGTCATCCAAAACTCTACTGCCTGTAGCCTAACTCGCACTAAGTTCTGTTCACCCATCAACCCTGCGCTCGCTGACCTACACTGACTCCCTTTTAAGCAATGCTTCGATTTTAAAATTCTCATCCTTGTTTTCAAATTCCTCCATGGTCTTTCCCCTCCCTATCTCTGTAATCGCCTCCAGTCCCACAACCCTCCAAGGTATCTGCGCTCATCTAATTCATACCTCTTGTGCATTCCCGATTTTAATCGCTCCACCATTGGTGGCCATGCCTTCAGTTGCAAAGGCCTGAACACCTGGAATTCCCTCCCTGTATCTCTCCACCTCTCTACCTCACTATCCTGCTTTAAGACACTCCTTAAAACCTACCTCTCTGAGCAAGCTTTTGGTCATCTGACCAATATTAGCCTATGTGGCTCAGTGTAAAATTTTGTTTGATAATGCTCCTGTGAAGCACTTGGGATATTTCACGATGTTAAGGGTGCTATATAAATACAAGGTGCTATTTTTCAGAATATAGAATCAGACCAACATTTCTGTAGATAGCACATCAGAAAAAAAAATGGGCTAAACTTAACTCCTACAATTCAAATGGATTGAACTATTTTTCTTCGACATTTTCAGAGGTGAAATATTGAAGACTCAGTAAAAACATACCATACAGCAGGTTTATGTCAGTATTCCTTCATTGGGTTAAGTACATCAGTTAGATGTAAACAACATTATCTAGAGATTTCTGCACACTATCAGTGAAATTTGGAAAAGTTAGCAATGTTCTGTTATGTCTAATTAGGCTAGCCACATTTACATAATTTATACCAGGCCATCTGTTGAGATATTGTGTTGTGTTATCTATGCACCAACAGAAGATACAGCATCTGTGAGTCTTACATTCCAGTCTTCATCAGGAAGACACGTTAACAGGAATGATTTCAATAGAGATTTGCTTTCCTAGTCAGGCTTTCGATGAAACAGCAATATTTCATATCCAATCTATGTTAGGTTGTTTCTTATTCATTTATGGGATGTGGGCATCGCAGTCTGGGCCAGTATTTGTTGTCCATCCTTAATTGCCCTTGAGAAGGTGGTTGTGACCCACCTTCTTGAACCGCTGCAGTCCTTGTGGTATAGGTACACCCACACTGTGCTTAGGGAGAGAGTTCGAGGATTTTGACCCAGCAACAGTGAAGGAACAGCCATACAGTTCCAAGTCAGGATAGTGTGTGACTTGGAGGGGAACATGCAAGTGGTGGTGCTCCCATGCATCTGCTGCCCTTCTCCTTCTAGATAATGGAGGTCGCAAGTTTAGAAGGTGTTGCCTAAGGAGCCTTGGTGAATTGCTGCAGTGAATCTTGTAGATGGTAAACACTGCTGCCACTGAGTGCCGGTGGTGGAGGGAGTGAATGTTGAAGGTGGTGCATGGAGTGCCAATCAAGAGGGCTGCTTTTTCCAGGATGGTGTCGAGCTTCTTGAATGTTGTTGCAGCTTCACCCATCCAGGCAACTGGAGAGTATTCCATCACACTCCTGACTTGCGCCTTGTAGATGGTGGACAGGCTTTGGGGAGTCAGGAGGTGAGTTACTCACCGCAGGATTCCCAACTTCTGACCTGCTGTTATAGCCATGGTATTTATATGGCTAGTCTAGCTAAATTTCTGGTCAATGGTAACCTCCAGGGTATTGATAGTGAGGGATTTAGTGATGCTAATGCCTTCGAATGTCAAAGGGAGATGGTTAGATTCTCTCTGGTTGGAGATGGTCATTGCCTGGCACTTGTATGGTACGAATGTTACTTGCCACTTACCAGCCCAAGCCTGAATATTGTCCAGGTCCTGCTGCATGCAGCCTTCAGTGTCTGAGGAGTTGTGAACAGCATCTATGATGGTTGGGATCTCAGGAAGAGGCCAAGATGGATCATCCAATCAGGATCTCTGGATGAAGATGGTTGTAAATGTTTCAGCCTTGTCTTTTGTGCTGATGTACTGGGCTCCCTCGTCATTGAAGATGGGGATATTTGTGGAGCCTTCTCCTCCAGTTAGTTGTTTAATTGCCCACCACCATTCACGACTGGATGTGGCAGGACCGCAGAGCTTTAATTTGATCTGTTGGTTGTGGGATTTTTTAACTCTGTCAATCGCATGCTGCTTTCACTGTTTAGCATGCATGTAGTCCTGTGTTGCAGCTTCGCCAGGTTGACACCACATTTTTGGGTATGCTTGGTGCTGCTCCTGGCATGCTCCCTGCACTCTCCATTGAACCAGGGTTGGTCCTCTGATTTGATGGTAATGGTAGAATGGGGGATATGTCAGGCCATGAAGTTACAGATTGTGGTCGAATACAATTCTGCTGCTGATGATGACCCACAGCGTCTCATGGATGCCCAACTTTGAGTTGCTAGATCTGTTATGAATCTATCCCATTTAGCACAGTGGTAGTGCCACACAACACGATGGAGGGTATCCTCAATGTGAAGATGGGATTTGGTCTCCATAAGGATTGTACGGTAGGCACTCCTACCAATACTGTCATGGACAGATGCATCTGCAACAGGTAGATTGGTAAGGGGGAGGTCAAGTATTTTTTTCCCGCTTGTTGGTTCCGTCACCACCTGCCGCAGACCCAGTCTAGCAGCTATGTCCTTTGGGACTTGGCCAGCTCGGTCAGTAGAGCCACTCTTGGTTTTGGGCATTGAAGTCCCCCACCCAGAGTACATTCTGCTGCCTTGCTCAGTGCTTCGAAGTGGTGTTCAGCAAGGAGGAGTACTTATTCATCAGCTGAGTGGGGGTAGTAGGTGGCAATCAGCAAGAGGTTTCCTTGTCCATCTTTGACTTCATGGGGTCTGGAGTCAACGTTGAGGACTTGCAGGCCCACTACTTCCCTGTCTGTATACCACGATACTGCCACCTCACCTCTGGTGGGTCTGTCTTGCCAGTGTAAGGTATGATTTGGTAAGTATGACTACAATAGGCTGTTGCTTGACTAGTCTGTGGGACAGCTCTCCCAATTTCAGCGCAAGTCCCAGATGTTAGTGAGGACTTTGCAGAGTCGACTGGACAGGGTGTGCCTTAGTCGTTTCTGCTGCCTAGGTTGATGCTGAGTGGTCCATCCAGTTCTATCCTTAATTGACTTTTCTGTAGCTGTTTGATACAACTGAGTGGCTTGCTCGGCCATTTCAGAGGATATTTAAGAGGCAACCATATTACCGTGGGTCTGGAGTCACATTTGGACCAGACTGGGTAGGGATGGCAGATTTCCTTCCCTGAAGAACATTAGTGAACCAGATCATTACTGAGACTTTCTTTTTTAATTCCAGATTTATTAATTAATTGAATCTAAATTCCCCAAGTGCGATGGTGAGATTTGAACTCATGTCTCTGCAGCATTAGTCCAGGCCTCTGGGTCACTAGTCCAGTAACACTATCACTATGCTACTGACCCCCTACCATCATGCTGCAAACACATTTCCTCTCTTTGATTATTCGGTTTATATCTGCTTGGTGTCCTTAAACCACTCAGAAAAGATGTTATTTCTGATAAATATTCTGAAAATGCATTATCCAGTAATAATAGGATTAAAATATTTCTTCTGAAGCAGTAATTGCCATAGCAAATCCAATGAGGTGTTATACTCACAAATCTAATTGTCACAAAAGAACTGTATGGAAACACGGTAGTGATAATATGTCGCACCCCGAACGGGAGGTAGGCCGACTACACTGACACGTTTTGGGGCCAAATTAGCATCCCAGAGTCAGAGACACCCACTCATTGGAGATGGGGGCAGAAAGCTGCTTATTACTTGTAGGAGCAGCCGCACAGTTGCAATTGTACTTTGATAGTGAGATACAAGAAAGAGTGAAGAAAGGAAAGAAAAGACAAAGCTATTGTAAAGTAGTAAACGCAGCAGCTAATTTACGCACAACAAAGTCCCATAAACAGGAATGTGATAATGACCAGATAATCTGGTTTAGTGATGTTGGTTGAGGGATAGCTCAAAGGAAAATTTCCCTGCTCTGCTTTGTGATTTGAAACAGATGGTGTTACTCCAGGATTTTGAGGCCTGCAGCAGCTTAAAGGGGCAAACATCAAAATCTGGCATCTCAAGCAGATCTTTAAAGGAAGATTTGTTTCAGAGTTCTGGAGGAAGGACTTAGGCCTCCAGGTTTTCAGATGAAGCTGCTGTAATGCTCTTTTTGGAAGTTAGTAAGAAGAGGGAATCCCTATTTGGAACCTCAAAAAGGTGTCCAACAAGGAGGGGAACTCAGCTGGCTGGCAGGAAGTGGGCAGGGCAGTCAGTGCCAGCGCCATAACCTCATGCAATGCCACAATAAGTTTAACCTTACATAGAGTGTTAAGGTAAGAGGAGCTGGCTGCACCTGCCAAGAATGCAATGCACTGAACATGTTGGCAATCTAGTCATCTCCTCCTCACTCTGATACTTCAATTGCTCATCATCAAAGAGCAAGGGTCATCATGGGACTTTACACCGAATGTACCCCTACATATAGCCCATAACTTATACCCGCACCTGAATCCATCCCTGTGATAGCCTCACCAGATATGTAATTGCCAGTTCATGCATCTTTTATCACCCCAACTACATGTTGCAAGCTGACCGTGGTTTGACAGCTGGAGCTCATTCTCACACATTGTAATTTACTTCAAAGATGATGACAGCACATAACACCAGAACGAGGCTGGATAGATGTTGTGGAACCATCGAAACCTGTGGCCACTCACATAAATATTTGGATTTCCTGTCTCTCTCACACAAGTGTTAGCAGTTAGAATACTTTCATTTTCTAAATGCCAATAAAACACAGCCGAGATTGTTGATGTAAGTGTAGTACAGAGGAATCTGCTGACCTCTGTTCTGACCCCACTGACTTCCACTGCTCACCTCACTGACCTCTACTCCTCACCTCCCTCCCATCCATCCTGACCCGCACCAACCTCCAGTCCTCACCTCTCTGCCCTCCTGAGCCCCACAAACTACCACTCCTGACTCCCACCAACCTCCACTGTTGACGCCAACTGACCTCTGCTTCTGATCCCACCGACACCCACTCTTGATCCCCTTCAATCTCCATTCCTAACCGTACAAACTCTGTTCCCAAGTGCACTAACCTCTGCTCTTGATCCCTCTGATGGGGCACGTGCTCACGGGGGCTCTCAGAGGGAGGGGCTCATACAGAGGTGAGCCAGACAGAATGGGTTGCAGGAGGTGTGTTGTAGAGGGAGGGGTGCAGGGATTTTTTTTTATTCATTCATGGGATGTGGGCGTCGCTGGCTAGGCCAGCATTTATTGCCCTTCCCTAATTGCCCTTGAGAAGGTGGTGGTGAGCCGATTTCTTGAACTGCTGCAGTCCATCTGGTGCGGGTATACCAACTGTGCTGTTAGGGAGGGAGTTCCAGGAATTTGACCCAACGACAGTGAAGATATGTGATATAATTCCAAATCAGGATGGTGTGTGGCTTGGAGGGGAACTTGCAGGTGGTGGTGTTCCCATGCATCTACTGCCCTTGTCCTTCTAGTTGGTAGAGGTCGTGGGTTTGGAAGGTGCTGTCTAAGGAGCCTTGGTGCATTGCTGCAGTGCATCTTGTAGATGGTACACACTGTACATGGGAGTAAATTTTTGTGGATGGGGTGCCAATAAAGCAAACTGCTTTGTCCTGGATGGTGTCGAGCTTCTTGAGTGTTGTTGGAGCTGCATCCATCCAGGCGATGATTTTTTTGTCATGTTTGTCCTTTCAAATGCCTTTGGCGATGATCTTTGCGTCCTCACTGTCCACTGGAGTAGTACCGGATGATTGGAGGGTGGCAAATTTTGTTCCCTTGTTCAAGAAAGGGAATAGGGATAACCCTGGGAATTATAGACCAGTCAGTCTTACATCGGAAGTGGGCAAATTATTGGAGAGGATTCTGAGAGACAGGATTTATGATTATTTGGAAAAGCATGGTTTGATTAGAAACAGTCAGCATGGCTTTGTGAGGGGCAGGTCATGCCTCACAAGCCTTATTGAATTCTTTGAAGATGTGACAAAACACATTGATGAAGGAAGAGCAGTGGATGTGGTGTATATGGATTTTAGCAAGGCGTTTGATAAGGTTCCCCATGGTAGGCTCATTCAGAAAGTAAGGAGGCATGGGATACAGGGAAAGTTGGCTGTCTGGATACAAAATTGGCTGGCCCATAAAAGACAGAGGGTGGTAGTAGATGGAAAGTATTCAGCATGGAGCTCGGTGACCAGTGGTGTTCCACAAGGATCTGTTCTGGGAGCTCTGCTCTTTGTGATTTTTATAAATGACTTGGATGAGGAGGTGGAAGGCTGGGTTAGCAAGTTTGCCGATGACACGAAGGTTGCTGGAGTTGTGGATAGTGTGGAAGGCTGTTGTAGGTTGCAACGGGACATTGACAGGATGCAGAGCTGGGCTGTGAAGTGGCAGATGGAGTTCAACCTGGAAAAGTGTGACGTGATTCATTTTGGAAGGTCGAATTTGAATGCGGAATACAGGCTTAAAGACAGGATTCTTGGTAGTGTGGAGGAACAGAGGGATCTTGGGGTCAATGTTCATAGATCGCTCAAAGTTGCCACCCAAGTTGATAGGGTTGTTAAGAAGGCGTATGGTGTGTTGGCTTTCATTAACAGGGGGATTGAGTTTAAGAGCCGCGAGGTTATGCTGCAGCTCTATAAGGCCCTGGTTCGACCACACTTGGACTATTGTGTTCAGTTCTGGTCGCCTCATTATGGGAAGGATGTGGAAGCTTTAGAGAGGGTGCAAAGGAGATTTACCAGGATGCTGCCTGGACTGGAGGGCATGTCCTACGAAGAAAGACTGAGGGAGCTAGGGCTTTTCTCATTGGAGCGAAGAAGGATGAGAGGTGACTTGATAGAGGGGTACAAGATGATGAGAGGCATAGATAGAGTGGATAGCCAGAGACTTTTTCCCAGGGCGGAAAGGGCTATCACCAGGGGGCATAATTTTAAGGTGATTGGAGGAAGGTTTCGGGGAGATGTCAGAGGTAGGTTCTTTACACAGAGAGTGGTGGGTGTGCGGAATGCACTGCCAGCGGTGGTAGTAGAAGCAGATACATTAGGGACATTTAAGCGACTCTTGGATAGGTACATGGATAATAGTAGAATGAAGGGTAGGTAGTTAGTTTGATCTTAGAGTAGGTTAAAGGTTCGGCACAACATCGTGGGCCGAAGGGCCTGTACTGTGCTGCACTGTTCTACGTTCTATATGTTCTAGGCAAGTGGACAGCATTCCATCACACTCCTGACTTGTGCCTTGTAGACGGTGAGCAGGCTTTGGGGAGACAGGAGGTGAGTGACATGGTGCTCTGTTCCATGGGGAAAAGGTGTGTAGGCCTGGCCTCCTCCATTTGCAGCCTCCAGGTGGAAGCTGTGGGCAAGAAAGGGAATGTTTTAGCAAGAATCTTGTGAGGTACTTAGAGAATATGCCTGTCATGTTTGAACAGTTGGTATGCAGTGTGCCATATCTGAGGTGTGGGTAAATGAGAGCTACAATAGTGGTGAGTGTATGGGTATGAGGAGGAGGAGGTGGAGTGAAGTCAGTGCAGTAATTGTCGGCAAGTGAAGAGAAGAAGGAGGCAATAGTGTGAGTAGTGAGGTGAAGGTGTGAGCAAAGAGAGCAGGATTCTTACCTTCACAACTTTGGTGAAATCATTGAACTTATTTCAGCATTGCAACCATGTCCTAGAAACTAAATTCCCATTATTGACCTTCTCAATGAGCTCATCCTACTGGTGATGTAGGTGTTGCCTGAAGGCAAGGCACAAGTCAGGGGTGTGATGGAATACTCTCCCATTGCCTGGATGGGTGCAGCTCTAACAACACTCAAGAAGCTCGACACCATCCAGAACAAAGCAGCCCGCTTGATTGTTACCCCATTCACAAACATTCACTCCTTTAACAACTGACACACAGTAGCAGCAGTGTGTACCATCTACAAGATGCTATGCAGCAACGCACCAAGGCTCCTTCGACAGCACCTTCCAAACCTGCAACCTCTACCACCTAGAAGGACAAGGGCAGCCGGTACATAGGAACACCACCACCTGCAAGTTCCCCTCCAAGTCACACACCATCCTGACTTGGAAATATGTCACCGTTTCATCACTGTCACTGAGTCAAAATCCTGGAACTCCCTCCCTAACAGCACTGTGGGTGTACCTACCTCACATGGACTGCAACGGTTCAAGAAGGCAGCTCACCACCACCTTCTCAAGGACAATTAGGGACGGACAACAAATGCTGGCTTTGCCAGAAATGCTCACATCCCAAGAATGAATAAAAGAAAGTTGGCCATCACGGGCGGGGCAAAGTCACAGCCCCGGGGACTGTCAATGCTGGAGGAGGTGTCACATTGAGTTTTTCCATATCTCATCCTCTTTCTCCCTACCTTCCCCTCTCTCACCTGGCACACGCTGTCTAATCACAAATATTTGTGTTGTGGCTGTTGCAAGCAACATCACTGAGTGGCAGCCTGCTTGCTGAAGTGAAGGTACCTCAGACATTGCTCCTTAGAAGTTCATATAGGAAACATGCTCTCTGAAGACCAGCTGGAAGTCTGGTCTCCTGTGCATTGCTCGCTTTCCCCTCCCTCCTCTCCCAGCTGCTCCTGCTCTCTCCTGTCTTCCTTGCTGCTTCCCCTCCTCCTCCAGCTCCATCAGGCCACCTGTGACTGCAGTGTAACTGTTGTGAAGGCAGCTAAAAATCCTGCTGCACCAAGAACATTTACTTTTCAGAAGACATGTTAACCAGTACCCTTCAAGGACAAACCAGTAACTAATCTGTAAGTAGTTGATGAACCATTTAAATTCCTGGCTGTTAGTGCCATGAATGACTTTATCATTCAGACACTGAGGCAGCCCAATATCACAAAAGGGTCCTACAAGAAGCATAGAGTCCTTATAGAAACATTTTAACCATAGTTTAATCTACTTCCAACATGCCCCTTGGATGCCTATGGAGCAGCTTGTTCCCATAGTGTGGGCAATGCTCTTCATGCCCGAAATGAGCGCATTCAATAACGTCCACCACATTGGATGGTTAGGCACAAGTTTTGCACTTGAATTTTGTAGATCAGTAGTTCCAGCTGTGTGAAAGTCAAGTGTGACGAGTCAACATGAAAGCAGGGTGCAAACACCTCCTGTACCACTCATTACATTGTCTGAATATCTATAAATTATCAACCAGCTTCACCTTCTACCTGTTTTCTGTCTTATAGGTGTACTAACTGTGTATGCATCCCCATTATCACCATCATCTTCATCACGGGTGGCCTACCGGAGAAGCTCCTCTGACTGCCCTTCACGTTAGGGCTGGTATCTGAACCCTGGTATTGTGTTCAGGACTGTCCATGGTCACTGCCATTGACCTGCTCTTGTGCGATGGCTCCACCGCTCAAAGGCTCTGGACACCAAAGACTAATTAAGTGGTCACACTCTCACCTCAGAGTCAGAAGGTTGCAGGTTCAAGTCCCACTCCAGAGACTTGAGTCCTCAATCCATGCTCATACTCCGGTGTAGTACTGAGCGATTGCTGCACTGTTGGAGGCACTGTCTTTCAGATGGGACTTTAAACCGACGCCCTGTCTGCCCTCTCAGGTGGATGTTAAAGATCCCATGGCACTATTTTGAAGAAGAGCAGGAAAGTTATCCCTAGTATTCTGGTCAATATTTATCCTTCAACCAATATCACTAAAATAGATTATCTAGACATTATCACATTACTGTTTGTGGGGGCTTGCTGTGCCCAAATTGACTGCTGTGTTTCCTACATTGCAACCGTGCCTACAGTTCAAAACTATTTCATTGGCTGTGAAACATTTTGGGATGTCCTGAGGTTGTGAAAGGCACTATTGAAATGCGTCTTTCTTTTTGAAGGATTAGCTCATCCACCTTTGACAGCATTTCCTCCAGCTGAGGGACCCCTCCCCTCCCCTCCGCAAGGGGATCATCCGCTAAAAGTTCTTCATCTTTTCTGGAGGGGGCAGGGTGACTTAACCATTGGCCAATACTTGGTGTTAACCAGTCACAGGCGGCACCATCTAATTTCATTGTGGTACCAGGTTTAACACCTCACCTGATACCATGCATGCATGCTGCTGGATAAGTATATCTAATAGTGTGCATTATGTCCTCAATGATTGGGACACTGAGGGTGCAGTTCCCCTGCATGTCTGTTGTTAGTGCTCAGTGATTTCTGTTTTGAATCAGCGCTGAGATGCAGAGTAAATCAGGGCTCAACCGGTCTCTGAAGCCAAGTGGAGTGAGACTCCCTGTTGGCATCAAACCAACTGTACCCAGTCAGAGGATCCATTGGGCCCCCAAGACTATTGTATTATCTCTTTCTAGACTATACAAGTGAAGCTGAATGGCAGGCAGGTTGATGGAGACTTGATTTTTTTGGTTTCAGTATTTTATTATATTATAGGCTGGTTTCAAATTTTAGGAAAAGAATTCTAGCATTTTTCCTCCCGTATGTTTTTGCTTGGCCATTTCATGGTCCATAATGCCAGCTGAGGTTGCTGGAACGAGGTACTCAAACTGACGGCCATTTTTGTTTACACATGCTAACTGACTGTACAAGAGAACTGAATCACATGGTATAGCATCATTTCCTGTGATGACATGTACGTTAGCATAAACATATATTTAAATGATTATATTTACCATACTAGCAAATACACTATCACAACAGAGACAACTCCTTAAGCCCAGCTGACCTCAACATTTAAAGTTCTTACTGCAAGGAGAGAACTCTGTATAGACATGTTTTCAGACATGTGCAGAACTCTCTGCTAAACAAGTTAAATCGCCAGGTAGACAAATGCCAAGAAGCATTTATAGAGATCATCATAGCTGGGTGTAAACTGCAGCTTTCGGCTTGAATCTGAGATTTGACGTGTAGATGTGGTCAGACCTCCATGACCATTGTGGCACAAGTATCTTTTTCCTAGCACTCAAAAAGCAGGAGCTCCACCAGCACAGACAGCAGCTGGGCACAGTGCAGTGTTCATCTATTGTTTATTTCCTGTTCATTCGTGTGCATGTCTGTGTAAATGGCAAACTCTTCAGCTACAGTCAGTGTGGAAATGTAGTGAGATTACCATGAGTCCCATGGGGGCCAGAACTAATCCAGCACAGGAGTTACACATCACCAGAGAGGAATTAAATTCTTCCAAAGAGAAAGGCAGTGATGAGTTGGATTCGTAATAAGACACGTGTCGAGTAAGCATACTTATGGACAATAACTTCTGCATCTGTGTGTACTCCCTCCTGAATTCTCACATGTGTTCTTCTATAATCATCAAGTGGGGCAACCAAGGTGATATAATATACAGAAAACAATTATATTTGTGCATTGTATAGTGATACGGTACATAAATACTGAGATCATACAACAAACCTGGCTTCAAAGTATGTCTGGAACAGTTACATTGGAAAAAGGCTGTAGGATAATTTGGAGATTAAATATATTTAAGGAGAATCGCAAAACTGTTTTTTTCATTTATAAAGATTTGAAAAAACAATTGAACTAGATTAAATAGAATGTACAAGCTTGCATTAATAACACACCAACTCAACACTATGTCTGGTTCTGTTGTTTCTTTTCTAGTTTAATTTGATAAGCCCCTTGTCAAGGTTATAATTAACAGTTGGATGTGATGCATGATAAAGCTGTTATTGTCATGTATACAGATTGTTTGTGATGTAAACATCTAAAACCAATTCCTCCTTTTTTTCAATTTATTTTCTGTTTTGTCCTTCCCCGCTAATCTGTACATTTTTACTTCTTCATTTAAATGCAAATGATGTTGCCGAAAGTTTAAAAATAACTGTCATGTATAATTTAGTGACTATATTATATTTACGAGCCTTAGTTTGGACTCTCTCACAAGTGGAAATTTCTTCTCTAATTCTGCCTTATCAAACCCCTTCATAATTTGAAAGACCTCTGTCAGGTCACCCTTCAGTCTTACCTCTTCTGGACAGAAGAGCCCCAGGCTGTTCAATCTTTCCCGATAGTGATAACCTCTCCATTCTGGTATCATGCGATTAAAATTTTCTCCAGTGGCTCAATATCCTTTTAATAAACCAGAACTATTCATAGTACTCCAACTGTAGTCTAACCAAGGTTTGATACAAGATTAGCATAACTTTTCTTCTTTCAATTCTATCCCTCTAGAAATGAACCCCAGTGTTTTGTTTGCATTTTTATGGCCTCATTAACCTGTGTTACTACATTTACTGAGTTGTAAATCAGTACCCCTAGATCCCTTTGCTCGTCTACTCCATTTAGACTCTTATTTTCCGAGGAGTATGTGGCCTCCTTATTCTTCTTAACAAAACATCACCCTTATCAATATTGAAATTCATTTGCCATTTACATTCTGAAAGTTTATTAATCTTTCTCATTTTGTCATGGTCTTCCTCTGTATTAACTGCACCCTCCAATTTGGTGCCAACTGCAAATTTGAAACCGTACTTGAAATTCCCAAGTTCAAATTGTTTATGTAAATGGTGAACAACAGTGATCCCAGTGCCAATCCTTGTGGAATAATACTACCCATCATTTGTCAATCTGAGTAGCTATCTTTAACCCCTTCTCCCCATTTCTGTTTTGTAGCCAGACTGCTATCTACTATGTTACTTGTTCGCAAATTCCACATGTTCTGACTTTACTCATGAGTCTAGTATGAGGTACCTTATTGATGGCTTTTAGGAAATCCAAAAATATTTGTTGCATTACGCTTATCTACCCTTTCTGTTACTTCTTCAAAGAGTTCAATAAGATTGGTCCAACATGATTTTTCCTTTTGAAATCTGCTGTTTATTCTTTAATATATATTTTGGTTTTGAGATGTTTTTCCTATTACATCTTTGAGTAAAGATACCTTCATCTTTCCTACCACTATGCTGAGAGGTTCATTTCAACCAACTCAGCCTCTGAAGGCTCACACAGCCATATTCTGTTTGAAGGTTATGACCATGGTTACGCCAATGTACTTTGTTGAATGATAATTTTCTTTAATCCACTGACTGGAGATCTGAATTTATATATTTTTTAAAAGACATTTTTAAAAAAGACCAGCTAAAAGGATGACTTTGTTGGTAGCTTAAGATGGCCACCTAATTTGCAACACTGTATCCTACAATGCTTGTGAGGAGAGAGACGAAATGTCTGCTCATGCCCCAGCAAGAACCAAGACCCAGGAAGTTTAAAGGAGCTGCCTGGCCTTTATGGCAAGAGAGAAATACTGCTAACTGCTATGTTTGAATGACTGAGCAACTGTCATGTGACAAGCCCCTCCCCATCTGTGGTTTTAAGATTGTGTCTTTTTGCAGCAGAGAGAGGAGAAGCAACTGGACTCTGACAGGCATCTCTCTCTCTGTCTCTCTCCATTCCAGCTTGAAAGCTTTCAAATCCTGCCTGTAGACTGACCACCTTTGCATACTCCGACTACTATCAGAAATCCCCATTGGAGGAAATCATCCACATTGCTATCTCCAAGGGTCCAACTCATCTACCTCTTTAAACTAAAAACCTCAGGACCACCGAATTCAGCTAGAAGCCAGCCAGATCACCAAACAGAACAGACTGTATGCCCCTTTTTTCTATGGACTTTAACTCAACCAATCTACCTTTCCCCACTCTGTAACCTATTTGTATGTGTGTAAACCTCTAGAGTGTGTGTGTGAGTGAAAGTTGGTGTGTCATTTATTATTTTTATTAGTTCGGTTTAGGTACAATAAAGTTAACCTCTTTGTTAAACTCAAGAAAACCTGTCCGATTGGGTCTTGTTATGATCATAGCAAGTAAGTAATCAAACACCTACTGAATTGGCCAATACATCCACTTTAAAAAAGAATTAAACCTGTTGTGGTCAAACAAGGAGAGGAAAAAGAGGGAAGCCCTTCAACCCCTCCTCACCTAACCGTAACACCTTCCTAAAGGTGCTTGTTTTAGTGGCTAGGTGCAATATATCCAATTACCCATTCCAACGGGCCCACACAAACTATTCAGGGGTGAAAAAATTCACAAGCCTAATTCATGAATTTATACAAAACATTAGTCAGGCGAGATTAAGAGTATTGTGTGCCCCATTATGTAGGGGACATTAAAGCCATAGACATGGTATAGCATACATTCACCAGGATGATACCAGGAATGCTATTATAGTAATGAGGAGAGAGTTGAGATACTGGGCTGTTTCCACTGGAACAGAGTAGACTGAGTAGATTTAATGGAGGTTTCTTTAAAATTATAAATAGTTTTGGTAGAACAGGGAAAGACTATTTCCTCTGTTTGGGGAGTCAGTGGTGAGGGATCATCAATTTAAAATTGTTTTTGAGTGAGGAGCGAGGTTAAGAGAAATTTCCTCACATAGAGAGTTGTTGGAACTTGGAATGCTTCATCAAGGAATGGCTGAGACAGAGAACATTGCATCTTTTAAGGAAATGTTGAATAGATCTTTGAAGCAGAGGCAGATACAGGGTTGTGGGGTGAGAGTAGAGCAGTGGGATTAGATTTGGAGATGATGGGCTGGATTAAACAGAAAGAGCAAACTTGCATTAATAATACACCAGCTCAATACTATATCTGGTTCTGTTGGTTTTGGTGTAGTTTTGTTTGGTAAGCCCCTTGTCAAGGTTATAATTAACAATTGGATATGAAGCACGATAAAGCTGTTATTGTCATGTATACAGATTGTTTGAGATGTAAACATCTACAGTCATTTGCTTGTCTTTTTCAATTTATTTTCTGTTCTGTCTTTCCCTCTAATGTGTAATTTTTTCTTCATCATTTAAATGCAAATGAAGCTGCTTAAAGTTTAAAAATAACTTACCATGTATAATTTAGACATAAGAAAGATAATTTTTAAAAATGAGATATATAAAGTATGGAAATTCTTGTGTCAGCATCACTTCCTGTTGTGTAACACTTCCTTTTCTTTAATAGTCATGTTTCTCCTCATCAGTCTCACCTGTGTCACACTATTTCCATCCTGACTTACAAATTTTTCTGCCGTTTTTCTAATTAATTTTATTTACCTCTTGAGTCCTGTGATACTTGGGTCTCTAAGATAGGTGCTGTGGGCTACTTACTGTAGAGACCTCCCTGTCTCCGGCCCAGCATGCATTGCTTCAGGCCTTTCAGCTTAAATTTAAAATAAATTATTGCCAATTCTCCGGCCCCAGAGTGCAGCAACGTTCCTGCTATTATCACATTGGCCTCCCCCCTGCCTATTCTCAGCTTCCACATGGTCAGCTGGTCATGTTAGGTTGCCAACTTCCAGGATTGTCCTCAAGTCTCTGCAGGGACTTAAAGACTGATCTCCCAGGGCACTGCTGCCCAGCAACCCAGAAGAAAAGAATCAAAGATGCATTAACACATTGTGGTATTAAAACATCTACTTTCAACACTTATGTTTACTAATTATAAAAACATTGGATCAGGGAACAAAGCACTTCTTGACTGACAGTCAAGAATCATCCAATCAAATATTGAAGAGTCAGTTCATTTTCCGATTGGTTGGGAAGGTGGCGCACCACGGGGATGGTAACCAATAGCAAGTGTGCAGGGGCGGGGTGCAGGAATAGCTCCAGCTAGAGTTAGCAACACTACCCTGCTGCCCCACTGCCTTAAAGCCTCAGGATCTCGAGCTGCTTTCCTGCCTCTGTTCTCACCAGTCTCCATCCTGGTGTACCCCCTTTGCCAGTTTCCCAGAAATAAGGCTTTATCTCAGTCAGAAAGAGGATTCCAGCTGTTGAAAATTGCTCCCACAGTATCAAAGATTCCAGGTGTGATCTCTTGGCAAATCAGGCACAAATAACAATTTGCTTACTGCTGAGTGGTTCAAATATCTGATTGGCTTATTGGAAACCAATCAAAAACCACTTCCATTTGCTAGAGAAACAGGAAAAACTAATCTACAGTAATCATCAACCATGACATAAGCAACCAATCAAACCACTGAAACAATATTGTTCTACCATAGTCCCAAAGAAATCATTTGAGAGAAACAGTTGGTGATGTATAGCTTGAGGGTCATTACTCCATGAGCGTGGGGCAAGATGAGGAGGCAGGCCTCCATGAACTACCACGGCCAGTATGGGGATTGAACCTGCACTGTTGCTGTCTTTTTGCATCACATCCCAGCCATCTAGCCAACTAAGCTAACCAACTGCACCACCCCCCACCCTTTGTCTGAAAATATAACAACCATAAAAACATTCTTCCAGGAATATTGAGCTTGGTCCCAGACTGATCTGGAAAATCTTAGAAATCACCAACAACTTTGCTCTGCAGCTTTCTCTGAGGCCTGAGACTGAAGTACTACTTTGTCTCCAGGACTGAGTGATCAAATGATCTGGGCTGCTGATTTTTCCTGGCTTTAGGCAGGCTCTGCTTTAAGTCTGCAGCTCATGATAACCAGCAGCCAGGGCAAGATCTCGCTCTCTAGATTGGAAATCTTGGCCTCCCCACTTTATATCAGTGGTTAAATTACTGTCTCCAGCCCTGCCCACCCTGCCTGTCTCACTGTCTCCAGTTTGTTCATTATTTGAACAACATTATTCTCTTGGCTCAATCCTAAACTGACCTTGTCCTGAGATTCTTGTGCCTCAGCTTCTCTCCCTACAGGTTTCCCAGCTTCATTCTGGCACAGACACAAAGGGCCAAGTGGCCTCTTTCTGTGCTGTAAACGTTCTACAGTTCTATGATCCTCAACATTATCCTTCCCAGGCAGCAATAATAGTAATTAATGCAATTATATAATGTAGACCATTTGCAGTAATAATGATCAAAATATATAATATATATTGATATCCTATTGATACTATTCATATATAATTTCAATATAGATGGAGAATTAATTGATAATTCATCCCCGTCTGTATCCACAGCCTCTGCCAATCATCCCTTTCCTCCTATCCCAGTATCAGCTCCTATCCTGACCCTGGCTCACTCTGCCTCAATCAGGATGGTGCACATTCCAGCTGCCCCCTCACTCTGAGAGAGGCAAGATCATTTCTGCATCAATCTGAGGCTTGTAGCCCCAAGTCTGCCTCGAGATCTCCAGATGAGAAAAAAGCGGTGTAAAAATTACAGAAAAGCATGAAGGAGGTACATACAGAGAGAAGGAGAGATTGAGATACACAATATGTAAAAAGAGAAAGAAAGACATAGATTTCTACATTAAAACAGTGAAGACATTTTAAAAAGTACTTCATTGGCTGTAAAATGCTTTTGTGATGTCCTGAGGTTATGAATAATGCTGTAGAAATGCAAATTTTCCTTTTAGAGTGGGTTATAGAGGGAAGCAGAAGCCGTGTTAGGCAAAGAGTTAGGAGATGCACAAAGGAGAAGGGGCAGACAAAGAGATTTACTCAAAGGGTGAACGGATCAGCATCAGAGATATGAGACAGCAATGAAACTGTGTTAGAGTCATTTAAAACAGGGAGGGGTGGAGAATGGAAACAGAGAGCGAGAGAGAAACTGCAGAGGCTCCACTTGTCATAGGGATCCTCGTTCCTTAGCCAGGAGCCAGTGATGGAACTGTAATGACTGTAACTCCAGTTCAGCAGCTAGGATAGAGCAAATCAGGCCAGATCCCTGTTTCAGTGGCACTAATGTTATATCAGCTCCCTCTGCAGGTTTCAATATAAGGCAGCATTAATAAAAGCACAGATTACACAGCATGGAATTGTCAAATGAATTTCAGTATAGATAAATGTGAGGTAGTACATTTTGGTACAAAGAATACGAAGGCCACATACAGCTTGGATGATGAAAGTCTGGGGTAGAGGAGAAAAGAGGTTTTTTTTATTTGTTCATGGGATGTGAGCACTGCTGGCAAGGTCATCTGCATGTACATGGACACAAATTATTAAAAGTAGTGATGCAGGTCAAAAAGGCCATTAAAAAAAGCACTGAGGTTCAATTCTATGGGGATAGAATTGAAAAGAAGAGAAGTTATGTTAAACTTGTGTAGAACCTTGGTTAAACCATACTTGGAATATTGTGTGTAGTTCTGGTCATATTATTAAACAGTTTATAGAGGCACTGGAGAAGCCACAAGGAAGATTTACTAATATGATACCAGAACTGAATGGATATACCAGTCAGAAAAGATTGAACAGGTTGGAGTTTTTTGCGAGGGTAGATGCAGGGAAAATGTTTCCACTTGTGAGTCTAAAACTGGGGTCATAAATATAAAGTAGTCACTAATAAATCCAATAAGAAATTCAGGAGTAGCCCAGAGAGTGGTTAGAATATGGAGTAGTTGAGAAGAATGGTATAGATGCATTTAAGGGGAAGCTAGAGCAACACAAGAGGGAGAAAGGAATAGAAGGATATGTAGAGAGGATTAGATGGAGAGGGGTGGGAAGAGGCACATGTGGAACACGAATGCCAGCATAGGGTCGAATATTGGGTCGAATGGCCTATTTGAGACTCATTGTAACTTGATGTAACTCTATGTAACATACAGATGAGGTGAGGATGTAAATGCGTTGGAGGCAGTTCAGAGGAGGTTTACTAGATTGATACCTTGAACGAGTGGGTTGTCTTATGAGGAAAGGTTGGACAGACTGGGCTTGTTTACACAGGCGCTTAGAAAAGTGAGGGGAGACTTGATTGAAGTTTATAAGATCCTGAACGGTCTTGACAAGGTGGATGTGGAGAGGATGTTTCCAGAACTAGGGGGTACCATTTTAAAATTAGGGGTCGCCTTTTTAGGACAGAGATGAGGAGAATTTTTTTTCTCTGAGGGTTGTGTGACTTTGGAACTCTCTGCCTCAGAAAGTGGTGGAGGCGGAGTCATTAAATATTTTTAAGGCAGAGGTAGATAGATTCTTGTTAGGCAAGGGAATCAAAGGTTATTGGGTAGAGAATTCGAAACACAAATAGATCAGCCATGATCTTATTGAATGGCAGAGCAGGTTCGAGGGACTGAATGGACTACTTCTACTCCTAATTCGTATGCTCGTATGGGAGTGACTGCCCTTGATATCAAGGCAGCATTCGACTGAGTATGGCATCAAGCAGCCCTAGCAAAGCTGGAGTCAATGGGAATCAGGGGGAAAACTCTCTGCTGGTTGGAGTCATACCTAGCGCAAAGGAAGATGGTTGTGGTTGTTGGAGTTCAATCATCTCAGCTCCAGGACATCACTGCAGAAATTCCTCAGGGTAGTGTCCTAGGCCCAACCATCTTCAGCTGCTTTATCAATGACCTTCCTTTAATCATAAGGTCAGAAGTGGGGATGTTCGCTGATGATTGCACAATGTTCAGCACCATTCGTAACTCCTCAGATACTGACACAGTCCGTGTAGAAATGCAGAAAGACCTGGACAATATCCAGGCTTGGACTGATAAGTGGCAAGTAACATTTGCGCCACACAAGTCCCAGGCAATGACCATCTCCAACAAGAGAGAATCTAACCCTCTCCCCTTGACATTCAATGGCATTACCATCACTGAATCCCCAACTACCAACATCCTAGGGCCTACCATTGACCAGAAACTGTACTGGAGTAGCCATATAAATACCATGGCTACAAGAGCAGGTCAGAGGCCAGGAATCCTGCAGCAAGTAACTCAGCTCCTGACTCCCGAAAGCCTCTCCACCATCTACAAGGCACAAGTCAGATGTGTGATGGAATAGTCTCCACTTGCCTGGATATGTGCAGCTCCAACAACACTCAAGAAGCCTGACACAATCCAGGACAAAGCAGTCCACTTGATTGGCACCCCATCCACAAACATTCACTCCCTGCACCACCAACACACAGTGGTAGCAGTGTGTACCATCTACAAGATGCACTGCAGCAACACACCAAGGCTCTTTGAACGCACCTCCCAAATCTGCAACCTCTACCAACTAGAAAGACAAGGGCAGCAAATGCATGGGAACACCACCACCTGCAAGTTCCCCTCCAAGTCACACACCATCCTGACTTAGAACTTTATCGCTGTTCCTTCACTGTCGTTGGGTCAAAATCCTGGAACTCGCTTCCTATCAGCACTGTGGGTGTACCTACCCCACATGGACTGCAGGGGTTCAAGAAGGCAGCTCACCACCACCTTCACAAGGGCAATCAGGGATGGGCAATAAATGCTAGCCTAGCCAGCGACGCCCACATCATGAACAAATTCAAAAAAAAGGTTGCCTGTATGTCTCCAATTCACACTAAGATCAAACACTTCTGTAGGGTTCCACACAAACACATCAAAAACATTTTGATTGAGTGGAATTATTTGCAACTTTTATTCTACAGTCTAGCTCCTTTCAAATAAGTTAAGGAGCATATGATAAAACATAGCTGGACAAACTCACGTTTACATTAAGAAATACATTTGACAGTGAAACACCAACAACTTGTATTCTTATAGCACCTTTAACATAACACATTATGTCTATTGCTTAAAACAGAGACATTTTGTCAAAGCTTTTCATCTTGCACTCACCAGGACAATCCGCAAGAATACCAATATAAGGGAAAACACTAAATTTATACTGTATGAGAAGAGAGTGCTGATTGGTTGGCAAGTGGACCCTGGTAGAGGTGCTGCCATGGAGAATGTATCAGTTTATGGTGACTGACAGTAAATTGCCAAGCTTTATTTGAAATTTGAACCAGGCAGCTTGACTCTGATTGGTCAAGGCATTGCCCTGAAGAATAAACCAGCGAATGGCTGTCACTTATTTTGTTTCATTGAATGTGGCACATAGGCGCAATGTGTGTACATGTTCTTTCTGTCTGCACAGAACAGGGCCCTGTGTATTAATATATGTAGCTTTCAGTACGTGCAAATAAGTTACCAGTGGTGGTTGAAAGACACCCGTAAGTGGCAATTAATTGGCCTGGGGTGGGTGAGCCATTTGCCACCTCTCCCACGACTGGTAAAATAGTGGTGGGGCCAGGTAGGCAATGGGAATGGCACACCCAACTCCAACTTGATTTTACGCCCACCCCCCCACCCCACCTCCCAGTCTGCTCCGGGGTTGGGGGAGGGGCAGTGGTGTAAAATTCCAGCCAAGGATGAGAATTTTAAATTTGAGCTGTTGCTTAACTAGGATCCAATCCAGTGAGCACTGGAATGATGAGTGAACAGGACTTGGTGTGAGTAAGGAAACATCAGCAGAGCTTTGAATGACCTTCAGTTTATGGAGAGTAGAATGTGGGAGGCCAACAGGAGTGCACTGAAATAGTCAAGTAGAGAGGTAACAAAAGCCTCGATGAGGGTTTCAGCTGCAGATGCGCTGAGGCACGGGTGAAGTTGGGTGATATTATGGAGGTGGAACTAGGCGGTCTTAATGATATGATGTGATGTGTGGGTCCTTGAGAGAGTGTAGAGGAGATTTACCAGAATGATTCCCGGGATGAGGGATTTTAGTTACAAGGTTAGGTTGGAAAAGCTGGGGTTGTTCTCCTTAGAGCAAAGGAGATTGAAGGGAGATTTAATAGAATGCACAATTCAAATTGTATAGAGCCTTGGTTAGACCGCACCTGGAGTACTGTGTGCAGTTTTGTTCCCCTTACCTTAGAAAGGATATTATTGCCATCGAGGGAGTGCAACAAAGGTTCACCAGGCTTGTTCCCGAGATGGCGGGACTGTCCTATGAAGAGAGATTGGGGAAACTGGGCCTGTATTTCCTAGAGTTTCAAAGAATGAGAGGTGATCTCATTGAAACCTACAAAATACTTAAAGAGATAGAAAGAATAGATGCAGATGTTTTCCCTGGTTGGGGAGTCTAGAAATAGGGGAAACAATTTCAAAAGAAGGGGAAGCTACTTAGGACTGAGATGAGGAGAAATTTCTTTACTCAGAGGGTTGTGAATATTTGGAATTCTCTCCCCCAGAGGGCTGTGGAAGCTCAGTCATTGAGTATGTTTAAAGCAGAGATTGACAGATTTCTAAATACAAATGATATAAAGGAGTATGGGCATAGCGGGGAAAAAGGCATTTAAAAAAAATTCATTCATGGGGATGTGGACATCGCAGGCTAGGCCAGCATTTATTGCCCATCCCTAATTGCCCTTGAGAAGGTGGTGGTGAGCTGCCTTTTTTATTATTTATTTATTTATTTAGAGATACAGCACTGAAACAGGCCCTTCGGCCCACCAAGTCTGTGCCGACCATCAACCACCCATTTATACTAATCCTACACTAATCCCTTATTCCTACCACATCCCACCTTCCCTATATTCCCCTACCACCTACCTATACTAGGGGCAATTTATAATGGCCAATTTACCTATCAACCTGCAAGTCTTTGGCTGTGGGAGGAAACCGGAGCACCCGGCGGAAACCCACACGGTCACAGGCAGAACTTGCAAACTCCACACAGGCAGTACCCAGAATTGAACCCAGGTCGCTGGAGCTGTGAGGCTGTGGTGCTAATCACTTCTTGAACCGCTGCAGTCCATGTGGGGTAGGTACATCCACAGTGCTGTCAGGAAGGGAGTTCCAGGATTTTGACCCAGCGACAGTGAAGGAACGGCGAAATAGTTCCAAATCGAGATGGTGTATTGCTTGGAGGGGAACTTGCAGGTGGTGGTGTTCCCATGCATTTGCTGCCCTTGTCCTTCTAGTTGGTAAAGGTCACGGGGTTGGAAGGTGCTGTCTAAGGAGCCTTGGCGAGTTGCTGCAGTGCATCTTGTAGATGGTACACACTGCTACCACTGTGTGTCGGTGGTGGAGGGAGTGAATGTTTGTAGATGGGGTGCTGATCAAGAGGCCTGTTTTGTTCCGGATGGTGTCGAGCTTCTTGAGTGCTGTTGGAGCTGCACCCATCCAGGCAAGTGGAGAGTATTCACACTCCTGACTTGTGCCTTGTAGATGGTGGATAGGCTTTGGGGAGTCAGGAGGTGAGTTACTCGCCGCAGGATTCCTAGCCTCTGACCTGCTCTTGTAGCCATGGTATTTATATGGCTACTCCAGTTCAGTTTCTGATCAATGGTAACCCCTAGGATGTTGATAGTGGGGTTTCAGTGATGGTAATTCCATTGAATGTCAAGGGGAAATGATTAGATTCGCTCTTTTTGGAAGATGGTCATTGCCTGGCATTTATGTGGTGCGAATGTTACTTGCAACTTATCAGCCCAAGCCTGGATATTGTCCAGGTCTTGCTGCATTTCTACACAGACTGCTTCAGTATCTGAAGAGTTGAGAATGGTGCTGAACATTGTGCAATCATCAGCGAACATCCCCACTTCTGACCTTATGATTGAAGGAAGGTCATTGATGAAGCAGCTGAAGATGGTTGGGTCTAGGACACTAGCCTGAGGAACTCCTGCAGTGATGTCCTGGAGCTGAGATGATTGACCTCCAACAACCACAACCATCTTCCTTTGTGCTATGTATGACTCCAACCAGCAGTGAGTTTTCCTCCGATTCCCATTGATTTCAGTTTTGCTAGGGCTCCTTGATGCCATACTCGGTCAAAAGCTGCCTTGATCTCAAGGGCAGTCACTCTCACCTCACCTCTTGGGTTCAGCTCTTTTGTCCATGTTTGAACCAAGGCTGTAATGAGGTCAGGAGCTGATTGGCCCTGGCCCAACCCAAACGAAGCGTCACTGAGTAGGTTATTGTCGTGCAAGTGCCGCTTGATAGCACTGTCGATGACACCTTCCAGCACTTTACTGATGATTGAGAGTAGACTGGTAGGGCGGTAATTGGCCGGGTTGGATTTGTCCTGCTTGTTGTGTACAGGACATACCTGGGCAATTTTCTACATTGCCGGGTAGATGCCAGTGTTGTAGCTGTACTGGAACAGCTTGGCTAGGGGTGTGGCCAGTACTATTGCCGGAATGTTGCCAGTGCTCGTAGCCTTTGCAGTATCCAGTGCCTTCAGTCATTTCTTGGTATCAAGCAGAGTGAATCGAATTGGGTGATGTTTGGCATCTGTCATGCTGGGGCTTTCAGGAGGAGGCCGAGATGGATCATCAACATGGCACTTCTGGCTGAAGATTGTTGCAAATGCTTCAGCCTTATCTTTTGCACTGATGTGCAGGACTCCCCCATCATTGGGGATGGGGATATTTGTGGAGCCATCTCCTCCAGTTAGTTGTTTAATTGTCCACCACCATTCATGGTTGGATGTGGCAGGACTGCAGAGCTTAGATCTGATCGTTGGTTATGGGATCACTTAGCTCTGTCTTACGCAGTTTGGCACACAGATAATCCTGGCTTGTAGCTTCACCAGGTTGACACCTCATTGATTGTATTGAATGGCGGAGCAGGCTCGATGAGCTAAATGGCCTACTGCTGCTGCGATGTTCCTATTGTAACAGGCTTAGATAAGTTAGATAAGGAAAAACTGTTCCCATTAATTAATGGTACAAGGACTAGGGAACACAAATTGAAAGTTTTGGGCAAGAGATGCAGGGGGAAAATGAGGAAGAACTTTTTTAGACAGTGAGTTGTAATGACCTGGAACTTGCTGCCCATAGGTTGGTGGAAGTGGAGATAATCAATGATTTCAAAAGGAAATTGGATAGCCACATGAAGGAAATAAACTTGCAGGGCTATGGGGATCGAGCTAGGGAGTGGGACTGAATGAAAGGTTCTGTGGAGGGCCGGCAAGGAGTCGATGGGCCAAATGGCCTCTTTCTGTGTAAATGACTCGATGACTCTATCTAGGTCAGAAGCACACCTTGGGGCCAAATCTGAAACCAAGGTTGCAAACAGCTTAATTCAGTCTCATACAGTTTCCAGGGAGAGGGATGGAGCCACTAGCTAGGGAACAGAGTTTGTGGTGTGGAGTGAATACAATAGCTTCAGTCTTCCCACTACTTAATTGGAAGAATTTCTGCTCCTCCAGTACTGGATGCCAGATAAGCAGTCTGACAATTTAGCAACAATGGAAGAGTTGAGAGAGTTGGTGATGAGGTAGAGCTGAGGGGATGTCAGCATATATGGGAAAACTAATTCTGTGCTTTTGGCTGATGTCGCTGAGGGGCAGCATGTAGATGAGAAATAGGAGGGGGCCAAGGATACGTCAGTGGGGGACATCAGAAGCAACAGTGAGGGAGCAGGAAGAGAAGCCATTGATAATGATTCTTTGGCGATGAGTAGACAGATAAGATTGGAACCACCCAGCTGGAGGATGGTGGAGAGGCGCTGGGGGAGGATGGTGTGGTCAACTGTGTCGAAGGCTGCAGACAGATTGAGAAGGCAGAGCCCACAGTGTCAGCAGTGGGAGGGGGGAGTTGGACAGGCAGGAGATTGGCTGTGCTGGGTGCGACGTTCGGCGAGAGAGAAGGATGTAGACATTGGAGTTACTGCTTGGAAGGTGGCATCATGAGTTCCTTGGTAGGCCCTTCACGGGATGTGAAGAGAGGTACAGAGGGAAGCTGTAGGCTTATCTAAAGAGAGTGAGAAGGTCAAGCAGTGCTGAAGGGTTGTGATAGGGATTCAGGGGGGCAGAGAACCTGAGAGGGGAATAATGAAAGGAGCTATGACGATAGGAGAGAGGGGTTTAGGAGTATAAGGACATTGACTTTGATTAGATTGAAAGAGCATGTAATGACAGAGCCTAGAACAAGACCATTCATGCTCATTCCAGCACTTTGGTACAGCTATCTAATTAGTCTCATTTCCCTGTTCTTTCCCAGTAATGCTGTAAATGTTTCCCTTCAAGTATTTATCCATTCCTTTTTAAAAGTTATTATCGAATCTGCTTCCACTGCCCTTTCAGGCAGTACATTCCAGATCACAACAACAAAGTTGGGAGATTGCGGAGAAGATTTTTACGGGCCCCCCTGAGATGAGGTCAGAGTCGGGGGGGAGGTGGGGGGTCTCATAGAATCACGATGGGTGGCTGGGGGGATTGTGGGGGAGTGCCATCATCGCCCCATCATCAAGCGATCTGTGATCTTGGCAGGGACGGGATAGGCCGTCCCAGAGGCCAATTGAGGCCCTTAAGTGGCCTATTAACAGCCACCTATGGGCCTCTTCCCGCTGCTGCTGAGATCTAACTAACATAAGGGGGTGCCTGATCTGGAGGGAGCCTTGTAAAATGAGCAGGATTGGGGGGGGTCAGGGGATGGTCCTTCTTCTGAGCGCCACAGATTGCCCATGGAGGACCCTGGCCAGGAAACAATGCACCTCCCAGGAACCCCCTCCTCAAGGGCTTTACGACCACCCCCCAAAACCTCTTCCAAACTCATCCCGGTGACCTGAGGTGCAGGGTTCCTGTGGTGGGCCTGGATCTGAGGCCTCTGCAATACTGGCAGTGGCCACCGCTCCTGGTGATGCTGCTGAGCTGCCGGCCCTGTAATTGGCCAGTTGCTCTTGGAGGTGGGACCCCCGTCTTTAAAGGGACAAAATCCAGCCCACAAAGGCAGACTGTGTCCATCAGTTCATTCACACCACCCGGAGTGGCTGCGGACAGGGGTCTCCTGAAGACAGTGTCCAGATGTAAGAGTTTTTCAGCCTGACGTCGGTAGTGGGGAAAGTTCTAGAGTCCATTATCAAAGATTTTATAGCAGAGCACTCAGAGAACAGTGGTAGAATCAGGCAGAGTCAGCATGGAAATAACGAAAGGGAAATCATGCTTGACAAATCCACTAGAATTCTTCGAGGATGTAACTAGTAGAGTTGATGAGGGGGAGCCAGTGGATGTGGTTTATTTGGACTCTCAGAAGGCTTTCGACAAAGTCCCACATAAGAGATTAGCATGTAAAATTAAAGCGCTTGGGATTGGGGGGAGTGTATTGCGATGGATAGAAAATTGGTTGGCAGACAGGAAACAAAGTGTAGGAATAAACGGGTCTTTTTCTGAATGGCAGCCAGTGACTAGTGGGGTACCACAGGGATTGGTGCTAGGACCCCAGCTATCCACAATATACATTAATGATTTAGATGAGGGAACAAAATGTAATATCTCCAAATTTGCAGATGACACAAAACTGGGTGGGAGGGTGAGTTGTGAGGAGGATGCAGAGAGGCTTCAGGATGATTTGGACAAGTTGAGTGAATGGACAAATGCTTGACAGATGCAGTATAATGTGGATAAATGTGAGGTTATCCACTTTGGTAGCAAAAACAGGAAGGCAGATTATTATCTGAATGGCTATAAACTGAAAGAGGGGAATATGCAGCAAGACCTGGGTGTTCTCGTACACCAGTCGCTGAAGGTAAGCATGCAGGTACAACAGGCGGTAAAAAAGGCAAATGGTATGTTGGCCTTCATGGCGAGAGGATTCGAGTACAGAAGCAGGGATGTCTTGCTGCAATTATACAGGGCCTTGGTGAGGTCACACCTGGAATATTGTGTGCAGTTTTGGTCTCCTTATCTGAGGAAGGGTGTTCTTGCTATAGAGGGAGTGCAGCGAAGGTTTACCAGACTGATTCCTGGGATGGTGGGACTGATGTAGGAGGAGAGATTGAGTCTGTTAGGATTATATTTGCCAGAGTTCAGAAGAATGAGGGGGGATCTCATAGAAACCTATAAAATTCTAACAGGACTTGACAGGGTAGATGCAGGAAGGATGTTCCCGATGGTGGGGGAGTCCAGAACCAGGGGTCATAGTCTCAGGATACAGGGTAAACCTTTCAGGACTGAGATGAGGAGAAATTTCTTCACCCAGAGAGTGGTGAGCCTGTGGAATTGGTTACCACAGAAAGCAGTTGAGGTCAAAACATTGTATGTTTTCAAGAAGGAGTTAGATATAACTCTTGGGTCTAAAGGGATCAAAGGATATCGGGAGAAAGCGGGAACAGGTTACTGAGTTGGATGATCAGCCATGATCATAATGAATGGTGGAGCAGGCTCGAAGGGCCGAATGGCCTACTCCTGCTCCTATTTTCTCAGTCTATATTTCTATGTTTCACATTTAGCAGAAGATTTGCTCAGGCTTTATTTTAACATCATCCTTTTCCGTAAGTCAGAATGTCTAGCAAGTTGAAAAACAATAAGCAATACAGTGTTAGTCAAGTGCGGAAGGTTGAAGGGCTTCCTTCTTTTCCCTCTCCTTGTTGGACCACAACAGGTTTAATTCTTTTTTAAAGTGGATGTACTGGCCAATTCAGTAGGTGTTTGATTACTTACTTGCTATGATCATAACAAGAACCAATCGGACAGGCTTTCTTGAGTTAACAAAGAAAGAGGTTAATTTTCTTATACCGAAACCGAACTAATGAAAATAATAAACTATGCGGCAACATTCACTCTCACACACAAACTAGAGGTTTACACACACACAGATAGGTTACAGAGTGGGGAAAGGAGTCTTTGGGGTTTGGTGATTCAGCTGGCTTCGAGGTGAAATTCATGGTCTTGAGGCTTTTTGTCTGAAAAGGTAGATGACTGGTTCGGTTGGTCTCTTGAGAGACAGTGATGTGGATGATTTCCTCCAACAGGGTTTTTGATTGCAGCCGGCGTATGCAAAGGTGATCAGTCAACAGGCAGGATTTGAAGTTTTCAAGCTGGAATGGAGAGACAGAGAGAGAGACAGAGAGAGAGAGAGACCCCCACTTGGGTCGGTACGTGTCAGAGTCCAGAAGCTTCTCTTTTCTGCTGCAGAGAAACAGAAGCTTAAAACCACAGATAGGGAGGGGCTTATTACATGTCAGTCACTCATGTGATTGAAGCAAAGCAGTTACCAGTATTTCTTCTGGCTAAAAGGAAAAGAACAAGTAGTTCCCTTAAATTTCCTGGGTCTTGCTTCTTGCTGAGGAATGAGCAGACATTTCATCTCCCTCCTCACAGGTCTTGCAATGTAGGATACAGTGTTGCAAATTAAGTGGCCATCTTAAGCTGCTAGCAATGTGATCTTTTATCTGTTCTTTAAATGTCTTTTGAAAAAATATAAATTCAGATCTCGGGCTGGATATTAAAGCCCCTCCGTTGTCGGGACTAGTGGCAGGGGGGCAATTAAGATTGGTACGGCAGAGGCCCGCCACCGAGCCTGACAGCAGCAGACCCTGTACCGATCTCAGCAGCAGTGGCGAGGCCTTGTGGCAGCCGCCCAGCTGCCTGGCGACGGGACCACGATTTACATATGTAAATTAATTTACATACCTGATTTAATGAAGCTCCCGCTGCCTCCTTAATTGCCGCACTGCTCTTCATTCGGGCAGCCAACAATGCCACGCCTTCGAATCCCCGTTCGGTGAAATGAGGCGTGACACCAGTGGGGAGGGGGGGGAAGAGGTTATTTTCTCTGTGCGGGAGGGGGGCAGTGGGGTTACAATGCTGTGGATTGGTTGGGAGTGTGATGGAAAGAGGTAAAGGACAAAGATGCCGAAGTGGGGGAAAGGTCAAATTTTCAATATCTGTATTCCGGGGGGTAAAGGGCAGGAATGTTTTGAAATGCCATGTTGGGGGCTGGGGGCTGGGGGCTGGGAGAGTGCATGGCTAGGTTATTTTATTCTGTTTTATGAAACTTGACGTTACCTGGGCCTTTAAATTTAAAATGCGCATTGTAGGCTGTCAGCCCTTTAAAAATGGTGCCAGCGCCTGCGCATTGGTACCGGACGCCATTGCTGGCGATGGCTCCCTCCATGTCATCGCAGGGGGGACGGGCGCCACGTCCATGCAAATGAGCCGCCACGTGACGTGATCCCTGTGCGCGCGGGTCGCATTTTTATACGTCCACTGTCTACTTCGGCGGTGCAGTCTTTAAATGCAGCCCCTCCAGTCAGTGGATTAAAGAAAATTATCATTCAACAAAACAAGTTGGCGTGACAACAGATATTCTCATTGCTAGTTTGAATCGTGCATTGATTCAGGGGGAGATTGGGAAGCCTCCTGCTCAGTAGCAATGGGGCATTAGCACAATGAAAAGTGCAGGGAACTGACTCATGACTCTGTCCCAGTGCAATTGGTGCACTCCCCACCACCATCCCGGGGGTCATCGCTGTCCCCTGCAGTGAGGCAGTTGGCCCATTTCAAACACAGATCGAGGTCTATGACATACACAGGGGTCCACTTGCCATACTTGCACAGTATTGGGCACCGTGCCTTCTCCACCCAGTATCAGCTAGCAGTATAGCTAGAGAGGAGCTGGTGGGTAGCTTTAGGTTTACTTTTGTTGGGGTGAGGAGAAGCTTGGGTAGAACCTCCACATTGAGCCTCCAGCACTGACACAGCGGTTGTGGTAAATGGAGGAGACAGAATAATGCCAACCTATGTTACGACACACTGCACTTGCTTGATGTATGGGATGCCAAGCCTCACGTTTCCCCTGTGTAAATGGAATTGAATTTACACTGAGAGACTGACTGAAACACTTCAAAGAACAAATTCATCTGCCAAGATAAAACTAGTGCACAGAAGTCACCAGAACTTCCCCTTTTCTCAAAAATCCTAATTCAAATGCTAATTGTACGAAGATGCTTAAATTTGAAAATCTCAGCAGTGAACAATGCATTTAAGAAATTATAGCAACTTAATCTCTCGCAACTGTGAATTAAGTCAGGCTTTTTGTTTAAACTGTCAACTATGATTCAGGTGCTCCATTTTTTAAGCATTTATCGAGAGCAAAGGAGGAAAGAATGTATTTCATGTCACACTCCTGAACTGGTGCTGTTATTTTTAGCAAATTAATTGGTCAAATCATTGGAAACACATTGCAGGCTGACATTTAATGTATGCCCATCTCTCAGTATTGTCACATCTACTGTGAAACGGTATCATTACCATCCCATGGCTGAGCTCTGTAATTATGCTTATATTTTATACAATATCACCTTGCATTTATATCATGCCATTAACATGCTAAAATATCCCACGGCATTTTACAGGAGCATTATAAAACAATATTTGACATCAAGCCACATAAGGAGATTTTAGGACAGGTGACCAAAAGCTCGGTCAAACAGGTAGGTTTTAAGGAGTGTCTTAAAGGAGGAGAGAGATGGGGAGGTTGAGGGAGGGAATACCAGAATTGAGGGCCCAGACAGCTGGGGTGTAAGCTGCACAACATATTGAGAATGCAAAGGGATAGAGGATGACTGAGCGAGTTAAAGATACAACATAAAAATTGCAAGCAACAATGTGTTATCAGTGTGTTCCATTTGTCATTAATGTGCTGAAATTGGAAAGTTTGATTCCACATCCACATTCATGAACTAAAATTTCACAAATACAGATCCATTTTTACACTTGTGCCAGGTTTGAACCATGGGCTTCAAACATTCAGGGTAGGAAATCCAACTCAATATACTAGAACTATATTTAAACTTCCTGACTCCCCAAAGCCTGTCCACCATCTACAAGGTACAAGTCAGGAGTGTGATGGATACTGTCCACTTACCTGGATGGATGCAGCTCCAACAACACTCAAGAAGCTCGACACCATCCAGGGCAAAGCAGCCCGCTTGATTGGCACCCCATCCACCATATTAAATATTCCCTCCCTCCACACTGACACACAGTGGCAGCAGTGTGTACAATCCACAAGATGCACTGCAGCAACTCACCAAGCCTCCTTCAACAGCACCTTCCAAACCTGTGACCTCTACCACCTAGAAGGACAAGGGCAGCAGGCGCAGGGGAACACCACCACACGCAAGTTCCCCGACAAGTCACACACCATCCTGACTTGGAATTATATCGTTATTCCTTCACAGTTGTTGGTCAAAAATCTCGAACTCCCTTCCTAACAGCACTGTGGGTCTACCTACACCACATGGACTGCAGCAGTTCAAGAAAGTAGCTCACCACCACCTTCTCAAGGGCAATAAATGCTGGCCTTGCCATAAACGTCGACATCCCATGAACGAATAAAAAAAATTGTACAAGGCTTTTTGAAATGAATAATTGTATTTCCTTTCAAATTAAGGTGTTCCCAATAATCAGTACTCACTTCCTTCTGCGTAGAGGTGATCTGTACCCTTTGTTCTTGTGGACCTTTCCACCATGGTGAGAATGTTTGAGAGTTGCTGAGTATTCCTGTTCATCACTCCACTGCTGTTCATGTGATTCTGGGTCAAAAACAAGATAAATGTAAAATTCTTGTTGAAACTATGATTAGAATCTTTTGCTGAATCAATGACTTATTAAATTGCATGTTTCATTGGCACAGAAACTGAGGGACAGCGAAACAGTTGAAAGTAGAACAAAAGTTTAACCAAGGTATGAAGCTCCTTCGTTTACAATAGTGTGGTTGTAAGATTTATCCAGTATTAGTGCCAGTGAAATACTTTTTCACTGTAACTGCTCTAATTCCATGTTTTTGACCTGATCTATAGCTGGCAGCTGCTAGGTGCTTTTCCACTGAGCCTGAAAGCAAGACTGGAGAGTAGTATTACCCGTCAAGATTAAAATAATATATTTATCAGAATAATCTGAAGCACTGCTCATAATTTCAGAAGCTTACATTCTTGTTCAAATATCAGCTCCAAAAATATAATTTTGGAAATGTTTGTAAACATCACACAGACTATACACATCACACACTCTGTACACAACAAGCAGGTTGTACACAACACATAGACTTTAAACTACACACACACTATACACATGACACAGACTGTACACAACACACGTACTGTACACAACACACAGACTATATACATCACACAGACTGTACACATCACACAGACTATACACAACACACAGACTATACACAACACACAGACTGTACACAACACACAGACTATACACATCACATAGACCATACACAACACACAGACTGTACACATCTCACAGACTATACACAACACACAGACTATACACATCACACAGACTGTACACAACACAGAGTGCATACGTCTCACAGACAGTACACAACACACAATATACAGACTGTACACAATACACAGAGAATAGAAAACACAGAGACGGTACACGTCACACAGAGAATTCAAAATGCACAGGATGTACAAATCACACAGAGAATACAAAACACTCAGACTGTACACATCAGACAGAGAATACACAACAAACATGGTGTACACATCAGACAGAGAACACAAAACACACAGACTCTACAACGTATAGACCATGCACAACACACAGACTGCACACATCACGCACTGTAGACAAGACACAGACTGTACACAACACTGACTATACAAAACACACAGACTTTATGCAACACACATTCTCTACACAACATACAGACTGTACACAGCACACAGACTGTACACATCACAGACTGTACACAACAAACAGACTGTACACAACACACAGACAATACACATCACACAGAATGTACACAACACACTGACTGTACACAACACACAGACAGTACACATCACACAGACTGTACACAACACACCGACTGTACAAATCACAGACTGTACACAACACACAGACTGTACACATCTCACAGACTGTAAACAATACAGATTTTACACACCACACAGACAATACACATCACAGAGACTGTACATAACACACATACTGTACACATCACACAGTCTATACACATTGCACAGACTGTATACAACACACAGAATGTACACAACACACAGATTATATACATCACACAGACTGTACACATCACACAGACTGTACACAACACACAGACTGTACACATCCCACAGACTATACACAACACACAGACTATACACATCACACAGACTGTACACAACACAGAGTGCATACATCTCACAGACAGTACCCAACACACAGTCTGTACACAACATACAGACTGTACACAATACATAGAGAATAGAAAACACAGAGACGGTACACATCACACAGAGAATGCAAAACACACAGGATGTACAAATCACACAGAGAATACAAAACACTCAGACTGTACACATCAGACAGAGAATACACAACAAACATGGTGTACACATCACACAGAGAACACAAAACACACAGACTCTGCAACATATAGACCATGCACAACACACAAACTGTAAAGAACACACAGACTGTACACAACACACAGATTGTACACAGCACACAGACTGTACACATCACACAGACTGTACAGAACACACAGACTATACACATCACACACTGTACACAAGACGCAGATTATACACAACACTGATTGTACACAACACACAGACTTTATGCAACACACAGTCTCTACACAAGATACAGACTGTACACAGCACACAGACTATACACATCACAGACTGTATACAACACACAGACTGTACACATCACAGACTGTACACAACAAACAGACTGTACACAACACACAGACTGTACACATCACACAGATTGTACACAACACACTGATTGTACAAATCACAGACTGTACACAACCCATAGATTTTACCCATCACACAGACAATACACATCACAGAGACTGTATACAACACACAGACTGTACACATCACACAGACTATACACATCACACAGACTGTATACAACACACAGACTGTACACAACACACAGATTATACACATCACACAGACTGTACACATCAAACAGACCGTACAAAACACACAGGCTGTACACATCTCACAGACTGTACAGAACACACAGACTGCACACATCACGCACTGTACACAAGACACAGATTATACACAACACTGATTGTACACAACACACAGACTTTATGCAACACACAGTCTCTGCACAACATACAGACTGTACACAGCACATAGACTATACACATCACAGACTGTATACAACACACAGACTGTACACATCACAGACTGTACACAACAAACAGACTGTATACAACACACAGACTATACACATCACACAGAATGTACACAACACACAGACTGTACACAACACACAGACTGTACACATCACACAGACTGTACACAACACACAGACTATACACATCACACAGAATGTACACATCACAGAGACTGTACACAACACACAGACTGTACACATCTCACAGACTGTAAACAACACACAGATTTTACACACCACACAGACAATACACATCACAGAGACTGTATACAACACACAGACTGTACACATCGCGCAGTCTATACACATCACACAGACTGTATACAACACACAGACTGTACACAACACACAGATTATACACATCACACAGACTGTACACATCAAACAGACCGTACACAACACATAGACTGTACACATCTCACAGACTATACACAACGCACAGATATACACATCACACAAACTGTACACAACACACAGAGTGCATACATCTCACAGACAGTACACAACACACAGTCTGTACACAACATACAGACTGTACACAATACACAGAGAATAGATAACACAGAGATGGTACACATCACACAGAGAATACAAAACACTCAGACTGTACACATCAGACAGTGAATACAAAACAAACAGGCTTTACACATCACACATACTCTACATAACATACAGACTGTACACAACACACAGTCTCTACACAACATGTAGAGAATACACAACAAACACAGTGTACACATCACACAGAAAATACAAAAAACACAGACTCTACCCAACATATAGACCATGCACAACACACAGACGGTAAAGAACACACAGACTGCACACATCACGCACTGTAGACAGGACACAGACTATGCACACCACAGACTGTACACAACACACAGACTGTACACAACACACAGACTGTACACATCACACAGACTGTACACAACACACCGACTGTAAAATAACAGTCTGTACACAACACACTGGCTATACACATCTCACAGACTGTACACAACACACAGATTTTACACAACACATAGACAATACACATCACAGAGACTACACAACACACAGACTCTACACAACACACAGACTCTACACAACACACAGACTGTACACAACACACAGATTATACACACCGCACAGTCTTTACACATCACACAGACTGTACACAACACACAGACTGTACACAACACACACTGTAGACAAGACACAGACTATACACAACACAGACTGTACACAACACACAGAGTATACACATCACACAGACTGTACACATCACACAGACTGTACACATCTCACAGACTGTACACAACACACAGATTTTACACAACACATAGACAATAGACATCACAGACTCTACACAACACACAGACTCTACACATCACACAGACTCTACACATCACACAGACTGTATACAACACACAGACTGTACACAACACACAGATTATACACAACACATAGACAATACACAACACACAGATTATACACATCACACAGACTGTACACATCACACAGACTGTCCACATCACACAGACTGTACACAACACACAGACTATACACATCACACAGACAGTACACAACACACAGACTATACACATATCACAGACAGTACACAACACGCAGTCTGTACACAACATACAGATAGTACACAACACAAAGAGAATACAAAACACACAAACTGTACACATCAGACAGAGAATACACAACACACAGGCTGCACGCACCACACAGAGAATACAAAACACACAGACTCTACACAACATATAGACCGTACACAAAACACAGACTGTACACATCACAGACTGTATATAACACACAGACAGTACACATCACAAACTGCATACAACACACAGACTGTACACATCACACAGATGTAAGCAACACACAGACTGTACACATCACAAACTATACACAACACAGACTATACACAACACACGGAGTGTACACAACACACAGAGCATACATAACTCACAGACTATACACAACTTGCAGACTCTACACAACACACAGGCTGTATACATCACACAGATGTAAGCAACACACAGTCTACACACATCACGGACTATACACAACACAGAGACTATACACAACACACAGACTATACACATCACGGAGACGATACACATCACAGACTATACACATCACAGAGACTATACACATCACAGAGACTATACACAACACACAGACTATACACATCACAGAGACTATACACATCACAGACTATACACATCACAGAGACTGTACACAGCACAGAGACTGCAACACATTACAGACTGTACAGATAACACAGACTATATACATCACACTGTACACAACACACAGGCTGTATACATCACACAGATGTAAGCAACACACAGTCTACACACATCACGGACTATACACAACACAGAGACTATACACAACACACAGACTATACACATTACGCAGACTGTACACAACACACAGACTGTACAGATCTCACAGATTATATACATCACACCGACTGTACACAACACACAGACTATACACAACACACATACTGTAAGCAACATACACACTCTACACAACTCACAGACTATCCACAACTTGCAGACTCTACTCAACACACAGACTGTACAAATCACACAGATTGTACACAACAGACAGACTGTACACAACACACAGACTATACATATCACACAGACTGTACACAACACACAGACTGTATACATCTCACAGACTATACATATCACACAGACTGTACACAACACACAGACTGTACACATCACACAGACTGTACACATCACACAGACTGTACACATCTCACAGACTGTACACAACACACAGATTTTACACAACACATAGACAATAGACATCACAGACTCTACACAACACACAGACTCTACACATCACACAGACTCTACACATCACACAGACTGTATACAACACACAGACTGTACACAACACACAGATTATACACAACACATAGACAATACACAACACACAGATTATACACATCACACAGACTGTACACATCACACAGACTGTCCACATCACACAGACTGTACACAACACACAGACTATACACATCACACAGACAGTACACAACACACAGACTATACACATATCACAGACAGTACACAACACGCAGTCTGTACACAACATACAGATAGTACACAACACAAAGAGAATACAAAACACACAAACTGTACACATCAGACAGAGAATACACAACACACAGGCTGCACGCACCACACAGAGAATACAAAACACACAGACTCTACACAACATATAGACCGTACACAAAACACAGACTGTACACATCACAGACTGTATATAACACACAGACAGTACACATCACAAACTGCATACAACACACAGACTGTACACATCACACAGATGTAAGCAACACACAGACTGTACACATCACAAACTATACACAACACAGACTATACACAACACACGGAGTGTACACAACACACAGAGCATACATAACTCACAGACTATACACAACTTGCAGACTCTACACAACACACAGGCTGTATACATCACACAGATGTAAGCAACACACAGTCTACACACATCACGGACTATACACAACACAGAGACTATACACAACACACAGACTATACACATCACGGAGACGATACACATCACAGACTATACACATCACAGAGACTATACACATCACAGAGACTATACACAACACACAGACTATACACATCACAGAGACTATACACATCACAGACTATACACATCACAGAGACTGTACACAGCACAGAGACTGTACACATCACAGACTGTACAGATAACACAGACTATATACATCACACTGTACACAACACACAGGCTGTATACATCACACAGATGTAAGCAACACACAGTCTACACACATCACGGACTATACACAACACAGAGACTATACACAACACACAGACTATACACATCACGGAGACTATACACATCACGGAGACGATACACATCACAGAGACTATACACATCACAGAGACTATACACAACACACAGACTATACACATCACAGAGACTATACACATCACAGACTATACACATCACAGAGACTATACACAGCACAGAGACTGTACACATCACAGACTGTACAGATAACACAGACTATATACATCACACTGTACACAACACACAGGCTGTATACATCACACAGATGTAAGCAACACAGAGACTATATACATCACAGACTATACACAACAGACAGACTGTACACACCGCACAGACTATACACATCACACAGACTATACACATCACACAGGATGTACACATCGCACAGACTGTACACAACACACAAACTGTACACAACACACAGACTAGACATATCACAGAGACTGTACACAACACACATACTGTACACATCACACAGACTAGACACATTACACAGACTATACACAACACACAGACTATACACAACACATAGACTATACACATCACAGAGACTATACACATCACAGACTATACACATCACAGAGACTGTACACAGCACAGAGACTGTACACATCACAGACTGTACAGATAACAGAGACTATATACATCACACTGCACACAACACACAGGCTGTATACATCACACAGATGGAAGCAACACAGAGACTGTACACATCACAGACTGTACAGATAACACAGACTATATACATCACACTGTACACAACACACATACTGTACACATCACACAGACTAGACACATTACACAGACTATACACAACACACAAACTGTACACAACACACAGACTAGACATATCACAGAGACTGTACACAACACACATACTGTACACATCACACAGACTAGACACATTACACAGACTATACACATCACACAGACTAGACACATTACACAGACTATACACAACACACAGACTATACACAACACATAGACTATACACATCACAGAGACTGTACACAGCACAGAGACTGTACACATCACAGACTGTACAGATAACACAGACTATATACATCACACTGTACACAACACACAGGCTGTATACATCACACAGATGTAAGCAACACAGAGACTGTACACATCACAGACTGTACAGATAACACAGACTAGACACATTACACAGACTATACACAACACACAAACTGTACACAACACACAGACTAGACATATCACAGAGACTGTACACAACACACAGACTATACACAACACATAGACTATAGACATCACAGAGACTATACACATCACAGACTGTACACATCACAGAGACTGTACAGAGCACAGAGACTGTACACATCACAGACTGTACAGGTAACACAGACTATATACATCACACTGTACACAACACACATACTGTACACATCACACAGACTAGACACATTACACAGACTATACACAACACACAGACTGTACACAACGCACAGACTATACACATCACACAGACTATACATATCACACAGGATGTACACATCACACAGACTGTACACAACACACAAACTGTACACAACACACAGACTAGACATATCACAGAGACTGTACACAACACACAGACTATACACATCACACAGACTATAGACATTACACAGCCTATACACATCACAGAGACTGGACACAACACACAAACTGTACAGATCACACAGACTATACACATTACACAGACTGTACGCAACACAGAGACTATACACAACACACAGTCCATCCACACCATACTGACTATATACATCACACAGGCTGTACACAACACACAGAATGTACACAATACGCACAATATACACAACACATAGACTGTACATATTAAACTGACTGTACACAACATACAGACTGTGCACAATACACAGAGAGTACAAAACACAGAGACTGTACACATCACACAGCGAATACAAAACTCACAGACTTTTCACATCACACAGAGAATACAAAACACACAGACAGTACACATCACACAGAGAATACAAAGCACACAGACTCTACATAACATACAGACTGTACACAACCCACAGACCATATACATTTCATGGACTGTACACAACACAGTCTCTACACAACATACAGACTGTACACAACATACAGACTCTGCACATCTCACAGACTGTACACATCACAGACTGTATACAACACACAGACCAGACACATCACAGACTGTACACATCACACAGACTGTACACAACACAGACTTTACACATCACAGACTGTACCAACACAGACTATTCACAACACACAGACTATACACATTACGCAGACTGTACACAACACACAGACTGTACAGATCTCACAGATTATATACATCACACCGACTGTACACAACACACAGACTATACACAACACACATACTGTAAGCAACATACACACTCTACACAACTCACAGACTATCCACAACTTGCAGACTCTACTCAACACACAGACTGTACAAATCACACAGATTGTACACAACAGACAGACTGTACACAACACACAGACTATACATATCACACAGACTGTACACAACACACAGACTGTATACATCTCACAGACTATACATATCACACAGACTGTACACAACACACAGACTGTACACATCACACAGACTGTACACATCACACAGACTGTACACATCTCACAGACTGTACACAACACACAGATTTTACACAACACATAGACAATAGACATCACAGACTCTACACAACACACAGACTCTACACATCACACAGACTCTACACATCACACAGACTGTATACAACACACAGACTGTACACAACACACAGATTATACACAACACATAGACAATACACAACACACAGATTATACACATCACACAGACTGTACACATCACACAGACTGTCCACATCACACAGACTGTACACAACACACAGACTATACACATCACACAGACAGTACACAACACACAGACTATACACATATCACAGACAGTACACAACACGCAGTCTGTACACAACATACAGATAGTACACAACACAAAGAGAATACAAAACACACAAACTGTACACATCAGACAGAGAATACACAACACACAGGCTGCACGCACCACACAGAGAATACAAAACACACAGACTCTACACAACATATAGACCGTACACAAAACACAGACTGTACACATCACAGACTGTATATAACACACAGACAGTACACATCACAAACTGCATACAACACACAGACTGTACACATCACACAGATGTAAGCAACACACAGACTGTACACATCACAAACTATACACAACACAGACTATACACAACACACGGAGTGTACACAACACACAGAGCATACATAACTCACAGACTATACACAACTTGCAGACTCTACACAACACACAGGCTGTATACATCACACAGATGTAAGCAACACACAGTCTACACACATCACGGACTATACACAACACAGAGACTATACACAACACACAGACTATACACATCACGGAGACGATACACATCACAGACTATACACATCACAGAGACTATACACATCACAGAGACTATACACAACACACAGACTATACACATCACAGAGACTATACACATCACAGACTATACACATCACAGAGACTGTACACAGCACAGAGACTGTACACATCACAGACTGTACAGATAACACAGACTATATACATCACACTGTACACAACACACAGGCTGTATACATCACACAGATGTAAGCAACACACAGTCTACACACATCACGGACTATACACAACACAGAGACTATACACAACACACAGACTATACACATCACGGAGACTATACACATCACGGAGACGATACACATCACAGAGACTATACACATCACAGAGACTATACACAACACACAGACTATACACATCACAGAGACTATACACATCACAGACTATACACATCACAGAGACTATACACAGCACAGAGACTGTACACATCACAGACTGTACAGATAACACAGACTATATACATCACACTGTACACAACACACAGGCTGTATACATCACACAGATGTAAGCAACACAGAGACTATATACATCACAGACTATACACAACAGACAGACTGTACACACCGCACAGACTATACACATCACACAGACTATACACATCACACAGGATGTACACATCGCACAGACTGTACACAACACACAAACTGTACACAACACACAGACTAGACATATCACAGAGACTGTACACAACACACATACTGTACACATCACACAGACTAGACACATTACACAGACTATACACAACACACAGACTATACACAACACATAGACTATACACATCACAGAGACTATACACATCACAGACTATACACATCACAGAGACTGTACACAGCACAGAGACTGTACACATCACAGACTGTACAGATAACAGAGACTATATACATCACACTGCACACAACACACAGGCTGTATACATCACACAGATGGAAGCAACACAGAGACTGTACACATCACAGACTGTACAGATAACACAGACTATATACATCACACTGTACACAACACACATACTGTACACATCACACAGACTAGACACATTACACAGACTATACACAACACACAAACTGTACACAACACACAGACTAGACATATCACAGAGACTGTACACAACACACATACTGTACACATCACACAGACTAGACACATTACACAGACTATACACATCACACAGACTAGACACATTACACAGACTATACACAACACACAGACTATACACAACACATAGACTATACACATCACAGAGACTGTACACAGCACAGAGACTGTACACATCACAGACTGTACAGATAACACAGACTATATACATCACACTGTACACAACACACAGGCTGTATACATCACACAGATGTAAGCAACACAGAGACTGTACACATCACAGACTGTACAGATAACACAGACTAGACACATTACACAGACTATACACAACACACAAACTGTACACAACACACAGACTAGACATATCACAGAGACTGTACACAACACACAGACTATACACAACACATAGACTATAGACATCACAGAGACTATACACATCACAGACTGTACACATCACAGAGACTGTACAGAGCACAGAGACTGTACACATCACAGACTGTACAGGTAACACAGACTATATACATCACACTGTACACAACACACATACTGTACACATCACACAGACTAGACACATTACACAGACTATACACAACACACAGACTGTACACAACGCACAGACTATACACATCACACAGACTATACATATCACACAGGATGTACACATCACACAGACTGTACACAACACACAAACTGTACACAACACACAGACTAGACATATCACAGAGACTGTACACAACACACAGACTATACACATCACACAGACTATAGACATTACACAGCCTATACACATCACAGAGACTGGACACAACACACAAACTGTACAGATCACACAGACTATACACATTACACAGACTGTACGCAACACAGAGACTATACACAACACACAGTCCATCCACACCATACTGACTATATACATCACACAGGCTGTACACAACACACAGAATGTACACAATACGCACAATATACACAACACATAGACTGTACATATTAAACTGACTGTACACAACATACAGACTGTGCACAATACACAGAGAGTACAAAACACAGAGACTGTACACATCACACAGCGAATACAAAACTCACAGACTTTTCACATCACACAGAGAATACAAAACACACAGACAGTACACATCACACAGAGAATACAAAGCACACAGACTCTACATAACATACAGACTGTACACAACCCACAGACCATATACATTTCATGGACTGTACACAACACAGTCTCTACACAACATACAGACTGTACACAACATACAGACTCTGCACATCTCACAGACTGTACACATCACAGACTGTATACAACACACAGACCAGACACATCACAGACTGTACACATCACACAGACTGTACACAACACAGACTTTACACATCACAGACTGTACCAACACAGACTATTCACAACACACAGACTATACACATTACGCAGACTGTACACAACACACAGACTGTACAGATCTCACAGATTATATACATCACACCGACTGTACACAACACACAGACTATACACAACACACATACTGTAAGCAACATACACACTCTACACAACTCACAGACTATCCACAACTTGCAGACTCTACTCAACACACAGACTGTACAAATCACACAGATTGTACACAACAGACAGACTGTACACAACACACAGACTATACATATCACACAGACTGTACACAACACACAGACTGTATACATCTCACAGACTATACATATCACACAGACTGTACACAACACACAGACTGTACACATCACACAGACTGTACACATCACACAGACTGTACACATCTCACAGACTGTACACAACACACAGATTTTACACAACACATAGACAATAGACATCACAGACTCTACACAACACACAGACTCTACACATCACACAGACTCTACACATCACACAGACTGTATACAACACACAGACTGTACACAACACACAGATTATACACAACACATAGACAATACACAACACACAGATTATACACATCACACAGACTGTACACATCACACAGACTGTCCACATCACACAGACTGTACACAACACACAGACTATACACATCACACAGACAGTACACAACACACAGACTATACACATATCACAGACAGTACACAACACGCAGTCTGTACACAACATACAGATAGTACACAACACAAAGAGAATACAAAACACACAAACTGTACACATCAGACAGAGAATACACAACACACAGGCTGCACGCACCACACAGAGAATACAAAACACACAGACTCTACACAACATATAGACCGTACACAAAACACAGACTGTACACATCACAGACTGTATATAACACACAGACAGTACACATCACAAACTGCATACAACACACAGACTGTACACATCACACAGATGTAAGCAACACACAGACTGTACACATCACAAACTATACACAACACAGACTATACACAACACACGGAGTGTACACAACACACAGAGCATACATAACTCACAGACTATACACAACTTGCAGACTCTACACAACACACAGGCTGTATACATCACACAGATGTAAGCAACACACAGTCTACACACATCACGGACTATACACAACACAGAGACTATACACAACACACAGACTATACACATCACGGAGACGATACACATCACAGACTATACACATCACAGAGACTATACACATCACAGAGACTATACACAACACACAGACTATACACATCACAGAGACTATACACATCACAGACTATACACATCACAGAGACTGTACACAGCACAGAGACTGTACACATCACAGACTGTACAGATAACACAGACTATATACATCACACTGTACACAACACACAGGCTGTATACATCACACAGATGTAAGCAACACACAGTCTACACACATCACGGACTATACACAACACAGAGACTATACACAACACACAGACTATACACATCACGGAGACTATACACATCACGGAGACGATACACATCACAGAGACTATACACATCACAGAGACTATACACAACACACAGACTATACACATCACAGAGACTATACACATCACAGACTATACACATCACAGAGACTATACACAGCACAGAGACTGTACACATCACAGACTGTACAGATAACACAGACTATATACATCACACTGTACACAACACACAGGCTGTATACATCACACAGATGTAAGCAACACAGAGACTATATACATCACAGACTATACACAACAGACAGACTGTACACACCGCACAGACTATACACATCACACAGACTATACACATCACACAGGATGTACACATCGCACAGACTGTACACAACACACAAACTGTACACAACACACAGACTAGACATATCACAGAGACTGTACACAACACACATACTGTACACATCACACAGACTAGACACATTACACAGACTATACACAACACACAGACTATACACAACACATAGACTATACACATCACAGAGACTATACACATCACAGACTATACACATCACAGAGACTGTACACAGCACAGAGACTGTACACATCACAGACTGTACAGATAACAGAGACTATATACATCACACTGCACACAACACACAGGCTGTATACATCACACAGATGGAAGCAACACAGAGACTGTACACATCACAGACTGTACAGATAACACAGACTATATACATCACACTGTACACAACACACATACTGTACACATCACACAGACTAGACACATTACACAGACTATACACAACACACAAACTGTACACAACACACAGACTAGACATATCACAGAGACTGTACACAACACACATACTGTACACATCACACAGACTAGACACATTACACAGACTATACACATCACACAGACTAGACACATTACACAGACTATACACAACACACAGACTATACACAACACATAGACTATACACATCACAGAGACTGTACACAGCACAGAGACTGTACACATCACAGACTGTACAGATAACACAGACTATATACATCACACTGTACACAACACACAGGCTGTATACATCACACAGATGTAAGCAACACAGAGACTGTACACATCACAGACTGTACAGATAACACAGACTAGACACATTACACAGACTATACACAACACACAAACTGTACACAACACACAGACTAGACATATCACAGAGACTGTACACAACACACAGACTATACACAACACATAGACTATAGACATCACAGAGACTATACACATCACAGACTGTACACATCACAGAGACTGTACAGAGCACAGAGACTGTACACATCACAGACTGTACAGGTAACACAGACTATATACATCACACTGTACACAACACACATACTGTACACATCACACAGACTAGACACATTACACAGACTATACACAACACACAGACTGTACACAACGCACAGACTATACACATCACACAGACTATACATATCACACAGGATGTACACATCACACAGACTGTACACAACACACAAACTGTACACAACACACAGACTAGACATATCACAGAGACTGTACACAACACACAGACTATACACATCACACAGACTATAGACATTACACAGCCTATACACATCACAGAGACTGGACACAACACACAAACTGTACAGATCACACAGACTATACACATTACACAGACTGTACGCAACACAGAGACTATACACAACACACAGTCCATCCACACCATACTGACTATATACATCACACAGGCTGTACACAACACACAGAATGTACACAATACGCACAATATACACAACACATAGACTGTACATATTAAACTGACTGTACACAACATACAGACTGTGCACAATACACAGAGAGTACAAAACACAGAGACTGTACACATCACACAGCGAATACAAAACTCACAGACTTTTCACATCACACAGAGAATACAAAACACACAGACAGTACACATCACACAGAGAATACAAAGCACACAGACTCTACATAACATACAGACTGTACACAACCCACAGACCATATACATTTCATGGACTGTACACAACACAGTCTCTACACAACATACAGACTGTACACAACATACAGACTCTGCACATCTCACAGACTGTACACATCACAGACTGTATACAACACACAGACCAGACACATCACAGACTGTACACATCACACAGACTGTACACAACACAGACTTTACACATCACAGACTGTACCAACACAGACTATTCACAACACACAGACTATACACATTACGCAGACTGTACACAACACACAGACTGTACAGATCTCACAGATTATATACATCACACCGACTGTACACAACACACAGACTATACACAACACACATACTGTAAGCAACATACACACTCTACACAACTCACAGACTATCCACAACTTGCAGACTCTACTCAACACACAGACTGTACAAATCACACAGATTGTACACAACAGACAGACTGTACACAACACACAGACTATACATATCACACAGACTGTACACAACACACAGACTGTACACATCTCACAGACTATACATATCACACAGACTGTACACAACACACAGACTGTACACATCTCACAGACTGTACACAACACACAGACTGTACACAACACACAGACTGTACACAACACACAGACTGTACACATCTCACAGACTGTACACAACACACAGACTGTACACAACACACAGATTATCCACAAAAACAGATAGCAGAGGACCAGTGCGGACCTGATCAGAGACACCAGCAGAAGTGACAGAGAATAAAAGATATAGCGAGAAAGGGAGAGAAAGGGAGCAGGGGAGCATCATTGACTTAACTGGTATATTTCCAAAAAAGCAAGGAGTGACATCAGAGGACAATGGGTACGTGACTCATTGCTGAGTCTTAAGTTTTTCTTAAACGAGGGCAGTGGTTGGACTAGGGACGGGAATCTATAAAGTACTGTTTTAAATTTATAGCTTAACTAGTTAAAGTAATTAATAACATTTCAATTGGGTTAGGTATAACAGTAAGGGAATTAGTATTAAGAGTATTATCACAGAGAAGGTCTAGAGGCGTTAATTAAAATGAATGGTTTATACAAGATATTAATTAGATTCTAAAAGAGGGAATAGAGAATTTTGTCTTAGTTCATGGATGTGTAAGAAATGGAAATGGGAACTTTTATAAATGAAACTCTCAGAATAATATAGAATTCATATGGAATTAATAGACATAGTCTATTGGCCTGGAAGGAAGGTGTTGTCTCTCTCTCTCTCTCTCTGTTAAGAAAGGTTCTATAGCAGGCTGGAAGGACAGCTTAAGGCCTGTTATCTCTCCCAAGGACATTTCTAAAGCTGATAAGGTTGAATCTCATGAATAAAGGGTTAATCAGAATGTCCTAGAAAGCAATGAGCCATGAGATGATTTTATGGGCTCCAGATGGAAATGGGAGGGATTACCTTGAAAATGGTAATTGACAGGGTACATTCACCAGCCACCAGAAGTAAAGTATATAAACAGGTGCTCAGGAGAGAAATGAAGTCTTCTTCAGACAGAAGGGAAAAAGGAGAGCGTCCCGAAGTGGAGCTTATGCAGGCTATTGCCTAACACTTTGGTTAGCTCAAGAAGACTGAGGATCCCAAGACCACCAACACCTCTCCTGCTTCATCCATCAGGGTTACTGCCACCACCTTTCTGTCCCATTGTATGATCTGGGATCGGTAATCTGTTCAATCTGTTACAGGTTGTATGTCTTTTCTGTCTTTGTAGCTTATGCTTTATCATATTTAAACTGATGCTCTTCTTAATAAACAATTTAAAATCACACTATGAGCTGGACCCCCTTCTTTGGGTATCTGTGACTCCCGAACCTAAATCTTACAGATGAGTAGCTGAGACCTGTTGCTTGCAATTCCTGTGCCATGTCAGAACTTCAGGACAGTTCATGTGTCCTGGGGGACCACATGTGTAAGAAGTATCTCCAGCTGCTTCGGCTCGAGCTCAGGATTTCCAAGCTTGAGGGACAGCTGGGTTCTCCGCAGAGCATCCGGGAGGATGAGAGATTCCCGGATCATACTTTCCAGGTGGTGGTCATTCCACAGATAATGAGAGTTCAGGATAGTAGATGGATGGTCATCCAGAAGAGTAGGAAGAGGCAGGAGTCTTCAGGGTGTGTGCCATCCTTAAACCAGTACTCAGCTTTGGAGGCTGTTGGAGGTGACGGCATCCTGAAGGAGTGCAGTTCACACCCTGACACCATTCAGCAAGGGACTGTACAGGAGGAAGCAGCAAAGTGTAGAAATGTAGTCATTATAGGAGATTCCATAGTCAGGGGGGCAGACAGGCATTTCTGTAACATTGTGAGTCCCACATGGTCTTTTGCTTCCCTGGTGTCAGTGTAAAGGACATCATGGAGAGGTTGTACAATATTCTGCAGGAGTGAGCCAGAGGTTATGGTACACATCAGTATCAACAACATAGAGAGGGCAGATATTGAGGTTCTACGTTCAGATTTTCAGAAACTGCAGAAGTTAATAAATCGGACATTGAAGGTAATAACCTCTGGATTACTGTCAGTGCCACCTGTAGACAGAGGAAGATCGGGAGATCAATGCATGGCTTGAGCCATGGTGCAGGAGGGAGGGCTTCAGATTCTTGAGTCATTGGGACCAGTTCTGGGGCAGGAGGCACCTATTCAAAAGGAGTGGGTTGCACCTCAACAGGACTGGAACTAATGTCCTCACTGGGAGTTTTACTCGTGTGGATGGGGCGGGTTGAAACTAAATTGGCAGCAGAATGGTCACCAGCATATAGAAGTAGAAAAAAGGAAGAAGGTGCATAAAGAAGTGATAGTGCTAGTACTAGAGAAGGATATTAGATAGGAGCAGACTGAGAAGGACTACAAGGAATCCAAAGACAGGTTTAGAATGCATGTGTGTAAATGAAGAAAGTGTGGTGAATAAGGTTGGTGAGCTACAAGCACAAATAGCCGTGTGAAGGTAATGGAAATAAAAATGGTGAGGACTGGGCGATTAGCATTCAAAGATACAAAGTGTTCAGAAAAGATAGGGAAGGAAAAATGGGAGATGGGATGGCAGCACTGATTAAGGAAGACATTGGAGTGTTGGAAAGAGAGGATCTCCTTGAGGGGGCAAAGACAGAATCCATTTGGTCAGAGTTGAGAAGCAAAAAGGGTATGATCACACAACTGGAGGTATTCTATAGGCCTTCAAATAGAAAGAGAGAGATCGCGGAGCAAATCAGCAGGGAAATTCCAGAGATGTGCAAGAACTATAGAGTGGTGATTTTGGAGGACTTTAATTATCCAAATATTAATTGGGAGAATGTTAGAATAAAGGGTAAAGAGGGGGAAGGAATTTCTGAAATATGTTCAGGAGAACTTCCTTGACCAGTATGTCCTTAGTACAACTAGGAAAGAGGCATTGCTGGATCTGGTGCTGGGGAATGAGGTAGGCCAAGTGGACCAAGTGTCTGTGGGGAACACATGCATAAGAGTGATCATTGTATCATAAGGTTTAGATTAGTAAAGGAGAAAAGCAAGGAAAGTAGAACTTCTACATTGGAAGAGGACTAACTTCAATGGGATGAGAGGGGATCTAGTCAGGGTAAAGTGGAACCAAAGACTGACAGAACCAATGTGGAAAAACTGTAACAGAGCAATGAGTGATCTTTAAGGAGGAGATGTTTCAGGTACAGGCTAGGTACATTCCAACAAGGGCGAAAGTTAAGAGAATGAAAGACAGGGCTCTTTGGATGACGGGGGAGATAGAGAATATGATGAAACAAAAAAAAAGGGTGTATGATGCTTGTCAGATGAATTCTTCAAGTGAGAACCAGATCAAATACAACTAGTTGAGAGAGGAAATGACGAGGAAAATAAGACTGGCAAAGAGAGAATATGAGAAAGAATGGCCAGCAACATAAAAGGGAATTCAAAAATCTTTAACTGGCATATAAATTATAAGCAGATAGTAAGAGGTGGGATGGAGCCTTTTAGGGTCAAAGAGGGTGATTATAGGCTTAGAGGTGCAGGGCAAGGCTAGAATACTTAATGAGTACTTTGTATCGGTATTTACTAAGGAAGATGATGCTGACAAAATATCCGTAGAAGCAGAGATTGTAGAGGTCATAGTTATGTGGTGAAAATTGAGGGGCAGGAGGTACTGGAAAGGCTGGAAATGCTTAGTCCGGGATGGCTTGCATTCCAGGTTGCTAAAGGTAGTGGGAGTGGAGATACCGGAAGAGCATGCCATAATCTGCCAAACTTCCCTAGTGACTGGGGAAGTGCCAGAGGATTGGAGAGTGGCAAATGTGGCACCTTTATTCAAGAAAGGGTGCAAGGACATTCCTAGTAAGTACACGTCGGTTAGTTTAACATCTGTGGTGTATATGATTTTTGAAACACTAATCAGGAGACAAAAATCAACATACACTGAGAGAGGTTTGAGTTAATTAAAGATAGCCAGCACAGCTTTGTAAAAGGCAGTTCATGCTTGACTAATCTAATTGGATTTTTTGATGAAGTAATAGAAAAGGTTGATGAACGAAAACAAAGGATTTTGTATGTACAGATTTTAAGAAGGTGTTTCATAAAGTACCACATAAAAGGCCGTTTAACAAAACTGAGGCTCATGGAATAGGAAGATCAGTATCAGCTTGAATAAAAAATTGGCTTAAGCACAGAAAACAGCGAGTCACAGTAAATGCTTGTTTTTCAGACTGGAGGATGGGAGACAGTGGTGTTGCTCAAGGGTCAGTGCTAGGACCACTGCTTTTTTGAAAATTGGAATACAGAGTAAAATTTCAAAATTTGCCAATGATACTGAACTTGGGAGTTGCGGCAAACATTGAGGATGATACCAGTCGACTGCAATAGGACATAGATAAACTAGCAGTTTGGGCAGACAAGTGGCAGTTGGAATTTAATACAGAGATGTGTGAGGTGGTGCATTTTGGCAGAAGGGATAGAGAGAGGCAATATAGACTAAATAGCACAGTTCTAAAGAGAGTGCAGAGACAGAGGGACCTGGGGGTGCATATGCATCAATCTTTGAAGGTGGCAGGACACATTGAGAGAGTAATTAGCAAAGCATAAGGGATCTTGGGCTTTATAAATAGAGGTGTTGAGTGTAAAAGCAGAGAAGTTATGCTGAACCTTTATAAAGCTCTGATTAGGCCACCGTGAGGTCCTCTGGTCTGGAATGAGATTTAGCCAAGTTTATGATAGGAGATGAGGCAAAGACTGAGAGAGAAGCAGCGAGATCTTGAACATTATGGAGTCTCCTTTATTCTGTTTTACTTTCACTTTCACTTTGCTAGCATGTATGTTCTACAGCAGCCCCTGTACAACAATGCACAACACAATTGCAATTTCAAAACACTATCTCAAAACACTACAACACTGCATCCCTCCCCTTCTTAGTAAATGAGAGACAGCATGATTCAATGGTTTGTTTGCAAACTGTAAACAATAAATTTAAACAGAAATAGTTCACTTCATAACAGAGTCACAAGTATGGTGGGCGTTTTCTCTCACAGGTACGATATTGTCTGACATCAGATGTAGTCTCATTTGACTCATGCTCTTCATCTGAGGTGTTGACGTTGGAATCAGATTCAATGTTTGCGAGTGGTGTTTTCAGTGCTTTGAAGAATGACGTGTTTCTTGTGACGATTTGTGAACCGTGCTTAGCAGTGATCATTGATCCTTTTGTGTTGGTCACAACAAATGGTTGGATGTCATAAGGGGCTGTTGTTTTCCAACATGACCATCACGTTTAACAAATACTTTAACTCCTGACTTTAGCAGTTTAGCTCTAAATCTCATATTTCACTCTGCATTTACTTTCATTTGATCCACCTGTTCTCGATCGCGTTCGTGTATATGTTAATCATTAACTCCACAGGGTAGCTCAGGAAGACATGTGCACATTGGATGTGCAAAGATAAGTGTAGCTGGAGGTTTTCCAGTAGTCGAGTGAGGAGTTGCTCTGTAATTATGAAGAAAGTGATATAGCTCTTGTTTAATGACTAGCTCTCAGCTGTAGCTGTATCACTTTCTTCAAGGTTCGCATAAATCTTTTGACTTCGCAATTAGCTCTTGGCCAACAGGGTGTATGAGTGAACCCTAGGTAATTTGTGAATTTGCTGAACTCATCGTTGACTTCTTAACGTTTGAGGAATTCCAAACAAAGCAAAGATCTGGTCAAGCTTTGGGATGACTGCTTTCGTTGAAGTTGACATAACTTAATCCCACAATTGGGAATCTACTGTAGTCATCGGGGACAACAAGAAAGTGTTCACCTGTGGGCAAATCTGTGAAATCAACACTGACTTCAATCCATGGTCCTGGAGGTCATTCAGACATCTTGAGAGGATCATGAAGATTTGACATTGTGGTTGTTTGACATGGCTAACACTGATTGATTTTGTGCTCTACCATATGGACAATTCCTGAGAACCATACCTTTTTCCAAAGGAGTTGTTTGGTTTTGACCATTCCCTGGTGTTCTTCATGTGCTACATCAACAATACATTCCCTATTTGAGTGTGGAATGACAATACAGTTGTTGTGTAATACAAGATCAGATGTGGTTGTAACAGTGAGCTCATTTTAAACATTGTGAAGACCTTGTGTGTGAGCGATTTCGTTTGTAGACACTTTCTTGATCATGTTTTTCCAGTTTTGTGATTCTATAGCCTTCATACATAATTGCAAAGCCTCATCTTGTCTTATTGTTGCTTTGATGTCAGCTAGTTTTAGTGACTTTAGCACCACTTTTCAGCAACCTTTTCCTCATGACTAGTAAGACCGATAGTCGGCAGCAGATGTCGCAAAAGTTAGTCCGCTGGGTTGAGTTTGCCTGGCTGATATTCAACATGGAACTCATACTCTTATACTTTGAGTAATCAACGTTCTACTCGAGTGGATGGTTTGCTGTGTGAATTGTTGAACAAGTTCACTAGTCGTCTATGATCAGTTATTACTTTAAACTCGCTTCCATATAAGTAGAGATGAAAATGTAAGATACCCCATGTGATTGAAAGTGTTTCTCTCTCTGTTTGAAAATAACGTTGCTCTACAGGCGTTAATGATCTGCTTGTCATCGCAACGATTGATGGGTGAACAATCTTGTCTTTTGTCCGAGAATTGTGCCAAAGCCGACTGAGCTTTTATCCATGACCAGCTGGGTGGTTTTCTCAGGGTCGAAATAGACATGTGTGTAACTTGCTGACAAATGTTGTTTGATCTAGTGTACCACCTGTTTGTGTGATTTAGTTCATTCCCAATTGATGGTCTCTTTTGTCAGATCATGTATGAGGTCGGGAATGAAGTGATTGCAGTACGTGACCAGTCCTAGCAGACTCCGACCTCTTGCACATTTGTAGTATCTGCTGCGTTTGCAATGGCTTCAACTTTCCATGGATCAGGTGATACTCCTTCACCACTGATCACAAGACCGAAGAATTCAATTCTGCTTTCATTAAACAAGAACTTGTCTTTGTTCAAGGTGAGGTTACATTCTCTGTGACGTCGTAGTCATGTCTCGAGTTCCCTTTCAGTGTGACCATAGATGAGAATGTCATCACTGATGTTCAGCGAGCCTTCAAGTCCTTGAAGTGCAGATTGAATCAAGTGCTGAAATTCCTCAGCTACTGAATTGACTCCAAAGTTGAGCCTCTTGTATTGGAAAATTCCGATGTGAGTAGAGAATACAGTAAGATATCTCGATTAATATAAAAGCAAAATACTGCGGATGCTGGAAATCTGAAATAAAAACAAGAAATGCTGGAACCACTCAGCAGGTCTGGCAGCATCTTTAGTTTTAGTTTTAGTTTTAGTTATACAGCACTGAAACAGGCCCTTCGGCCCACCGAGTCTGTGCCGACCATCAACCACCCATATATACTAATCCTACACTAATCCCATATTCCTACCACATCCCCACCTGTCCCTATATTTCCCTACCACCTACCTATACTCGGGGCAATTTATAATGGCCAATTTACCTACCAACCTGCAAGTCTTTTGGCTTGTGGGAGGAAACCGGAGCACCCGGAGGAAACCCACGCGGACACAGGGAGAACTTGCAAACTCCACACAGGCAGTACCCAGAATTGAACCCGGGTCCCTGGAGCTGTGAGGCTGCAGTGCTAACCACTGCGCCACTGTGCCCGCCATCTGTGGAAAGAGAAGCAGAGTTAACGTTTCGGGTCAGTGACCCTTCTTCGGAACTGGATATCTCGATTTTTCTGCAAGCTCGATTTGATGGTAGACTGCATTGAGGTCAAGTTTAGTGACGTGTTTAGCACTTTCTCTATGATGTCATCGATTGTCAGTCTCAAGTCTCTTTCTCATTGTATGGCTTGGTCTGGTGATCACATATCAACGCAGATTCTAATCTGGTTCTCTTTCTTGAGTTTCTTGATGACTTATATGGGTGAGACTCACGGGGAAGGCTCATCCCCAACTTTCTCAATAATGTCGAGGTCAAGTAGACATTGAAGTTCCTTCTCTGTCTGATTCCTGACATGAAATGGTATTCGCCACCTTTGATGTGCAACGGGGGCACATTCGGGTCTACATGCAACTTGCAGTAATACCTTTCAGCTTTCCGATACCAGTGAAGTGATCAGCATACAGTTCAAGAATGTTTTGGTTCCGTGAATGAATCGTTTATGTGACTGCAATCATGTGCAGATCTGTTGCTGTGTGGAAACTGATAAATGTGTCACATTCTCCATAATGTGTTTTTGAATGAGACTGGCATTTCAAAAGTTCCGAGGATTTTCAGCGGTTTGTCACAGTTGTAAGGGAAAATGTTCACATTCCCTGGTTTGCAGAGAATGGGGCAATCCTGAAGTTTGAAACATACATAGAAACATAGAAACATAGAACAGTACAGCACAGTACAGGCCCTTCGGCCCACGATGTTGTGCCGAACCTTTAACCTACTCTAAGATCAAACTAACTACCTACCCTTCATTCTACTATTATCCATGTACCTATCCAAGAGTCGCTTAAATGTCCCTAATGTATCTGCTTCTACTACCACCGCTGGCAGTGCATTCCACGCACCCACCACTCTCTGTGTAAAGAACCTACCTCTGACATCTCCCCGAAACCTTCCTCCAATCACCTTAAAATTATGCCCCCTGGTGATAGCCCTTTCCACCCTGGGAAAAAGTCTCTGGCTATCCACTCTATCTATGCCTCTCATCATCTTGTACACCTCTATCAAGTCACCTCTCATCCTTCTTTGCTCCAATGAGAAAAGCCCTAGCTCCCTCAACCTTTCTTCGTAGGACATGCCCTCCAGTCCAGGCAGCATCCTGGTAAATCTCCTCTGCACCCTCTCTAAAGCTTCCACATCCTTCCTATAATGAGGCGACCAGAATTGAACACAATATTCCAAGTGTGGACGAACCAGGGCCTTATAGAGCTGCAGCATAACCTCGCGGCTCTTAAACTCAATCCCCCTGTTAATGAAAGCCAACACACCATACGCCTTCTTAACAACCCTATCAACTTGGGTGGCAACTTTGAGCGATCTATGGACATGGACCCCAAGATCCCTCTGTTCCTCCACACTACCAAGAATCCTGGCTTTAAGCCTGTATTCCGCATTCAAATTCGACCTTCCAAAATGAATCACTTCACACTTTTCCAGGTTGAACTCCATCTGCCACTTCTCAGCCGAGCTCTGCATCCTGTCAATGTCCCGTTGCAACCTACAACAGCCTTCCACACTATCCACAACTCCAGCAACCTTCGTGTCATCGGCAAACTTGCTAACCCAGCCTTCCACTTCCTCATCCAAGTCATTTATAAAAATCACAAAGAGCAGAGGTCCCAGAACAGATCCTTGTGGAACACCACTGGTCACCGAGCTCCATGCTGAATACTTTCCATCTACTACCACCCTCTGTCTTTGGGCCAGCCAATTTTGTATCCAGACAGCCAACTTTCCCTGAATCCCATGCCTCCTTACTTTCTGAATGAGCCTACCATTGGGAACCTTATCAAACGCCTTGCTAAAATCCATATACACCACATCTACTGCTCTTCCTTCATCAATGAATGTTTTGTCTCCTATGACATTGACAGATGCTCCTGTATCTATGAGAGAATCTACGTCCGACAGCCAATGGTCACTGTCACATGTGGCTGTTTGCTGTGTCTGAGAGAGAGGACAAAAGTACAGTCAGGATCATCTGTCTTTATTTTGGTTACATTCTCCCACCCTTTTGCTATGGTATGCATCTGTGGCATCCTTCAGTTGGTATTGGTCTCAGTAGTTGATTTTACTGATGAACAACAAATATGAGCAAAGTGGTTGGATTTTCCACAGGCTTTGGATTGTTTACTAGTAACAAGATACTCGGACCTGTGTGGGTAAGCACTACCACAGTGGAAACATTTTTTGGATAAGTCAAAGTTCTGATTGCTGTTGTTGCTTTGCAGGTGGTTTCCTGGCACACGGGTGATGAATAGTGTCCACAGGAGTTGAACTTGGGGTATGGTAGTTACTGTTTGCAGCCTCAACTTCAGTAGCTCTAGGCTCCGAAAGCGACAGTGATCTTACTAACTCCAACAGCTCTGACAGCTTTCTGTCTTTCTCAAGTGCTTTCTGGCATAGTGGAGTAGAGAGACAGCTTTCGATAATTTTTGTTTTGATTTCCTGCTCAACACTTTCAACATCGCTGAAGTCACATTTGGTAGCTAGTTGCCTCAATCACATGTAATATTGGTCAATTGTCTCATTTGCTTTTTGCTTAGTGCATGGGAATATAATTGGGTTTGTATATGGTGTTTTTCTTGGGTGTGAAGTCGGTCGCCAGCACATTTTTTGCTGAGTCATAATCATTTTGCTCAGGCTTATGTGTCTCAAAGATTTCTTCTAATTTTTCACCTCCATAGTGTAGAAGCAAGGCCTTTTTCTGTGGGTCATCTGTGATTGTGAAACCTGCCATCGTGCATTTGAAACGTCACAGCCACTTTTGCCAATGTGGGGATACGGATGATGGCTCTGAATGTACATCAAAAGGTAGTAGGTTGGGCATAGACAACACTACGTTGATCAGCAACACAGTGATAAAGGATCCGAGATCACGCTCCTTTCAGAGGAAGCTTCTCTGCAGTGATCCGAAATTATCTGTTTTTTTTGGATTGGATGGTTATTTTGGAGATATCGGTGTGTGAGTATACACTGTACAAGCTTCCTGTGTGTGCCTAACGCAGCCTCCAAGTTAAAATGCTGTCTGGAAAAGGAGGCAAAAACCTTCCAAAATGTTCATAGTGAAAGCAATGTTTCCGGTTTCTCAACATCCTTTTTCTTTGTTCTCATTTTTTACCTCGTCACCATTATGATCTCCTCGGGACTGGAGTGAGGTTTAGTCAAGTTTATGATAGGAGATGAGGCAAAGACTGAGACAGAAGCAGCAAAATCTTGAACATGATGGAGTCTTCTTTATTTTGTTTTCACTTTCACTTTCACTTTGCTAGCATGTGTGTTCTACAGTAGCCCCAAGTGTGCACAGTGCACAACACAATTGCAATTTCAAAACACTATCTCAAAACACTACAACACTACAGCCTCAACGAGAGTATTGTGTCTAGTTCTGGTCACCACACTTTAAGAAGGATGTGACGGTCCTTGAGAGGGTGCAGAGATTTACCAGAATGATTCCAGGGATGAGGGATTCAGGCTACACGGTTAGGTTGGAGAAGCTGGAGTTGTTCTCCTGGGAGCAAAGGAGATTGAGGGGGAGATTTGATAGAGATGTACAAGATTATGACTGGTTTAGATCAGGTAAACAAAGAAAAGCTATTCCCATTATCTGATGGTGCAAGGACCAGGGGACACAGATTGAAGGTTTTGGGCAAGAGATGCAGGGGCAAAGTGAGGAGGAACGTTTTATTCAGCGAGTGGTAATGACCTGGAACTCTCTGCCTAGGAGAGTGGTGCAAGGACAGACAATGAATAATTTCGAAAGGAAATTGGATGGGCACTTGAGGGAAATAAACTTGCAGGACAACGGGGATTGAGTGGGTGAATGGGACTGATTGGATTGCTCTACAGAAAGCTGTCAACATACAGACTGTAATTATCACACAGAGAATATAAAACAACAGAATGTACACATCACACAGAGAATACAAACACACAGAGTGTACTTATCACACAGAGAATATGAAACAACAGAATGTACACATCACACCGAGAATATAAACACACAGACTGTACACATTAAACAGAGAATACAAAACACACAGACTGCACATATCACACAGAGAATACAAATGCACAGAGTGTACTTATCACACAGAGAATATGAAACAACAGAATGTACACATCACACCGAGAATATAAATGCACAGACTGTAGACATCACACAGAGAATACAAACACACAGACTGTACACATCAAACAGAGAATACAAAACACACAGGCTGCACAAATCACACAGAGAATACAAATGCACAGAGTGTACCTATCACACAGAGAATAAAAAACAACAGAATGTACACATCACACAGAGAATATAAATGCACAGACTGTAGACATCACAGAGAATACAAAACACACAGACTGTACACATCACACAGAGAATTCAAAACACAGACTGTACACATCACACACAGAATTCAAAACACAGACTGTACACATCACACAGAGAATACAGAGCACAGAGACCGCACACATCACACAGAGAATACACAACACACAGACTGTACATATCACACAGAAAATACGCAACACACAGAGAATACCAAACACAGAGTGTACACATCACACAGAGAATATAAAATACACAGACTGTACACATCACACAGAGAATACAAAACACACAGACTGTACACATCACACAGAGAATATAAAATACACAGACTGTACACATCACACAGAGAATACACAACACACAGACTGTACATAACACACAGAAAATACGCAACACACAGAGAATACCAAACACACAGAGTGTACACATCACACAGAGAATATAAAATACACAGACTGTACACATCACGCAGAGAATACCAAACACACAGACTGTACACATCACACAGAGAATACCAAACACACAGACTGTACGCATCACACAGAGAATATAAAATACACAGACTGTACACATCACGCAGAGAATACAAAACACACAGACTGTACACATCACACAGAGAATATAAAATACACAGACTGTACACATCACGCAGAGAATACCAAACACACAGACTGTACACATCACACAGAGAATGTAAAATACACAGACTGTACACATCACGCAGAGAATACCAAACACACAGACTGTACACATCACACAGATAATATAAAATACACAGACTGTACACATCACACAGAGAATACAAAATACACAGACTGTACACATCACACAGAGAATACACAACACACAGACTGTACATATCACACAGAGAATATAAAACAGAGACTGTACACATCACACAGAGAATACCAAACACACAGACTGTACACATCACACAGAGAATATAAAATACACAGACTGTACACATCACACAGAGAATACACAACACACAGACTGTACATAACACACAGAAAATACGCAACACACAGAGAATACCAAACACACAGAGTGTACACATCACACAGAGAATATAAAATACACAGACTGTACACATCACGCAGAGAATACCAAACACACAGACTGTACACATCACACAGAGAATACCAAACACACAGACTGTACACATCACACAGAGAATATAAAATACACAGACTGTACACATCACGCAGAGAATACAAAACACACAGACTGTACACATCACACAGAGAATATAAAATACACAGACTGTACACATCACGCAGAGAATACCAAACACACAGACTGTACACATCACACAGAGAATGTAAAATACACAGACTGTACACATCACGCAGAGAATACAAAACACACAGACTGTACACATCACACAGAGAATACCAAACACACAGACTGTACACATCACACAGATAATATAAAATACACAGACTGTACACATCACACAGAGAATACAAAATACACAGACTGTACACATCACACAGAGAATACACAACACACAGACTGTACATATCACACAGAGAATATAAAACAGAGACTGTACACATCACACAGAGAATACCAAACACACAGACTGTACACATCACACAGAGAATATAAAATACACAGACTGTACACATCACACAGAGAATACAAAATACACAGACTGTACACATCACACAGAGAATACAAATGCACAGACTGTACACATCACACCCAGAATACAAATACACAGACTGTACACATCACACAGAGAATACAAAATACACAGACTGTACACATCACACAGAGAATACAAATGCACAGACTGTACACATCACACCCAGAATACAAATACACAGACTGTACACATCACACAGAGAATATAAAATACACAGACTGTACACATCACACAGAGAATACAAAATACACAGACTGTACACATCACACAGAGAATACAAATGCACAGACTGTACACATCACACCCAGAATACAAATACACAGACTGTACACATCACACAGAGAATATAAACATCGACTGTACACATCACACATAGAATACAAATGCACAGACTGTACACATCACACAGAGAGTATAAAATGCACACAAACTGTACACATCACACAGAGAATACAAATGCAGAAAAGTGGCTGATGGAATTTAATGCTGGAAAGTATGAGGTGATACACTTTGGGAGGAGTAATGTGACACGGAAGTATTCAATGAATGGCCTGACACTGGAAAGTTCCGAGGAACAAAGGGACCTTGGCGTGTTTGTCCATAGATCTCTGAAGGCAGAAGGGCACGTTAATAAGGTGGTGAAAAAGGCATCAATCGAGGCATAGATTACAAAAGCAGGGAGGTCGTGTTGGAGTTGTACAGAACTTTGGTAAGGCCACAGCTGGAGTACTGTGTGCAATTCTGGTCGCCACATTATAGGAAGGATGTGATTGCATTGGAGGGGGTGCAGAGGCGATTCACCAGGATGTTGCCTGGGATGGAACGTTCAAGCTATGAAGAGAGGTTGGATAGGCTTGGGTTGCTTTCACTGGAGCAGAGAAGACTGAGGGGTGACCTGATCGAGGTGTACAAGATTATGAGGGGCATGGACAGAGTGGATAGGGAGCAGCTGTTCCCCTTAGTTGAAGGTCAGTTATAAGGGGTCACAAGTTTAAGGTGGGGGGGGGGGGGGCAGGAGGTTTAAAGGGGTTTTGAGGAAGAACTTTTTTACCCAGAGGGTGGTGACGGTCTGGAATACCCTGCCTGGGAGAGTGGTAGAGGTGGGTTGCCTCACATCCTTTAAAAAGTACCTGGATGAGCACTTGGCACGTCATAACATTCAAGGCTATGGGCCAAGTGCTGGCAAATGGGATTAGGTAGACAGGTCAGGTGTCTTTAATGCAACAGTGCAGACTCGATGGGCCAAAGGGCCTCTTCTGCACTGTATTATTCTGTGATTCTGTGACTGCACAGCGTATAAATGCACAGTGTGTACACATCACACAGAGAATACAAATGCACAGACTATACACATCACACACAGAATACTAGTGCACAGACTGTACACATCACACAGAGAATACAAATGCACAGAGTGTACACATCACACACAGAATACACATCACACAGAGAATAGAAAACATACAGACTGTACACATAACACAGAGAATATAAACACACAGACTGTACACATCACACAGAGAATACAAAGGCACAGACTGTACACAACACACAAAGAACAAAGAACAAAGAACAGCACAGCACAGGAACAGGCCATTCGACCCTCCAAGCCTGCGCCGATCTTGATGCCGACCTAAACTAACACCTTCTGCACTTCCGGGACCCACATCCCTCTATTCCCTTCCGATTCATACATTTGTCAAGATGTCTCTTAAACGTCGCTACTGTATCTGCTTCCACCACCTCCCCTGGCAGCAAGTTCCAGGCACTCACCACCCTCTGTGTAAAAAACTTGCCTCACACATCCCCTCTAAACTTTGCCCCTTGCACCTTAAACCTATGTCCCCTGGGAAAAAGCATCTGACTATCCACTCTGTCCATGCCACTCATAACTTTGTAAACTTCTATCATGTCGCCCCTCCACCTCTGTCGTTCCAGTGAAAACAATCCGAATTTTTCCAACCTCTCCTCATAGCTAATGCCCTCATTAAATGCAACATCCTGGTAAACCTCCTCTGTACCCTCTCCAAAGCCTCCACGTCCTTCTGGTAGTGTGGCGACCAGAATTGCACGCAATATTCTAAATGTGGCCAAACTAAGGTCTGTACAGCTGCAACATGACTTGCCAATTTTTATACTCTATGCCCCGACCGATGAAAGCAAGCATGCCGTATGCCTTCTTGACCACCTTATCCACCTGCGTTGCCACTTTCAGTGACCTGTGGACCTGTACGCCCAGATCTCTCTGCCTGTCAATACTCCTAAGGGTTCCGCCATTTACAGTATTCCTCCCACCTGCATTAGACCTTCCAAAATGCATTACCTCACATTTGTCCGGATTAAACTCCATCTGTCATTTCTCCGCCCAAGTCTCCAACCGATCTATATCCTGCTGTATCCTCTGACAATCCTCATCATTATCCGCAACTCCACCAACCTTTGTGTCGTCCGCAAACTTACTAATCAGACCAGCTACATTTTCCTCCAAATCATTTATATATACTACAAACAGCAAAGGTCCCAGCACTGATCCCTGCGGAACACCACCAGTCACATCCCTCCATTCAGAAAAACCCCCATCCACTGTTACCCTCTGTCTTCTGTGACTGAGCCAGTTCTGTATCCATCTTGCCAGCTCACCTCTGATCCCATGTGACTTCACATTTTGCACCAGTCTGCCATGCGGGACCTTGTCAAAAGCTTTACTAAAGTCCACATAGACAACATCCACTGCCCTTCCCTCATCAATCATCTTCGTCACTTCCTCTAAAAACTCAATCAAATTAGTAAGACACGACCTCCCCTTTACAAAACCATGCTCTCTCTCGCTAATAAGTTTGTTTATTTCCAAATGGGAGTAAATCTTGTCCCGAAGAATCCTCTCTAATAATTTCCCTACCACTGACGTAAGGCTCACTGGCCTATAATTTCCTGGATTATCCTTACCACCCTTCTTAAACAAAGGAACAACATTAGCTATTCTCCAGTCCTCTGGGACCTCACCTGTAGCCAATAAGGATGCAAAGATTTCTGTCAAGGCCCCAGCAATTTCTTCCCTTGCCTCCCTCAGTATTCTAGGGTAGATCCCATCAGGCCCTGGGGACTTATCTACCTTAATGCTTTGCAAGACACCCAACACCTCCTCCTTTTTGATAATGAGATGACTGAGACTATCTGCACTCCCTTCCCTTGGCTCATCATCCACCAAGTCCTTCTCCTTGGTGAATACTGATACAAAGTACTCATTTAGCACCTCGCCCATTTCCTCTGGCTCCACGCAAAGATTCCCATCTCTGTCCTTGAGTGGGCCAACCCTTTCCCTGGTTACCCTCTTGCTCTTTATATATGTATAAAAAGCCTTGGGATTTTCCTTAATCCTGTCTGCCAATGACTTTTCATGACCCCTTTTAGCCCTCCTAACTCCTTGCTTAAGTTCCTTCCTACTGTCTTTATATTCCTCAAGTGCTTCATCTGTTCCGAGCCTTCCAGCCCTTACAAATGCTCCCTTTTTCTTTTTGACTAGGCTCACAATATCCCATGTTATCCAAGCTTCCTGAAACTTGCCAAACTTGTCTTTCTTCCTCACAGGAACATGCCGGTCCTGGATTCTAATCAGCTGACGTTTGAAAGACTCCCACATGTCAGATGTTGATTTACCCTCAAACAGCCGCCCCCAATCTAAATTCTTCAGTTCCTGCCTAATATTGTTATAATTAGCCTTCCCCCAATTTAGCACCTTCACCCGAGGACTACTCTTATCCTTATCCACAATAACCTTAAAACTTATTGAATTATGGTCACTGCTCCCGAAATGCGCCCCCACTGAAACTTCGACCACCTGGCCGGGCTCATTCCCCAATACCAGGTCCAGAATGGCCCCATCCCTAGTTGGACTATCTACATACTGTTTCAAGAAGCCCTCCTGGATGCTCCTCACAAATTCTGCGCCATCCAAGCCCCTAGCACTAAGTGAGTCCCAGTCAATATTGGGGAAGTTAAAATCACCCACCACTACAACCCTGTTACCTTTACATCTTTCCAAAATCTGTCTACATATCTGCTCCTCTACCTCCCGCTGGCTGTTGGGAGACCTGTAGTAAACCCCCAACATCGTGACTGCACCCTTCCTATTCCTGAGCTCCATCCATATTGCCTCGCTGCATGACCTCTCCGAGGTGTCCCTCCGCAGTACAGCTGTGATATTCTCCTTAACCAGTAATGCAACTCCCCCACCCCTTTTACATCCCCCTCTATCCCGCCTGAAGCTTCTAAAGCCTGGAACATTTAGCTGCCAATCCTGCCCTTCCCTCAACCAAGTCTCTGTAATAGCAACAACATCATATTTCCAAGCTCTAAGTTCATCTGCCTTACCTGTTATACTTCTCGCATTGAAACAAATGCACTTCAGACCACCAGTCCCGCTGTGATCAGCAACATCTCCCTGCCTGCTCTTCCTCTTAGTCCTACTGGCCTTATTTACTATGTCCTCCTCATTCACTTCACTAGCTGTCCTACTGCTCTGGTTCCCACCCCCCCTGCCACACTAGTTTAAACCCTCCCGAGTGACGTTAGCAAACCTTGCAGCCAGGATATTAGTGCCCTTCCAGTTTAGATGCAACCCGTCCTTCTTGTACAGGTCCCATCTGTCCCTGAAGAGAGCCCAATGGTCCAGATATCTGAAACCCTCCCTTCTACACCAGCTGCTCAGCCACGTGTTTAACTGCACTATCTTCCTATTTCTAGCCTCACTGGCACGTGGCACAGGGAGTAATCCAGAGATTACAACCCTAGAGGTCCTGTTTTTTAACTTACTACCTAACTCCCTAAACACCCCCTGCAGGAGCTCATCACTCTTCCTGCCTATGTCATTGGTACCGATGTGTACCACAACCTCTGGCTGTTCACCCTCCCCCTTCAGACTGTACACATCACACAAAGAATACAAAACACACAGACTGTACACATCACGCAGAGAATACAAAACACATAGACTGTACACATCACGCAGAGAATACAAAACACACAGACTGTACACATCACACAGAGAATACAAAACACATAGACTGTACACATCACACAGGAATACACAACACATTGACAACAACAACAACTTCTATTTATATCGCTCACTTAATGTAATAAAACATCCCAAGATGCTTCACAGGAGCATTATAAAACAAAATTAGACACATAGCCACATAAGGAGATATTAGGTCAGATGACCAAAAGCTTGGTCAAAGAGGTAGGTTTTCAGTAGTGTCTCAAAGGGGGAAAGTGAGGTGGAGAGACAAAGAGTTTTAGGGAGAGATTTCCAGAACTTGGGGCCTTGGCAGCTGAAGGCACGGCCACCAATGGTGGAATGATTAAAATTGGGGATGCACAAGAAGTCAGAATTAGAGGAGCACAGATATCTTGCAGGATTCTGTGGCTGGAGGAGATTACAGAGATGGGGGGTGTGGGGGTGCAAAGCCATGGAGGGATTTGAAAATTAGGATGAGAATTTTAAAATTGATAGTTTGCTGGACTGAGCAACAATGTAGGTCAGTGAGCACAGAGGCAATGGGTGAATGGGACTTTGTGCGAGTTTGGACATAAGCAGCAGTGTTTTGGATGACCTCAAGTTGCAGATGATAGAATGTGGGAGACCAGTCAGAAATGTGTTAGAATAGTCAAGTCTAGAGGTAATAAAGGCATGTATGATGGTTTCGGCAACAGATGAGCTGAGGGAGGAGCAGAGTTGGGTGATGCTATGGAAACGTACAGTCTTAGGGATGGTGCAGATATATGGTTGGAAGCTCAGCTCGGGTTCAAATATCACACCAAGGTTGCGAATAGTCAGGTTCAGCCTCAGACAAAATCAGCATGGGTTTATGAAGGGAAATCATGCTTAACAAATCTACTGGAGTTTTTTGAGGATATAACTAGGAGAATAGATAAGGGAGAACCAGTGGATGTGGTGTATTTGGATTTTCAGAAGGCTTTTGATAAGGTCCCACATAAGAGGTTAGTGTGCAAAATCAAAGCACATGGGATTGGAGGTAATATAATGGCATGCATTGAGAATTGGTTGACAGACAGGAAACAGAGAGTCGGAATAAATGGATCTTTTTCCAGGTGGCAGGCAGTGACTAGTGGGGTACCGCAGGGATCAGTGTTTGGGCCCCAGCTATTCACAATACATATTAATGACTTGGGTGAGGGAACTAAATGTAACATTTCCAAGTTTACAGATGACACAAAGCTGGGGAGGCAGGTGAGCTGTGAGGAGGATGCAAAGAGGCTCCAATGTGATTTGGACAAGTTGGGTGAGTGGGAAAATGCATGGCAGATGCAGTATAATGTGGATAAATGAGAGATTATCCACTTTTGGCGTAAAACAGAAAGGCAGATTATTATCTGAATGGTGATAGATTGGGAAATGGGGAGGTGCAACGAGACCTGGGTGTCCTTGTACACCAGTCGCTGAAAGCAAGCATTCAGGTGCAGCAAGCAGTTAGGAAGGCAAATAGTATGTCGGCCTTCATTGCAAGAGGATTTGAGTACAGGAGCAAAGATGTCTTACTGCAGTTATACAGGGCCTTGGTGAAACTGCATCTGGAGTATCGTGTGCAGTTTTGGTCTCCTTATCTGAGGAAGGATGTTCCTGTTATGGGGGGAGTGCAAAGAAGATTTACCAGACTTATTCCTGGGATGGCAGGATTGACGTATGAGGAGAGATTGGGTCGACCAGGCCTAGGCACAGGGGAGGAGTAAAAGGTGTGGGAATACAATAGTAATAGGGGATTCAATTGTAAGGGGAATAGATAGGCGTTTCTGTGGCCACAAAAGAGACTCCAGGATGGTATGTTGCCTCCCTGGTGCTAGGGTCAAGGATGTCTCAGAGCAGTTACAGGACATTCTGAAGGGGGAGGGTGAACAGCCAGTGGTTGTGGTACAAATTGGTACAAATGATGTAAGTTAAAAAAAGGATGCGGTCCTAAAAGCAGAATATAGGGAGTTAGGAAGTAAGTTGAAAAGCAGGACCTCAAAGGTAGTGATCTCAGGATTACTACCAGTGCCATGTGCTAGTCAGAGTAGAAATAGCAGGATATATTGGATGAATACGAGGCTGAAGATATGGTGTGAGGGGGAGGGTTTTAGTTTCCTGGTAATGTTGGGAATGGGATTAAACAGGAAATTAGGGATGCATACGATAAAGGAACATCTGTAATTATGGGTGACGTTAATCTGCATATAGATTGGGCAAATCAAATTAATCACAATACCGTAGAGGAGGAATTCTTGGAGTGCATACGGGATGGTTTACTAGACCAATACATTGAGGAACCAACTGGAGAACAGGCCATCCGAGACTGGGTATTGTGTAATGAGAGAGGAATAATTGACAATCTAGTGGTGCGAGACCCCTTGGGGATGAGCGACCATAATATGATAGAATTCTTCATCAAGATGGAGAGTGACATAGATGATTCAGAGACGAGGGTCCTGAATCTTAGTAAAGGAAACTACAAAGGTATGAGGCGCGAGTTGGCTATGATGGATTGGGAAACGTTACTGAAAGGGACGACGGTGGAAAGGCAATGGCAAACGTTCAAAGAGCGTATGGATGAACTGCTACAATTATTTATTCCTGTCTGGTGCAAACGTAAAATGGGAAAGATAGCCAAACCATGGCTTACAAGGGAAATTAGAGATAGCATTAGATCCAAGGAAGCGGCATACACATTTTTCAGAAAAAATAATAGACCTGAGGATTGGGCGCAGTTTAGAATTCAGCAAAGGAGGACCAAGGGATTGATGAAGAAGGGGAAAATAGAGTACGAGAGCAAGCTTGCGGGGAACATAAAAACTGACTGTAAAAGTTTCTATCGATATGTGAAGAGAAAAAGATTGGTGAAGACAAATGTAGGTCCCTTACAGTCAGAAACAGGGGAAATTATTATGGGGAACAAAGAAATGGCTGACCAACTAAATGCATACTTTGGGTCTGTCTTCACAAATGAAGACACAAATATCATACCAGAAATTTCAGGAAACACAGGGTTTATTGAGGGAGAAGAACTGAAGGAAATCAGTATGAGTAGAGAAATGGTGTTGGGGAAATTGATGGGATCGAAAGCCAATAAATCCCCAGGGCCTGATGGTCTGCATCCCAGAGTACTTAAGGATGTGGCCCTAGAAATAATGGATGCATTGGTGGTCATCTTCCAAGATTCTACAGACTCTGGAACAGTTCCTACAGATTGGAGGGTAGCTAATGTAACCCCACTATTTAAAAAGGGAGGTAGAGAGAAAGCAGGGAATTATATACCAGTCAGCCTGACATCGGTAGTGGGGAAAATTTCTCGTGTCCATTATCAAAGATTTTATAGCAGAGCACTTGAAGAACAGTGGTAGAATCAGACAGAGTCAACATGGATTTGCAAAAGGGAAATCATGCTTGCCAAATCTACTAGAATTCTCTGAGGATGTAACGAGTAGCGTTGATGAGGGGAGCCAGTGGATGTGGTTTATTTGGACTTTCAGAAGGCTTTCGACAAAGTCCCACATAAGAGATTAGCATGTAAAATTAAAGCGCATGGGATTGGGGTATTGCGATGGATAGAAAATTGTTTGGCAGATAGGAAACAAAGAGTAGGGATAAGTGGGTCTTATTCTGAATGGCAGGCAGTGACTAGTGGGGTACCGCAGGGATCGGTGCTCGGACCCCAGCTATTCACAATATATATTAATGATTTAGATGAGGGAACTAAATGTATTATCTCCAAATTTGCAGACAACACAAAACTGGGTGGGAGGGTGAGTCGTGAGGAGGGTGCAGAGAGGCTTCAGGGTGATTTGGACAAGTTGAGTGAGTGGGCAAATGCATGGCAGATGCAGTATAATGTGGATAAATGTGAGGTTATCCACTTTGGTAACAAAAACAGGAAGGAAGATTATTATTTGAACGGCTAAAACTGAGAGAGGGGAATATGCAACGAGACCTGGGTGTTCTCGTACACCAGTCGCTGAAGGTAAGCATGGAGGTCCAACAGGCGGTAAAAAAGGCAAATGGTATGTTGGCCTTCATAGCGAGAGGATTCGAGTACAGGAGCAGGAATGTCTTGCTGCAATTATACACAGCCTTGGTGAGGCCACACCTGGAATGTTGTGTGCAGTTTTGGTCTCCTTATCTGAGGAAGGATGTTCTTGCTATAGAGGGAGTGCAGCGAAGGTTTACCAGACTGATTCCTGGGGCGGCAGGACTGACATAGGAGGAGAGATTGAGTCGGTTAGGATTATATTTGCTGGAGTTCAGAAGAGTGAAGGGGATCTCATCGAAACCTATAAAATTCTATGAGGACTTGACAGGGTAGATGCAGGAAGGATGTTCCCGATGGGGGAGTCCAGAACCAGGGATCGTAGTCTAAGGATACGGGGTAAACATTTGAGGACTGAGATGAGGAAAAATTTCATCACCCAGAGTGTGGTGAACCTGTGGAATTCGCTACCACAGAAAGCAGTTGAGGTCAAAACATTGTATGTTTTCAAGAAGGAGTTAGTTATAGCTCTTGGGTTTAAAGGGATCAAAGGATATGGGGGGAAAATGGGAACAGGTTACTGAGTTGGATGATCAGGCATGATCTTAATGAATCGCGGAGCAGGATCGAAGGGCCGAAAGGCCTATTCCTGCTCCTATTTTCTATGTTCCTATGTATGTTTTTATGTTTCTATATTCACTAGAGTTTAGAAAAATGAGAGAGGATCTGATAGAAACCTATAAAATTCTAACAGGACTTGACAGGCTAGATGCAGGGAGGATGTTCCCGATGGCTGGGGAGTCCAGAACCAGGGGGTCACAGTCTCAGGATACGGGGAATGCCATTTAGAACTGAGATGAGGAGAAATGTCTTCACTCAGAGGGTGGTGAACCTATGGAATTCTCTACCGCAGAAGACAGTGGAGGCCAAGTCATTAAATATATTCAAGAAGGAGATAGATATATTTCTTAATGCCAAAGGGATCAAGGGATATTGGGAGAAAGTGGGAATAGGGTACTGAATTAGACAATCAGCCATGATCTTTTTTGAATGGCGGACCAGGCCCGAAGGGCTGAATAGCCTACTCCAGCTCCTATTTTTCTATGTCTATGTTTCTATGATCAAGTTACATAATTTTTTAAATAAATAATGGCCCTTTAAATTTTAAATGGCTATGAGGGTCTCAAAGCCCTTTCAAAATGGTGTCGCGCCTGCACAATGGCGCCTGATGTCATTGCCAGAGACGGAGAGCCTGCACCCTCCATGTAATCGGCGCGGGGGGGGGGTGGGGGGAGCGGTCCGCCCAGGCCATTTAAATGAGCCATCGCCCTGAATATCGCAGCGGCTCCGCGAAGTACAGCCCACACGTGCTTGCAGCCATTGTTTATGGTGGCGGCAATGTAAAATCCAGCCCATTCAGTGGAAATTTATTTTGCCGCTGCCGTGATTGGTGGCAGACATGAACAATGGTGGACAACCCACGTGGACCACCCATTGCGGAGCCGCTGTGATATTAAGCACGGCGACTTATTTAAATGGCCAGGGTGGAACACTGCGCCCGCCCCGATGATTTGAAGGCGGTGAGCGGTCCATCCCCGGCAATGGCATCAGGCGCCGACGCGACACCATTTTTAAAGGGTTTCGAGTCCTACAATGCCATTTAAATTTGAAAGCAGTAATGATTCTGAAAAATTAAATAAAGTGATCCTGACACTCTCCCACTGCCCCCCCATAAGCATAAAAGTAATGACCTGCCCTCACCCCCCCAAAACACTTACCTTCTGCTCCCGACCTTCCCCCCTCACAAGACCATCAACTTTAAACTTTACCCTTTCCCACCATCCCCTAGACCAATCAAATTAGTTTGACCCTGCTCCTCCCACTCCCACACTGGAAAACTTACCTGCTCCGTCCGAGTATTCTGCCTCGGATACTCAGACGGGTATCTGACGGCGTGGGAGTGCTGGCCGCCGGTACCAATATCGCCCCAGAATGGACAGCAGAAGCGGGTAAATAATTATTTCGTTGATTTTAATAAATTAACATATCTAAATTTTGGTCCTGTCACCGAACGGCGGGTGGTCCACCACGAGGTCTGGCCACCGCCCACAATATCAGGCCAGGCCTTCCCGGCGTCGAGGCCCGTGGTGGGCCTCTGATGGAGGCATTTTCCTGCCCACCCACCCCACCATGACCCCCACATCGGGGGGCTGCAAAATCTAGCCCATTTTGTCTAAAGATTGTTCAGTATTGCTTCCTATTAAGGGACCGTATCAAACTGGAGAATGCCAGCTGTTATGTGCCCTTACCACTGGAACTGAGGAGCTTGTAGATATGGGAAGTTGAATAATCTTTGGCTGCAGGACTGTAATTATTTCCAATGGAATCACTGAAAGAGAAAACAAAACAGCTCAGTCAATCTCTGGCAAATTATGAGTTCAACTCACTCACTAGTCTAAAAGAGTTATCTTCACATACTTATTCTCCTGGAAGTATATAAATAACACACAGCAGCAGGAACAATTTAACCAGTGCAAAAAATATTTCTATAAATAACTGCAATAAATCCACAAGTATAATATGCAACAAATGAAATAGTTGTGCAAGTAAAAAAAGAGTGGATGTTTTATGAATATTATTCCAGACAAGATTTTTACAATCAACTTTACGAGGCATACTGTATCCCAGTATTCCCCATTCTATATAATGGAATGCAACATAATTGAGACCCCGGGGCTGAGAAGCCCACACTTAAATTGATGGCAGGGTAGGGTTTGAAACAAACCCCACCCTCCTACCCACTTGAAGCCTGCCTGGCCTCAGTGTGCAGTCGGTAGGTGCTGTCACTGTCCTGATAATACTGGCAATGCGGCTGGTGCCATTTTGAAAGAGGCCTTCTGCCAGGTGTCTAAAGTGCCTGCCTGTTTCAGGCAGTAGGCCCCTTTTAATTTGGAAATCTGGGTCCTATGATGTAGGGGTTGGAACTGGTCGGAGGTTACACTGTGCTCACTCTGATCAGTTCCACGGGTGATAGTGCCAAAGGCACGTGGCAAAGGTAAGTGTTGAATTATTTTTGTGGGGCCCACAGAAGCGGGAATTAAGTATCTTTAAATAGAATCTTTTATGGTCTCAGGACATCCGAAAGCGACTCGCAGTCAATGAAACACTTTTGAAGTGTAGCCACTGTTGTATTGTAGAAAACGCAGCAGCCAATTTGCACGCAGCAAGATCCCACAAACATCAATGCAATAATGACCAGATCAAAACTGAAAAGACTGGAAACACCCAAGTCATTCAGTATCTCTGTACACAGAGGAAGGTAGGGTAATGTTAAAGGTCAATGACCCCTTGATGACCTGCTGAGTATTTCCAGAATTTTCAGCTTTTATTTCAGATTTCCAGCATCTGCAGTATTTTGCGAAATGACCTGGCCCGAGACGGAAGGCAAGGCCTGGCTTTAATGTCCCATACAAAAGACGGCACCAGCAAAATATAGAACTCCCTCACTGAACTGTGAAGCTGGATTCTGTGCTCATGTACTGGAGGTTAAACCCACAACCTCTGGCTTAAAGGCAAGAATGCAACTGAATGAGCCAAGCCCACACCTTCTGTTGCAAGTATTAAACCAGGGGGCTAGTATCATAACTCCGGGGTGCACCCACCCTTCTGCACTGACCTAAAAAGCAATTTTGGCACTTCATGCCTTTCATGCTTTCTCAAGTCATGGTACCCACTCAAGCAGAAAACTTCAAATAAAATGCAGCAGTAAGACATGCAGTAAATACATTTCATACTGACACCATAAAATATCAACTATAGCTTCATCAATCTTTCCAAAGACCAGCTATACTGCTTGGATTGTGTTTAAATTCAGATGTGAGAGTGTGTCAGTTCAACTACCAGCACAAAGGAGATAGATATTTACCTGTAAGGGTGACCATTTCCATTATCAAAGACATTAGGAGTTTGTAGCTCCAGTTATTAACAGATAACTATGTCATCGGCAGATAAAACTCAAATCAATGGGTAACAAGGATTGGTAGGAGCTGCCTACACAGGAATCTGATTAAGGAATAATACACAGACCCTTCTCTCAGAAGAGTGATTGTACGATTATATTAAATGTGAACAATCATCAAATCATACAGCACAGAAGGAAGCAATTTGGCCCATTGTGTCTGTGCCAGCTCTGATGTAGAGCTATCCAATCAGTCCCACTACCCTACTCTTTCCCCAGAGCCCTGTAAATTTTCCACTTTAAATACTTACCCAATTCAACGAGGCTTAGAATGCAGAATAATGTCAAGAAGACAAGGCTAAGGGCACTCTGCCTGAATGCACGCGGCATTCGCAACAAGGTAGATGATTTAAAGGCCCAAATAGAGGTAAATGGGTATGATTTAATTGCCATCACGGAAATGTGGCTACAGGGCGACCAAGACTGAGAACTGAATATTCAAGGATATTCAACATTTAAGAAGGACAGGCAAAAAGGAAAAGGAGGTGATGTTGCACTGATAATAAGAAATGGGATCAGTACATAGTGGTAGTCTGGGGAAACGTATTGATCAGGAGATTAGAGAAGCATGTAGCATGGGTAATACAGTAATCAGGGTGACTTCAATCTGCATATAGACTGGGTAAACTTAATGAGCACTAATGCTGTGGAGGACGAGTTTCTGGAGTGTGTTAGGGATGGATTTATTTATTTATATTTATTTATTTTGAGATAAGGCACTGAAACAGGCGCTTCGGCCCACCGAGTCTGTGCCGACCAAGAACCACCCATTTATATTAACCCGACAGTAATCCCATATTCCCTACCACCTGCCTACACTAGGGGCAATTTATAATGGCCAATTTACCTATCACCTGCAAGTCTTTGGCGGCGGTGGGAGGAAACTGGAGCACCCGGCGAAAACCCACGCGGTCACAGGGAGAACTTGCAAACTCCACACAGACAGTATCCAGAATTGAACCCGGGTCCCTGGAGCTGTGAGGCTGCGGTGCTAACCACTGCGCCACTGTGCCGATTTCTCCAGATTTCTAGAGCAATATGTTGAGGAACCAACTAGAGAACAGGTTATTTTCAATCTAGTATCATGTAATGAGAAAGGGCTAATTAATAATCTTGTTGTAAAAGAACCTTTAGGGATGAGTGACCATAATATGACAGAATTTTACATTATGTTTGCAAGTAAGGTAGTTCAATCTGAAGCCAGGGTGTTAAATTTGAACAAAGGAAATTATGAAGGTATGAAGGGCAAATTGGCTGAGGTGGATTGGGAAAATACATTAAAAAGTATGACAATACAGAAGCAATGGATAGTCTTTAAAGATATATTAAATAGTTTACAGCAACTACACATTCCTTCAAGGCACAAAAACCCCAAAAGTAAAGGCAGTCAACCGTGGATAACAAAGGAAGTTAAGGATTGTATAAGATTAAAAGAAAAGGCCTATAAAGTTGCCAGAAATAGTAGTAAACCTGAGGGTTGGGAGGATTTTAGAATACAGCAAAGGAGTATGAAGAAACTGATAAAGAAATGGAGAATAGAATATGAATGTAAGCTATCAAAAAATATAAAAACGGACTGTAAAAGCTTCTATAGGTACATAAAAAGGAAACATTTGGCTAAGACAAATGTGGGTCCATTACAGGCAGAGTCAAGAGAATTTACAATGGGGAATAGAGAAATGGCAGAGAAGCTAAATGATTACTTTGTGTCTGTCTTCACTGAGGAAGATACAAGAAATCTCCCAGAATTAGAGATCCAAGGGATTGGGGAGAACGAGGAATTGAAGGAAATTGGTATTAGTAAGAAGGTTGTATTGGAGAAATTAATGGGGCTGAAGGTTGAAAAGACCCCAGGACCTGACATTCTACATCCCAGAATGTTGAAAGAGGTAGCTATGGAGATCGTGGATGCATTGGCGATCATCTTCCAAAATTCTATAGATTCTGGAATGGTTCCTGCAGATTGGAAGGTAGCAAATGTCAACCCACTATTTGAGAAGGGAGGGAGAGAGAAAATAGGGAATTACAGACCTACATCAGTCATTGGGAAAATGCTAGAATATATTCTAAAGGATGTGATAAATGGACACTTGGATAATTATGATCTGATTGGGCATAATCAAAATGGATTTATGAATGGGAAATCATGTTTGACAAACCTGTTGGAGTTTTTCGAGGTTGTTACTAACAGAATATTGATAAAGGGGAGTTGGTGGACGTGGTATACTTGGATTTTCAGAAGGCTTTTGATAAAGTCCCCCACAGGAGGTTGGTGAGCAAAATTAAAGCACATGGGATAAGAGGTAATATGCTAGTATGGATTAAGGATTGGTTAACAGGCAGAAAACAGAGAGGAGGAATAAACGGGTCATTCTCGCGTTAGCAGGCTGTGACTAGTGGGGTAATGCAGGGATCGGTGCTCGGGCCCCAGCTGTTCACAAAATATATCAATGATTTGGATGTCGGGATCAAATGTAACATTTCCTAGTTCACAGATAACACAAAGCTAAGTGGGAATGCGTGTTGTGAGTGCTTCACCTGTGAGATGTGGGAGGTCCGTGACACTTCCAGCGTTCCGGGCGACTACATCTGCAGGAAGTGAACCCAGTTGCAGCTCCTCACAGACCGCATGGATTGGTTGGAGCGGCAACTGGATGCACTTAGGAGCATGCAGGTGGCGGAAAGCATCAAAGACAGGAGTTTTAGAGAAGTGGTTACACCAAAAGTGCAGGCAGATAGATGGGTGACCGCTAGAAGGGGCAGGCAGTCAGTGCAGGAATCCCCTGTGGCAATCCCCCTCTCTAACAAGTATACCGTTTTGGATACTGTTGGGGGGGGATGGCCTATCAGGGGAAAACAGCGGCAGCCAGAGCAGTGGCACCACGGCTGGCACAGTTGTTCAGCAGGGAGGGACAAAGCGCAGAAGAGCAATAGTTATAGGGGACTCTATAGTCAGGGGCACAGATAGGCGCTTCTGTGGACGTGAAAGAGACGCCAGGAAGGTATGTTGCCTCCCTGGTGCCAGGGTCAATGATGTCTCTGAACGGACAGAGGGCATTCTGAAGGGGGAGGGTGAACAGCCAGAGGTTGTGGTACACATCGGTACCAATGACATAGGCAGGAAGAGTGATGAGGTCCTGCAGGGGGAGTTTAGGGAGTTAAGTAGTAAGTAAAAAAACAGGACCTCTAGGGTTGTAATCTCAGGATTACTCCCTGTGCCACGTGCCAGTGAGGCTAGAAATAGGAAGATAGTACAGCTAAACACGTGGCTGAGCAGCTGGTGTAGAAGGGAGGGTTTCAGATATCTGGACCATTGGGCTCTCTTCAGGGACAGATGGGACCTGTACAAGAAGGACGGGTTGCATCTAAACTGGAAGGGCACTAATATCCTGGCTGCAAGGTTTGCTAGCGTCACTCGGGAGGGTTCAAACTAGTGTGGCGGGGGGTGGGAACCAGAGCAGTAGGACAGCTAGTGAAGTAAATGAGGAGGACATAGTAAATAAGGCCAGTAGGACGAAGAGGAAGAGCAGGCAGAGAGATGTTGCTGAGCACAGCGGGACTGGTGGTCTGAAGTGCATTTGTTTCAATGCGAGAAGTATAACAGGTAAGGCAGATGAACTTAGAGCTTGGATTAGTACTTGGAAATATGATGTTGTTGCTATTACAGAGACTTGGTTGAGGGAAGGGCAGGATTGGCAGCTAAATGTTACAGGCTTTAGAAGCTTCAGGCGGGATAGAGGGGGATGTAAAAGGGGTGGGGGAGTTGCATTACTTGTTAAGGACAATATCACCGCTGTACTGCGGGAGGACACCTCAGAGGGGTCATGCTGCAAGGCAATATGGGTGGAGCTCAGGAATAGGAAGGGTGCAGTCACAATGTTGGAGGTTTACTACAGGCCTCCCAACAGCCAGCGGGAGGTAGAGGAGCAGATATGTAGACAGATTTTGGTAAGATGTAAAGGTTGTAGTGGTGGGTGATTTTAACTTCCCCAATATTGACTGGGACTCACGGTGCAAGGGGCTTGGATGGGGCAGAATTTGTGAGGAGCATCCAGGAGGGCTTCTTGAAACAGTATGTAGATAGTCCAACTAGGGATGGGGCCATTCTGGACCTGGTATTGGGGAATGAGCCCGGCCAGGTGGTCGAAGTTTCAGTGGGGGAGCATTTCGGGAGCAGTGACCATAATTCCATAAGTTTTAAGGTACTTGTGGATAAGGATAAGAGTAGTCCTCGGGTGAAGGTGCTAAATTGGGGGAAGGCTAATTATAACAATATTAGGCAGGAACTGAAGAATTTAGATTGGGGGCGGCTGTTTGAGGGTAAATCAACATCTGACATGTGGGAGTCTTTCAAACGTCAGCTGATTAGAATCCAGGACCGGCATGTTCCTGTGAGGAAGAAAGACAAGTTTGGCAAGTTTCGGGAAGCTTGGATAACACGGGATATTGTGAGCCTAGTCAAAAAAAAAAGGAAGCATTTGTAAGGGCTGGAAGGCTAGGAACAGATGAAGCACTTGAGGAATATAAAGACAGTAGGAAGGAAATTAAGCAAGGAGTTAGGAGGGCTAAAAGGGCTCATGAAAAGTCATTGACAAACAGGATTAAGGAAAATCCCAAGGCTTTTTATATGTATATAAAGAGCAAGAGGGTAACCAGGGAAAGGGTTGGCCCACTCAAGGACAGAGATGGGAATCTATGCGTGGAGCCAGAGGAAATGGGCAAGCTGCTAAATGAGTATTTTGCATCAGTATTCACCAAGGAGAAGGACTTGGTGGATGATGAGCCGAGGGAAGGGAGTGCAGATAGTCTCAGTCATCTCATTATCAAAAAGGAGGAGGTGTTGGGTGTCTTGCAAAGCATTAAGGTAGATAAGTCCCCAGGGCCTGATGGGATCTACCCTAGAATACTGAGGGAGGCAAGGGAAGAAATTGCTGGGGCCTTGACAGAAATCTTTGCATCCTCATTGGCTACAGGTGAGGTCCCAGAGGACTGGAGAATAGCCAATGTTGTTCCTTTGTTTAAGAAGGGTGGTAAGGATAATCCAGGAAATTATAGGCCGGTGAGCCTTACGTCAATGGTAGGGAAACTAGTAGAGAGGATTCTTCGGGACAGGAATTACTCCCATTTGGAAACAAACGAACTTATTAGCGACAGCATGGTTTTGTAAAGGGGAGGTCGTGTCTTACTAATTTGATTGAGTTTTTAGAGGAAGTGACGAAGATGATTGATGAGGGAAGGGCGGTGGATGTTGTCTATATGGACTTCAGTAAAGCTTTTGACAAGGTCCCGCATGGCAGACTGGTGCAAAAGGTGAAGTCACATGGGATCAGAGGTGAGCTGGCAAGATGGATACAGAACTGGCTCAGTCACAGAAGACAGAGGCTAACAGTGGATGGGTGTTTTTCTGAATGGAGGGATGTGACTAGTGGTGTTCCGCAAGGATCAGTGCTGGGACCTTTGCTGTTTGTAGTATATATAAATGATTTGGAGGAAAATGTAGCTGGTCTGATTAGTAAGTTTGTGGACGACACAAAGGTTGGTGGAGTTGCAGATAATGATGAGGATTGTCAGAGGATACAGCAGGATATAGATCGGTTGGAGACTTGGGCGGAGAAATGACAGATGGAGTTTAATCCGGACAAATGTGAGGTAATGCATTTTGGAAGGTCTAATGCAGGTGGGAGGTATACAGTAAATGGCAGAACCCTTTTGGAGTATTGACAGGCAGAGAGATCTGGGCGTACAAGTCCACAGGTCACTGAAAGTGGCAATGCAGGTGGATAAGCTATCTGGCATGCTTGCCTTCATCGGTCGGGGTATAGAGTATAAAAATTGGCAAGTCATGTTGCAGCTGTACAGAACCTTAGTTAGGCCACACTAGAATATTGCATGCAATTCTGGTCGCCACACTACCAGAAGGATGTGGAGGCTTTGGAGAGGGTACAGAAGAGGTTTACCAGGATGTTGCCTGGTCTGGAGGGCATTAGCTATGAGGAGAGGTTGGAAAAACTCGGATTGTTTTCACTGGAACGACAGAGGTGGAGGGGCGACATGATAGAGGTTTACAAAGTTATGAGTGGCATGGACAGAGTGGATAGTCAGAAGCTTTTTCCCAGGGTGGTAGAGTCAGCTACCAGGGGACATAGGGTTAAGGTGCGAGGGGCAAAGTTTAGAGGGGATGTGTGAGGCAAGTTTATTACACAGAGGGTGGTGAGTGCCTGGAACTTGCTGCCAGGGGAGGTGGTGGAAGCAGATACGATAGCGACGTTTAAGAGACATCTTGACAAATATATGAATAGGAAGGGAATAGAGGGATATGGGCCCCGGAAGTGCAGAAGGTGTTAGTTTCGGCAGGCATCAAGATCGGCGCAGGCTTGGAGGGCCGAATGGCCTGTTCCTGTGCTGTACTGTTCTTTGTTCTCTGTTCTTTGAAAATGCAAAGCAGTTTCAAGAGGATTTGGACAGACTTAGTGAGTGGGCAAGAACGTGGCAGATGGAATATAATGTGGATAAGTGTGAGGTTATCCATTTTGGTAGGAGGAATAGATGTGCAGAATATTTCTTAAATGGTGATAGATTAGAAAGTGTAGTTGTACAAAGGGACCTGTGTGTCCTTGTTAATAAGTCACTGAAAATTAACATGCAGGTGCAGCAAGCAATTCAGAAGGCTAATGGGTATGTTAGACTTTATTGCAAGAGGATTTGAGTACAGGAGTAGTGAAGTCTTGCTTCAATTGTAAAGAACCTTGGTTCGACCCCACCTGGAGTACAGTGTGCAGTTTTGGTCCCCTTATCTTAGGAAGGATATTATTGCCATAGAGAGAGTGCAACGAAGGTTCACCAGACTTGTTCCTGGGATGGCGGGACCATCCTATGAAGAGAGATTGGGGAAACTGAGCCTGTATTCTTCAGAATTTCGAAGAATGAGAGGTGATCTCATTGATACCTACAAAATACTTAAAGGGATAGACAGGGCAGATGCAGCTAAGATGTTTCCCCTGGTTGGGGAGTCTAGAACCAGAGGACATAATTTCAAAATAAGCGGGAAGCGACTTGGGACAGAGATGAGGACAAATTTCTTTACTCAGAGGGTTGTGAAACTTTGGAATTCTCTACCTCAGAGGGCTGTGGAAGTTGAGTCATTGAGTATGTTTAAAGCAGAGATTGACACATTTTTATATGACATAAAGGTATATGAGATAACGGACCACAGCCTGCCAAGAATGAGGCATATTGATTTTGTCATATGAACATTGATTTGAACACTGTTGCTGAAGTGAAGAAAGGACTTGTTTAAGAAATCATCAGGCCCTTGGCTTGAAAGGTATTTGCATATTAACAGACAGTGCTTGTGGAGACAAAGAGGTTACTTCCCTTATCCAATTTAACCCACAATGGACTTTGAACACCAGGTATTGTGTGTAAGAAGAGACATTCCAGGGTTGGCTAAGACAAGCCAATCCATAAACAGACATGGTTAGACCAGCTGGTCACATGACTAGCCTGCTTGGCAACCTGAGTTTTTCTGAATTGTACAAACAGTTTGAACTCAGAGAGTGTTTGTTTGCTCCTGGATTGAAAAGACCTCTCCTGGCTGGCTCGCCACAGCCTCTCCTGTCTGTCTGCTCCCATCTCTTTTTCACGGAGCTCCAGATCCACTGAAGACACATGAACCCCAAGAGAGAAAAGTCTCCTGCAGTGAACAAGGTTTATGAAGAATACTGGGCCCCAACAAAAAGCAAGATCTACCTACAATCAAGGACTGTACAGTGAGCTCGAAGAACCATAACAAAAACCCTCTTCAAAGATCCCCTCAAACTTTTCCACTTTATTTTTCTTCTGCTCTTTTCTGTCGCTATCTGCCTGTGTGTATCGTGTATGCATGCTAGCATGGGTGCATCGTGTATCCATAGGCATTAACTGAATTAGAGTTTAAGTTTAATAAATGTCAACCTTTTTTCTTTAAACCTAAGAAAACCTGCTTCTGCTAGTTTCTTTGCCTCATAATTGGAAAGCGGTGAACAAGAATTCACCAAGGGGGAGCTAAAAACATGATGTTTTAAAAATTAAACCCTGTTATGGTAAGATCAGGTTAAGGCTGAGAGGAAATCCTAGACCCCTTTCTCACATGGTTGTAACAGAAATTTGGGGGCTCATCTGGGATTTTACCCACAGACAAACGAGAGAAATTGGAAGTGGGAAGCCAAATTGCTCCCAATCAAAAAAGAGCAAGGTTTCAATACAGATTTTCTTGTGTTGTGTGTGCTTGAATACTAACATGTTTGTGACTGAAACTAGTAGTTCTCCAAGCCAGGGTGAAGTAACTTTGGATAAGTTAAAAGCACTGTCTATGGAGGAGTTGAGGAAAATGGCTGAGCAGTGTGGGATCACTGTACATGGCAAGGCTAGGAAGTCTGAACTCCTAAGGCTAGTGGCCAACCATTTTTCCCTTGAATCTGAAGAAGCAGAAACAGGGTTAGAAGCAGACCCAGACAGGGTACTGCTAGCAAAAATACAACTGGAACAAAGGAAACTTGAATTCAAGGAAAAAGAGGGAGAGAGAGCCTTCCAGAAGGAAAGTGAAGAAAAAGATATAAAGAAAGACAGGAGAAGGAACGAGAGAGAGAGAAAGAAAGAGAGAAAGAATATTCCAGAAGGATTGCAAAGAGAGAGAGCTGAAACGGCTTGAGCTAGTTAGGGGGTGACAGAGTAATCCCGATGAAAGCTTGGCCAATATGGAGGAGAGTAATTCTGGAACTTTTTCCTGCAACTGTTCTGTCTCTTTAACTTCACTTATGACCTGTGGAGAAGTGGAACTAGTAAAGACAGTGCACTCCTCCGACCTCAGTCGTAAGATGTGAATGGGGGCTCATCGTCCGGGGTACCCAAAGCCAACAATGTGCAATTGTAAGTGGGGTGATACTAATTGATAAGAGGAAAAGTGAAACATCAGGTTTCTGGTGCATTAGGGTAAAATACACGACTGGAACGTCTTTGTCAGTTTTTATGACCTTTCTGAGAAAGAAGCATGTATCCCTGAGTGATTTGAGAAACTTAACCAAGGTTAGGCTAAAGGAATTGGCAGAAAAGTTGGTGTTCGAGTTAAAGCCAGGAGCTAAGAAAGCACATATAATTGATGTAATAGCACACCATTTGAAATTGGAAGAAGAAAAATGTGAACCAGATGGTAGTGCAATTGAATTAGCTAGGATTCAGTTGCACAGGAAGCTTGAACAGGAAAGAGAATTGACAATGAAAAAAACTTGAACTAGAATTTCAAAGAGAAAATTAAAGAGAAGGAAGGGAATTTGAATTTAAAAAGATGGAACTAAGACAAAGGGATGTCCTGACTCCAGGGAAAATACTGGTGAGGAAAGACTTGCCTCCAGCTGAGGACTGAGTGGAGAGCTGTTTAAATTTGTACAAGCCCTCCCAAGGTTTGAGGTAAGGGATGTAGAGGCATTTTTCATTTCTTTTGAAAAGATAGCCAGACAGATGAAGTGGCTGAACATATGTTCTATGTTCTATGAAAGCTGGACACTGCTTATGCAAAGCAGGTTGATGGGTAGAGCTCGTGAAGTTTATGCCATGCTTTCTGAGGAGGCTTCAGCAGATTATGAGATGGCAAAAAAGGCTATTCTGACTGCTTATGAGTTAAGTCCCTGAGCAGGCAGGCAGAGATTTTGGAACCTCAGGAAACAGCCTGGACAGACTTATATAGATTTTGAGAGGGTAAAGCAAATTAATTTTGATTGTTGGATTCAGGCACTAAAGATCGAGGTCACATATGAGAAACTTAGGGAAATAATTCCCCTTGAAGAATTAAAAAAATCACTCTCTCTGTTAGTAAGAAGCCAGGTAGAGAACCAAAAGGTTTGAACAGCTTGACAGGCAGCTGAGATCACTAAGCTTGTCTACAAGCCCAAACCCTTTGTCCATCACTCGCACAAACCCGAGAAGGATAGAAGGTGGGAGGGTGAAAGGAAGGCAAGTAGCCAGGGACAAGAAAGGACAGATGGGAATGCCCCAGGATCTCCTCCTCAGGCCAGAAAGGAAGGTGCTGAGGGTGAAAGTGAGGTCCAAAAGCCTAAGTGTTACCATTGTCACAATGTGGGACACCTTCGTGCAGAATGCTAGAAGTTGCAAGGTAAACCCATGGGGCTTATTGGGGTATGTAAGGCCAATGCAGAGAAAGTGGCCCTGACTGGGATTATGACAGATCAGGCTGTAGCTCTGACAGCAGCTGTAAGGCCAAATACAAAAACTGCTGTGAGTGCCGGGATTTGAACAAGATACCTAAGAGTTATAGGGAATTCTTGCCAAAAGGAAAAGTTACTCGTTATTCCTCAAGTGAGGCAGGTAAACCTATCGTTATACTTTGGATATAGGAGCCACCCAAACTCTTTTGCTGGAGAAAGGTATAACCTTTCCACCAGAGAGCACATTGAATACGAAAGTTTTATTGAATGGTATTGGCGGGGAGTATATACCCTTACCTTTGTATTGGGTGCACCTAGAGTGTGACCTAATGTTTGGAACGGTAACTGTAGGGGCTCTCCGTATTTTGCCTGTAGACAGAGTTGACCTATTCCTGGGGAATGATTTGGCCGGCGTGAAGGTAGTAGCTTCTCCAGTCATCACGGATAAACCAAGTGAAGTTAAAGAGACAGAACAGTTACAGGAAAAGGTTCCAGGAATCTTTCCTTCATGTGTAGTGACCCGAGCAATGGCTAAACAAGTTCCATTGTCAGAGGTAAAATTGGCTCCACATCCTGATAGCCGAATATCTGAAACTGTCTTTGGGAATTTGGATAATCTGAAGGAAGTAGAGTCATAGAGTTATACAGCACAGAAACAGGCCCTTCGGCCCATCATGTCTGTGCCGGCCATCAAGCACCTAATTATTCTAGTCCCATTTTCCAGCACTTGGCCCGTAGCCTTGTCTGCTATGGCATTTCAAGTGCTCATCTAAATACTTCTTAAATGTTGTGAGGGTTCCTGCATCTACCATCACTTCAGGCAGTGCATTCCAGATTCCAACCACCCTCTGGGTGAAAAGATTTTTCCTCAAATCCCCTCTAAACCTCCTGCCCCTTAACCTAACTCTATGCCCCCTGGTTATTGACCCCTCCGCTAAGGGAAAAAGTTTCCTCCTATCTAACCTATCAATGATCCTCATAATTTTGTATACCTCAATCATGTCCCCCCTCAGCCTTCTCTGCTCCAAGGAAAACAACCCTAGCCTTTTCAGTCTCTTTACATAGCTAAAATGCTCCAGCCCAGGTAACATCCTGGTGAATCTCCTCTGCACCCTCTCCAGTGCAATCACATCCTTCCTGTAGTGTGGTGACTAGAAATGTACACAGTACTCCAGCTGTGACCTAACTAGTGTTTTATACAGCTCCATCACAACCTCCCTGCTCTTATATTCTATGCCTCGACTAACAAAGGCAAGTATCCCATATGCCTTCCTAACCACCTTATCTACCTGTGCTGCTGTCTTCAGTGATCTATGGACAAGTACACCAAGGTCCCTCTGACCCTCTGTACTTCCCAGGGTCCTACCGTCCATTGTATATTCCCTTGCCTTGTTAGTCCTCCCGAATGCATCACCTCACACTTCTCAGGATTAAATTCCATTTGCCACAGCTCTGCCCATCTTACCAGCCCATCTATATTTATGTAATCTAAGGCTTTCCTCCTCACTATTTACAACACTACCAATTTTCGTGTCATCTGCGAACTTACTTATCATACCTCCTATATTCATGTCTACATCATTAATATACACTACAAACAGTAAGGGTCCCAGCACCGATCCCTGTGGTACACCACTGGTCACAGGCTTACACTCGCAAAAACAACTCTCGACCATTACCCTCTGTTTCCTGTCACCAAGCCAACTTTGGATCCAATTTGCCAAATTGCCCTGGATCCCATGGGCTCTTCTTAACCAATCTCCCATGCTGGACCTTATCAAAAGCTTTACTGAAGTCCATGTAGACTACATCAACTGCTTTACCCTCATCTACACATCTTGTCACCGCCTCGTAAAATTCAATCAAGTCAGTTAGACATGATCTCCCCTGACAAAGCCATGCTGACTATCCCTGATTAATCCCTGCCTCTCCAAGTGGAGATTAATCCTGTCCCTCAGAATTTTTTCCAATAGTTTACCAACCACTGATGTTAGACTCACTGGCCTGTAATTACCTGGTTTATCACTGATACCCTTCTTGAATAATGGTACCACATTTGCTGTCCTCCAATCTTCTGGTACCTCGCCTGTGGCCAGAGAGGATTTGAAAATTTGTGTCAGAGCCCCTGCTATCTCCTCCCATGCCTCACACAACAGCCTGGGATACGTCTCATCTGGGCCTGGGGATTTATCCAATTTTAAGCCCGCTAAAACAGCTAATACCTCCTCCCTTTCAATGATAATATGTTCAAGTACATTACAATCCCCATCCCTGATCTCTACACCTACATCGTTCTTCTCCAAAGTGAACACAGATGAAAAGTAATCATGGCCTATGTCCTCCAGCTCCACACACAGATTGTTACTTTGGTCCCTAATGGGCCCTACTCTTTCCCTGTTTATCCTCTTGCCCTTAATATACTTATAAAACACATTAGGATTTTCCTTTATCTTGCCTGCCAGTATCTTTTCATGTCCCCTCTTCACTCTCCCAATTACTTTTTTAAGTGCCCCTTACATTTTCTATACTCCTCTAGTGCCTTTGCTGTTTTCAGCATTCTGAATCTGCCATAAGCCTCCTTTTTTTTCCTGATCCAATCCTCTATATCTCTTGACATCCAGGGTTCCCTGGACTTGTTGGTCCTACCCTTCACCATAATGGGTACATGCTGGCTCTGAACCCTCACTATTTCCTCTTTGAATGACTCCCACTGGTCTGATGTCGACTTTCCTACAAGTAGCTGCTCCCAGTCCACTTTGGCCAGATCCTGTTTTATCAAATTGAAATCGGCCTTCCCCCAATTCAGTACCTTTATTTTCGGTCCATCTTTGTCCTTTTCCATAACTACTTGAAATCTTACAGAGTTATGGTCACTATCCCCGAAATGCTCCCCCACTGACACTTCTGACACTTGTTCAGATTCATTCCCTTGGATTAGGTCCAGTACTGCCCCTTCACTTGTAGGACTTTCTAAGTACTGGCTCAAAAAGCTCTCCTGTATGCATTTTAAGAATTCCGCCCCTTTTAAGCCTTGTGCACTAAGACTTCCCCAGTTGATATTGGGGAAGTTGAAATCCCCTACTATTATTACCATACTATTTTTACACCTTTCTAAGATTTGCCTACATATCTGCTCCTCTATCTTTCCCTGACTGATTAGAGGTCTGCAGTACACTTACAGCCAAGTGATTGCCCCCTTTTTGTTTTTAAGTTCTACCCATATGGCCTCATTTTTTTTTATTCATTCATGGGATGTGGGCGTCACTGGCCAGGCCAGCATTTATTGCCCATCCCTAATTGCCCTTGAGAAGGTGGTGGTGAGCTGCCTTCTTGAACCGCTGCAGTCCATTTGGAGTAGGTATTCCCACAATGCTGTTAGGAAGGGAGTCCCAGGATTTTGACCCAGCGACAGTGAAGGAACGGCGATATAGTTCCACGTCAGGATGGTGTGTGACTTGGAGGGGAACTTGCAGGTGGTGGTGTTCCCATGTATTTGCTGCCCTTGTCCTTCTAATTGGTAGAGATTGCGGGTTTGGAAGGTGCTGTCCAAGGAGCTTTTGTGCATTGCTGCAGTGCATCTTGTAGATGGTACACACTGCTGCCATCGTGCATCGGTGGTGGAGGGAGTGAATGTTTGTAGATGGGGTGCTAATCAAGCGGGCTGCTTTGTCCTGGATGGTGTCGAGCTTCTTGAGTGTTGTTAGAGCTGCACCCGTCCAGACAAGTGGAGAGTATTCCATCACACTCCTGACTTGTGCCTTGTAGATGGTGGACAGGCTTTGGGGAGTCAGGAGGTGAGTTACTTGCCTCAGGATTCCGAGCCTCTGATCTGCTCTTGTAGCCACGGTATTTATATGGCTACTCCAGTTCAGTTTCTGGTCAATGGTAGCCCCTAGGATGTTGATAGTGGGGGATTCAGCGATGGTAATGCCGTTGAATGTCAAGGGGAGATGGTTAGAGTCTCTCTTGTTGGAGATGGTCATTGCCTGGCACTTGTGTGGCACGAATGTTACTTGCCACTTATCAGCCCAAGCCTGGATATTGTCCAGGTCTTGCTGCATTTCTACACAGACTGCTTCAGTATCTGAGGAGTCACGAATGGTGCTGAACATTGTGCAATCATCAGCGAACATCCCCACTTCTGACCTTATGATTGAAGGAAGGTCATTGATGAAGCAGCTGAAGATGGTTGGGCCAAGGACACTAGCCTGAGGAACTCCTGCAGTGATGTCCTGGAGCTCAGATGATTGACCTCCAACAGCCACAACCATCTTCCTTTGCGCTAGGTATGACTCCAGCCAGCGGAGGTTTTCCCCCTGATTCCCATTGACCTCAATTTTGCTAGGGCTCCTTGATGCCATACTCGGTCAAATGCTGCCTTGATGTCAAGGGCAGTCACTCTCACCTCACCGCTTGAGTTCAGCTCTTTTGTCCATGTTTGACCCAAGGCTGTGATGAGGTCAGGAGCTGAGTGGCCCTGGCGGAACCCAAACTGAACGTCACTTAGCAGGTTATTGCGAAGCAAGTGCCACTTGATGGCACTGTTGATGACACCTTCCATCACTTTACTGATGTTTGAAAGTAGGCTGATGGTAATTGGCCGGGTTGGACTTGTCCTGCTTTTTGTGTACAGGACATACCTGGGCAGTTTCCACATTGCAGGGTAGATGCCAGTGTTGTCGCTGTACTGGAACAGCTTGGCTAGGGGCGCGGCAAGTTCTGGAGCACAGGTCTTCAGTACCATTGCCGGAATATTGTCAGGATCCATAGCTTTTGCAGTATCCAGTGCCTTCAGTTGTTTCTTGACATCACGTGGAGTGAATCGAATTGGCTGAAGTCTGGAATCTGTGATGCTGGAGACTTTAGGAGGAGGCCGAGATGGATCATCAACCCGGCACTTCTGGCTGAACATAGAACATAGAACATAGAACAGTACAGCACAGTACAGGCCCTTTGGCCCACGATGTTGTGCCGACCCTTTAACCTACTCTAAGATCAAACTAACTACCTACCCTTCATTCTACTATCGTCCATGTACCTATCCAAGAGTCGCTTAAATGTCCCTAACGTATCTGCTTCTACTACCACCGCTGGCAGCACATTCCATTCACCCACCACTCTCTGTGTAAAGAACCTACCTCTGACATCTCCCCGAAACCTTCCTCCAGTCACCTTCAAATTATGCCCCCTGGTGATAGCCCTTTCCAACCTGGGAAAAAGTCTCTGGCTATCCACTCTATCTATGCCTCTCATCATCTTGTACCCCTCTATCAAGTCACCTCTCATCCTTCTTCGCTCCAATGAGAAAAGCCCTAGCTCCCTCAACCTTTCTTCGTAGGACATGCCCTCCAGTCCAGGCAGCATCCTGGTAAATCTCCTCTGCACCCTCTCTAAAGCTTCCTCATCCTTCCTATAATGAGCAACCAGAACTGAACACAATATTCCAAGTGTAGTCGAACCAGGGTCTTATAGAGCTGCAGCATAACCTCGCGGCTCTTAAACTCCTGTTCATGAAAGCCAACACACCATACGCCTTCTTAACAACCCTATCAACTTGGGTGGCAACTTTGAGCGATCTATGGACATGGACCCCAAGATCCCTCTGTTCCTCCACACTACCAAGAATCCTGTCTTTAAGCCTGTATTCTGCATTCAAATTCGACCTTCCAAAATGAATCACTTCACACTTTTCCAGGTTGAACTCCATCTGCCACTTCTCAGCCCAGCTCTGCATCCTGTCAATGTCCCGTTGCAACCTACAACAGCCTTCCACACTATCCACAACTCCAGCAACCTTCGTGTCATCGGCAAACTTGCTAACCCAGCCTTCCACTTCCTCATCCAAGTCATTTATAAAAATCACAAAGAGCAGAGGTCCCAGAACAGATCCCTGCGGAACACCACTGGTCACCGAACTCCATGCTGAATACTTTCCATCTGCTACCACCCTCTGACTTCTATGGACCAGCCAATTTTGTATCCAGACAGCCAACTTTCCCTGTATCCCATGCTTCCTCACTTTCTGAATGAGCCTACCATGGAGAACCTTATCAAACGCCTTGCTAAAATCCATATACACCACATCCACTGCTCTTCCTTCATCAATGTGTTTTGTCACATCTTCAAAGAATTCAATAAGGCTGGTGAGGCTTGACCTGCCCCTCACAAAGCCATGCTGACTGTCTCTAATCAAACCATGCTTTTCCAAATAATCATAAATCCTGTCTCTCAGAATCCTCTCCAATAATTTGCCCACTACCGACATAAGACTGACTGGTCTATAATTCCCAGGGTTATCCCTATTCCCTTTCTTGAACAAGGGAACAACATTTGCCACCCTCCAATCATCCAGTACGACTCCAGTGGACAGTGAGGACGCAAAGATCATCGCCAAAGGCGCAGCAATCTCTTCCCTCGCTTCCCGTAATATCCTTGGGTATATCCTGTCTGGCCCCGGGGACTTATCTGTCCTCATATCATTCAAAATTTCCAGCACATCCTCCCTCTTAACCTCAACCTGTTCGAGCATATCAGCCTGTTCCACGCTGTCCTCACAAACGACCAGGTCCCTCTCACTAGTGAATACTGAAGCAAAGTATTCATTTAGGACCTCCCCTACCTCCTCCGACTCCAGGCACAATTCCCTCCACTATCCCTGATCGGCCCTACCCTCACTCTGGCCATCCTCTTGTTCCTCACATAAGTGTAGAACGCCTTGGGATTTTCCTTAATCCTAATTGTTGCAAATGCTTCATCCCTCCTTACTGCAGTAATTGACTCCTTGATCAAGAGTGCAATGCCACCTCCTCTTTTACCCCCTCCCCTGTCACGCCTGAAGGTTCTACACCCTGGAATATTGAGTTGCCAGTCCTGCCCCTCCCTCAACCATGTCTCTGTGATAGCAATAATATCATAATGCCATGTGCTAATCAATGCCCTCAATTCATCTGCCTTACCAGTAAGACTCCTTGCATTAAAATAGATGCAATTCAGGCTTGCATTTTTCACTTGTGCCTTAACAGGTCTATATTTGCACTGCTTTCCGGACTTACTCAGTTTCTCTTCTATATTTGACTGTGCATCACCTCCTGTACCTCCACTCTGTATCCCATCCCCCTGCCAAATTAGTTTAAAGCCCCCCTCCCAACAGCACTTGCAAACCTCCCAACAAGGATGTTGGTCCCATTCCGGTTCAGGTGCAATCCGTCCAACTTGTACAGGTCCCACCTTTGCCAGAAACAGACCCAGTGATCCAGGAAACTAAAGCCCTCCCTCCTGCACCATCTCCTCAGCCATGCATTCATCTGCTCTATCCTCCTATTCCTATACTCTTTAGCACGTGGCACCGGGAGTAATCCAGAGATTACAACTTTGAGGTCCTGCTTTTTAATCTGCTACCTAGCTCTCTAAATTCTTGTTGCAGGACATCATCCCGCTTTCTACCTATGTCGTTGGTACCAATGTGAACCACGACCTCTGACTGTTCACCCTCCCCCTTCAGAATGCCCTGCAGCTGCTCCGTGACCTCCTTGACCCTAGCACCCGGGAGGCAACTTACCATCCTGGAGTCTCTTATGTTTAATAAGTCTTCTTGACCAAGGCTCAGCAAGCCGATCCAGATATAAATAAAGTGGCACAATCGGCTCTAACTGAAGCTGAGGCAAAAGGCGTTCTGGGAGGGTACTATAGGCTACTATATTAAAAATAGGATTCTGATGAGGAAGTAGAGACCTTCTCACAGACCTGCGGATGAAGAATGGACAGTTGTTCATCAGATAGTAGTTCCTCAGATAGTGGTACCACCCAAATATTGGCATGAAATATTAAAGGAAGTCCATGAAATTCCTATCGTGGGACATGTGGGGATCCGGAAGACCCAACCACATTTTGGTCAACATTTTTACTGGTCAGGTCTTTCCAAGGATGTGGTGCAGTTTTGTAAAACATGCCCTATGTGCCAGATTGTGGGAAAACTGCAACCTGCCTTAAAACCAGCACCTCTAATTCCTATACCAGTTTTTGGGGAACCATTTAGTAGAGTGTTGGCAGACTATGTAGGACCTTTACCGAAAACAAATGCGGAACACTCACTATCATGGATTTGGCTACTCGGTTCCCAGAGGCCATTCCCTTGAGAACAATTTCTGCTCAGGTAGTGGTAGAGAAGTTAACGCAGTTTTTCACCAGATATGGATTACTGATTGAGATTCAATGGTCTCATTTTATGTCCAAAATTTTCCAGTAAGTTATGGGTAATTTGGGCAGTTAGAGTCTTCAGCATACCACCCACAGACACAAGGAGCTTTAGAACGGTACCATCAGACCCTCAAAACGATGGTGAGGGCATTTCTTTTGGGCCTCCTTATCTCGAGAGACAATGGATACGCGCCTGGAGGTGGTCAGTGGTTTGTGAAGCAGCGCCTGGAGTGGCTATAAAGGCCAATTCTGGAGTGACAGGCTCTTCCACAGGTGCTGCAGAGAAATTTGTTTGTTGGGGCTGTTGCACAGTTGGCTCTCCCCTTGCGCCTCTGTCTTTTTTCCTGCCAACTACTAAGTCTCTTCGACTCGCCACAATTTAGCCCTGTCTTTATGGCTGCCCGCCAGCTCTGGCGAATGCTGGCAACTGACTCCCACGACTTGTGATCAATGTCACACGATTTCATGTCGCGTTTGCAGACGTCTTTATAACGGAGACATGGACGGCCGGTGGGTCTGATACCAGTGGCGAGCTCGCTGTACAATGTGTCTTTGGGGATCCTGCCATCTTCCATGCGGCTCACATGGCCAAGCCATCTCAAGCGCCGCTGACTCAGTAGTGTGTATAAGCTGGGGATGTTGGCCGCTTCAAGGACTTCTGTGTTGGAGATATAGTCCTGCCACCTGATGCCAAGTATTCTCCGAAGGCAACGAAGATGGAATGAATTGAGACGTCGCTCTTGGCTGGCATACGTTGTCCAGGCATACTGTCATGAATATCTCCATGATTGGGATAAAAGGCTAGAATTTCTTTTGTTTGCCACTAGGGATTCACCTAATGAGTCTATCAGTTTTAGTCCTTTTAGTTCTTTTGAATTAGTTTATGGACATGAGATAAGAGGTCCTCTGAAACTAATTAAAGAAAAGATTTTAGAACAGAGGGATGAATCTTCTGTGTTAGATCATGTATCCGTGTTCCGGGAGTGGACACGAGAGCCTGCAAAGTGGATCAGGAACACCTAAAGCTTCCCAAACAACCAAGAAGAAATGGGCAAACAAGCAAGCCAAGAGCCGAACATTTCAACCAGGGGTTGAGGTGTTAGTATTAGCCTTTCTAGGTGAACCGCTGAAAGCATGGTTCAGCGGACAATATAAAGTGGTCAAAATAATTGGCAAAGTAAATGATTTGATTGACAGCCCAGATTTCTGGAAAATGAATCGACTGTGTCGTATCAATATGTTGAAACAATATCATCGCCAGGAGAAGGATACGCAAGCACAGGTATGTCAAGTAGTAAGGACAGTGAAGGATGAAAGGGATAGTGAGGATGAGGCAGAAGGAGGCCTCGACGATTCTCCAATTGAACTAATAGCTAATAGGTTAGCTAATACTGAATTGTCAGGGAGACTAGACACTATGCTTTCATATTTAGATGCAGAACAACGAGAAGACTCATTTAAAGAAGTCTGTAGGGAAAAGCCTGGATGGACAGATTTAGCCACACATGATGTGGATGTAGGGGAATCCTTTCCGATAAAGCAGCATCCTTATCGTTTAAGTCCAGAGAAACAGGCCCAGGTAAAAGCAGAAATCCAATACATGCTGGGAAACCACCTAATTGAACTCAGCCAAAGCAGCTGGAGTTCACCAGTGGTGTTAGTGCATAAACTTGATGGTTCAACGATACTCTGGATCGACTAAAGAAATGTTAATGCAGTAACAAAGGCAGACTCCTACCCAATTCCTCACTTGGAAGACTGCATTGACAAAGTGGGCAGTGCCATGTTTCTTACAAAAATAGATTTGTTAAAGGGATACTGGCAAGTTCCTTTTCCAATGCCGAGTGATACTGTTCGAGCTAAAAAATACCCCTGCCACTTTTCATAGACTAATGAACCAAGTGGTAGCCAGTGTTCCTAACTCTGTGGTTTACCTTGATGACGTGCTGGTATACAGTGACACTGGGAAGGACCGCTTGAAACAACTAAAAGCTCTGTTTAGAAAATTACATACGGCTGATTTAGTGGTCAACCTTGTTGTTAAAAGTGAATTTGCAAAAGTGAGTGTAACCTACTTCGGGCATATAGTAGGGCAAGGTCAAGTGTTGTCAAGAACAGCAGTACAAGCACTGGTGGAGTTCCCTACCCCTAGGACTAAATGAGAACTCATGAGGTTTCTGGGGATCTGTGGTTTCTGCTGCAAGTTTACAACAAATTTTAACACTGTGGCTGCTCCACTGACAGATTTGCTACAAATCAGAGTGACCAGCATCTTTTGAGAGGCTGAAAGCCATTTTGATTAATGAACCGGTGTTGGCTGCTCCAAATTTCACTAAGCCCGTCAAGATGGTAATTGATGCTAGTGATCTGGGGGTCGGTGCAGTCCCGTTACAAGATGATGAAGAGCCAGTGAGATACTTTTCCAAAAAGCTAAATCGGCACCAAAAAATATATTCAACAGTGGAAAAAGAAACCCTGGGCTTATTACCAGCTCTTAAACATTTTGAAGTCTATGTCCACCACGACTACAGAGAGACACTAGTATATATTGATCATAATCCCCTAACCTTTGTGGAAAAATTCAAAAACCAGAATGTCAGACTATTCCGATGGAGTTTACTGTTATAACCTTATTACGTAAAGATTATCCACATTGTGGGAAAAAAACAATGTAATTGTGGATTCCTTGTCTGAATCTAACTTTGCTTTGAGTTATCTGAGTGCAAAGATGGTACAAAGCTGAACTGTATTAGCTACAGGTAAAGAGTGAATGAGAATGAGTGTGTAAATGTGTTTTAATATTTTTCGTCTTTTCTTTCACTCATTGTAATGAAACACATTTAAAAATGGTGTTTTAGTTAAGAAAGTGCTTCCATTTTAAAAAATATTTTATTTTTTGAGGACTTGTGTTAAAACTGAAAAGATTCCATGGATGTGTTTTTTTTTAACCAAGTTCACTGAGAGGATACTTGAGATGTTGTTTGAAAGCTACCTGTGCTGGAAATCATGTGCTTTAGGCTCAGTAAACAGCAGAATCCTTGGTGACCTGGGGAAAAATTATTACAGAGAAGCCCCAGGTCAAGGTCAGGAGGTTGACTCTCTGTTTGGGTTTTGGACATTGTTTTCAGCAGTTGGGGTGTGAACTGTTTGAAGACGGGTGGTGTTTTCCTGCCAAGGAAAAAAGAAACCACCTAGCTCACCTCCTTCTTTACCTCTGAAGAAATCCTGCAAAGATCCAGGGTCGGAGAACTAAAATCCCCGCTGCATAGCTCCTGGGAAGTTGAAAAACATCCTGCGATTCAAGTGTGTGCTGGCAGAAAACCCTGATGCCACATTCTCCTGGAAAGCCTACCAGGATAATTTTCGACATCTCCAAAATGGACTGCTTCTGAAACGATCCCAGTGACCCGCCTCCGTACACCTGGACGCCAAAGCAAAAGAAAGGGACAACTTCCATATTGTCTTCTGCAGACTTCTGCAGAGAGAATTTCTGCATTCTTTTCCAGTGTGTGTGTGTGTGTGTGTGTGAGTGTAATTGGGGAATTTTAAAAAGGGAACTTTCATATTTCAATCTGTGTGTTAATGCCTTGCTTCATTATTGGTTAAGTCTTGTTTTATAATAAACTGATAATTTTGTTGTTACTTAAAGAAACCTGGTTGGTGTATTTTATTCTGGGATATAAAAAATAGAGTATATGATTGGCTGTACCGGTAACTGGGTAAACATTTAAATAGATGTTATGACCTATGGAGAAGTGGAACTAGAAAAGACAGTGCACTCCTCCTGCCTCAGTTGTATCAAGACCAAAACTGCACACAGTATTCCAGATGTTGTCTCACCAAAGCCCTAAACAATTGTAGCAAGACTTCTTTATTCCTGTACTCTAATGCCCTTGCAATAAAGGCCAAGATGGCATTAGCCTTCCTAATTGCTTGCTGTTCCTGCATGCTAACTTTCTGTGTTCCTTGTATGAACACACCCAAGTCTCCCTGAACATCAACATTTAAAAGTTCCACGCCTTTCAAAAAATATTCTGCTTTTCTATTCTCACTACAAAGTGAATAACCTCCCACTTCCTCACATTACACTCCATCTGCCAACTTGTTGCCCACTGACTTAACCCGCCTACATCTCTTTGCAGCCAATTTGTGTCCTCCTCATAGCTTACATTCCCACCTAGCTTTGTATCACCAGCAAACTTAGATACATTACTCTTTGTCTATTCATCTAAGTCATTCATATATATCGTAAATAGATGAGGTCCTAGCACTGATCCTTACAGCATTCCCTCACAGCCTACCAACTTGAAAATGCCCCTTTTATCCCTAATCTTTTTTCCCCCTGTCTGTTAACCAATCCTCTGTCTATGCCATTATATTACCACCAACTCCATGAGTATTAATTTTTTATGTGGCACCTTGTTGAATGCCTTTTGGAAATCGGGGTATACGACATCTAATAGTTCCCTTATCTACCCTACTAGTTACATCTTTAAAAACTCTAATAAATTGGTCAAATACGATTTCCCTTTCGTAAAACCATCTTGGGAGGATCTGAACTCTGCGCCTTGTTCCTGCTGCAGGTCCAAACCCTCACTGCTGCGCAATGTTGTCCAGAGCACAGCAAACCATGACCATTCTGCAGAGCCTGGCTGATCTGTACTGAAGAGTACCTCCAGATGTGTCCAGGCACCTGAAACACATCTTCAATATGCCAATGGCTTGTTCAATTACACATCTGATGGTGATATTGCATTCATTGCAGTGGTGCTGGGCTTCAATGTTGGGGTTTCTAACATGTGTTCTGAGCCAAGTTTGCTGTGGGTATCCCTTGTGGTCTAGCAACTGCCCATTAATTCTGCTTCCAGGTGTGAAGAAATCAGGGAGGGTGGACTAACGCCGGATGAAAGCATCATGGCAGCTGCCTGGGAATCTTGCACACGCCTGTATAAAGATCTGTTTGTGATTGCACACCAGCTGCACATTGATGGAGTGGAAGCCCTTGTGGCTGACAAGCATGCCTGGGTGACCTAGGTATGCCTGGATTGCCATGTTGGTGCAATCGATTGCACCCTGTACCCATGGGAAGCCAGCCAGAGACTGCCCGCTTATTCTGACTGGCATCATCACAGGCAAAGTTAACATAATTGTTGGTCCTGGCATCAGTCACCTGTCTCATGCATTTGTGGGTCACTGACTGCGAAATCCTGGACATGTCTCTGGCAGAGCCTTAGAATGATCCAAAGGTCAAACTTTGGCGGTGGTGGTGACTTTGACAGATACTGGTAATGTGTGGCCACCAAGTCCAGCAGGCTGAAGGTGTCTGCCACCACCTGACATGACACCCTGAGCCTCCTGTGACACTGGTTCTGACATGTTGAGGAAGCTTAGCCTCAGCTATAGACTCTTTGTCGTGGGTAGTCCCTCCTGCAAACTGTACCCCTTTACTGCTTGTGACCAGCTCTGTGACCAGCCAGCTGCTGGTGCTGCTGCTGGCCATGTTGCTCCTGTGAGGTCCAATGTAAGGCAGCCTAAACAGCACCCATCCTGATCTGATAGATCAGGAATCCAAAATGTAGAAAATAAACCTTCAGCACAGGTACTGTGAACAAATCCTTTCCCACTAGCAGCTAAAAAAATAGCCATGAGTACTGAGAATTTATTGGCCTGTTGCCCTGAGATTGATTCAGTCCATCAATTACTGTTTTGTTCTTGCTTTGCTGCACCAGCCTGGAAAACCTGTAGGCTCAATATTAAGATCAAAAGTGTATGTCAATATCACTCTAATTGAGCAATTAACAAATGTTAATAGGCAGCCGCCTCTCCTGAGGGGATTGCATTATCCCTGCCTAACACCCTGGAGTAAAACCTGGAAGTTAGCACGACAAGCTAATTCTGTATACACATCTCCCATCTCCACGATCAACCTCACAGCTATCACCGAGCCCCCCACTGTGATCATCAAACCCCCCGAAAGCACCGAGCCCCCCACAATCACCAACCTGACCCCACGATCACCGACACCCACCCATCACCAAACCTCAAAATCCCTCGGGATCTCTGGCTCTTCTCCAACCTGCCGAAATCACCCTTGACCCTCAGAACTTCTAGGTTTCCCAACCATTACTCCTCCTCCCCACCCCAAACCCTGCCCTGATAAATATCAGGGTCAATGTTTCAACAGGCTGACTAACTTGTAGTTGTCTTGTAGTTGTCAGGTTTACCCCTTTCCCCTTTTTTTAAACAGGGGTGTAACATTTGTAATTCTCGAGTCTTCTGGCACCATTTCCATATACAAGGGGGATTGGAAGAGTATGACCCCAGTTTCAGCCCTTACTTCCCTCAGTATCCCCAATCCATCCCATCCACACCAGGTGACATTTCTATGTTGAACACTGCTAGCCCTTTAAGTTCATTATCTTTATCCATTTTGACCCTTTCCAATATAACTACTGCTTCCTTCTTTATCCAGGCTGGTCACCTTTCTTAACTAAAATTAAAAGCAATTTAAATGTACTCTTCAGCCTTAATCCATGACGCATGCGGTGGCGCAGTGGTTAGCACCGCAGCCTCACAGCTCCAGCGACCCAGTTTCGGTTCTGGGTACTGCCTGTGCGGAGTTTGCAAGCTCTCCCTGTGACCGCATGGGTTTCCGCCAGGTGCTCTGGTTTCCTCCTACAGCTAAAGACTCGCAGGTTGATAGGTAAATTGGCCATTGTAAATTGCCCCTAGTGTAGGTAGGAGAATGTTGGGGTTGTGGTAGGGAATATGGGATTAATGTAGGATTAGTATAAGTGGGTGGTTGTTGGTTAGCACAGACTTGGTGGGCCAAAGGGCCTGTTTCAGTGCTCTATGACGATTATCCATGTTATATCCATTTGCAAAATGCATCTGATTGAATTAGAAACAGCATAGTTTCCACCCTCTGTAAACTGTTGCATTCGGTAGCTGATGGCCCCTCACTGTGACAAGACCAGACCGTCAGCGTTTGGCTGGAATTGGAAGATAGTGGGGATAAAATGGACAATACCAAATTTATCCATCAATACATTTTACTTCCCACTGCCTATTTAAAAAATTTATTCTTGGGATATTAGCATAGCTGGCAAGGCCGGCATTTGTTGTCCATCACGAATTGTCCTTGAGAAGGTGGTGGTGAGCCGCCTTCTTGAACCGCTGCCATCCATGTGGTGTCAGTACATCCACAGTGCTGCTAGAGAGGGAGCTCCAGGATTTTGACCCAGCGATAGCGAAGGAACGGTGATATTGTTTCAAATTAGGACGGTGTGTGGCTTGGAGGGGAACCTGGAGGTGATGGTGTAGGGTACAAGATTGTTTTGGGTCATTTACACATCATGAAATTTTAACTCTTTGGCAAATGGAAAATGAGACTGTACGTTAACCATAAACAACAGATTTTTTCCACTGCTGTGAAAGACAGGAAACAGCAAACAACAACAAATTATATTTTTACAGCACCTTTTACATAATAAAATGTCCCAAGGTGCTTCACAGGAGCATTATAAAACAAAATACGCCACTGAAAAGCTTGGTTAAAGACGTAGGTTTTAAGGAATGTCTTAAAGGAAGAAAGTGAGGTGGAGAGGCAGAGAGGTCAAGGAGGGACCTAGGCAACCAAAGGCACGGCCACCACTGGTGAAGCAATTAAAATTGGAGATGCTCAAGAGGTCGGAACTGGATGAATGCAGATATCTCAGAGGGTTGTTGGACTGGAGGAGATTACAGAGATAGGGAGAGGCAAGACCCATCGAGCAATTTGAAAACAAGGATTGAGAATTTTAAAATCAAGATGTTTCTTGACCGTGTCCCAATGTAGGTCAGCAAGCACAAAGGTGATAGGTGAACAGGACTTGGTGCGAGACAAGATCTGGGTAGCAGAGGTTTGGATGACCTCAGGTTTATGGAGGGTAGAATGTGGGAGACCAGCCAGGAGTGTCTTGGAATCATCAAGTCTACAGGTAACAAAGGTATGCACGAGGGTTTCAGCAGAAATGAGCTGAGAAAGAGGCGAAGTCGAGCAATGTTATGTAGGTGGAAATGGACAGTCTTAGTGATGGCATGAATGTGAGGGCAGAAGCTCATCTCAAGGTTAAATGTGTCACCAAGGTTTCAAACAGTCTAGCTTAATCTTAGAATGATATCAGAGAGAGAGGGCTGTTGTCAGTAACTAGGGAAAAGAGTTTGAAGCAGGGATTGAAAACGATGGCTTCAGTCTTCCTAATATTTAATTGGAGGAAATTTCTGCTCATCCAGTACTGGAGTCGGATAAGCAGTCTGATAATTTAGCAACAGTGGAGGAGTTGAGAGAGGGGGTGGTGAGGTAGAGCTGAGTATCATCTGCGTACGTGTGAAAACTAATGCCATGTTTTCAGTTGATGCTGTCGTGGGGCAGCATGTAGATGAGAAATAGGAGGGGGCCATGGATAGATCCTTGGGGGACATCTGAAGAAACTGTACAGGAGCAGGAAGAGAAGCTATTGCAGGTGATTCTCTGCTTATGATTAGATAGATAAGAATGGAAGCAGGCGAGAGCAGTCCCAGCCATTCGGACAACAGTGGAGGTGTTAGAGGAGGATAGTGTGGTCTACTGTGTCAAAAGCTGCAGATAGGTCGAGAAGGATGAGGAGGGAAAGTTTACTTTTGTCACAGTTACATAGGATGTCATTTGTGACTTTGGTAAGAGCTGTTTCGGTACGATAGCAGGGGCAGAAACCTAATTGGAGGAATTCAAGCATGGAGTTCCAGGAAAAATGGGCATGGATTTCGGAGGCAACAACACGTTCAAAGACTTTGGAGAGGAAAGGGAGTTTGGAGACAGGATGTACATTTGCAAGGACGGTGGGGTCTAGTGTTGGTTTTTTGAGGAGAAGGATGATGATGGCAGATTTAAAAGAAAGAGGGACAACACCTGAGGAGAAAAAGGAAGGAAGATAAAGTTGCATTATGACAGGAGCAAATCCCACACATCTGTCTGGCTTGATAGGGTAGATGCTGAGAGGATGTTTCTCTGTGTGGGGGAATCTAGAACTAGGGGGCACAGTTTAAAAATAAGGGGTCAACCTTTTAAGACGGAAATGAGGAATTTCTTCTCTTAGAGGGTTGTTAATCTTTGGAATGCTCTTCCCCAGAGAGCAGTGGAGACTGGGTCATTGAATATATTCAAGACTGAGTTAGACAGATTATTGATATACAAGGGAGTCAAGGGTTATGGGGGCAGGTAGGAAAGTGGAGTTGAGGCCATAATCAGACCAGCCATGATCTTATTGAATGGTGGAGCAGACTCGAGGGGCTGAATGGCCTACTCCTGCTACTATTTCTTACTTTCTAATGTCCTTTGTTTATGTCTGCTGGGAAGAAAAAACAGAAAACAGGCACAGAACTGGAAGGGTTGTGACATGGACACTGCAACTAGAAAAGGGTAGAGGTCCCTTTTATCTCAAAGCTGTGCAAAAAGGAGAACAAACCGTGCTATCAGGAGGAGAGGTAACATGAAGAAGACAAGGAAGAATTGTTTCTGTCGATTCTTCTGGCCCTCCCCAGAACAAGGGTCTGGTAAACTCATGTTGCAACCTTGTTCTCAGTTGTGAGTATTGTTTAGAGCTGTACTTGTTGTTTGGCAATCGGACAAAGTCTGAATAATCTTAGTCCCAGTTTCTGTGGTTGTTATTTCCACTGAAGGTTAGAACTAGTAATAGGGTTATTTCCCTAAAGATAGTGATAAATTAATAATAATACTCCTACTGTGTTGCTGCCTTGTGCCAGCCGCCCTTGACCCTCCAGGTGGTGGAGTCGTGGGTTTGGGAGGTGCAGTTAAGACAATGGCATCTGAAGACATTTAATTAAAAGCAATGGAAGGTTTTCTGGGGGCACGGCCAAATATGTTGTCTGAGGGTTATGTCGGGTGATGGCATTTGGTTGCTTCTGGAAATACTTCTGTCTCGATTGCAAATCTTATTTTTATGACCAACTGAGTTCTCTGGCAAAGTTTGACTGGAGCCAGAATTGGGATGATCCTCCTACTGGAGAAAACACTATAAAACAACTGGGTGTGAACCATCTTCTGTCCTTTCTTCCAGTTTTAATGGAGGAACCAGTTTGTCCCAGTCTCCTGCGGATGTGTGTGACCCTTTGCAAAAATTACAAAGCAGGAATGTCAGGCCCCAGCCATATCCACAGGCAGTCATGTACAAAGAGAACACCAAGTTACAACATGCATGGCATGGCCAAGCATTGTGTTCCTACTTGTGGATATTATGCCTCATGCACTGAAATGAAGATTATTTGTACAGCCAGTACAAAGTGAACCATGTGTAGTCAGATGTTACTAAGATGCTCTGGTTCTGGGCAGTATCGGAATTATTGCAACAAAAGACAAGGACTTAGAAATTGGAGCAGCCAGCACTAGTTGGACTGCTATAAATCAGGGAACTAAAGGTCCAGTAAGGTGGGCGGTGTACCTGTGCTCAGTCTATGCCAGAAGTGTGTTGTCCATCGTACAGCTGAAGGTTCCTCCATAGGCGGCCAGGCACCTAAATTAGGCTTTTATATATGCAAATTAGGGGACTTAACGCCCATTTGACACCCACCTTTGCAAAACTGGATTCCTAATGGCTGGCACCAGAAAGGTCAATTTAAACGTTTTTACTCACTTCACTGTGGAGCTCCATATTAAATCTGCGAGCAGCTGCTTGCCCCTCTCCTGGTTGTCAACCACCCCCACCCCCACCCCCTCCCCCCCCCACCCTGGACTCTCATTACCCCAGCCCATCTTGCTGCCTCTTGGGCAGTGACTGGTGTCCACAGCCTGCCTGTCAACAAGAAAACCATTCATTCAATACATACAGCACGAAAACACCAGGATTGCACCCTGGCCTCAGGCACAAACCAATTTCTAAGCCATGATCTTTCTACTCGCATCTTAATCACTAGACCCTTTGTCACAAGATCTGTCAGCACTGGCTCTGCTGGGCTGTCACTGAGTTATGACATTGAGAGTCTCCAGGAATGAATATCCAGATTGGCCTGAGCACCTCAGTCTTTCAATCAAGTTGATTTTTAATATCCCAAGGCCTGGCTGGCTGAAGCAGTCACCTCTAGACAGTCTTTAGACAACCAAGGATTCAATGGGATTACTTCCCTTGCTACACCTTGTTGTATGATTTATGATTGTCTTTAAGAGCGATGTCCCTTTAAGCTCTTAGTATGCTAATGAGCTAGGTACCAGGACGCATTCATGTGACTCAGAGCCAGAGCCAGAATCACTCTGCAACTGTAACACCTAGTGGCAGGTTCTGTAAATAGTTAGCTCTGTACTGTATAATAGTTTAGCTTTAATAAAGCTGTTTGAGATCTTAAAAACCTGGACTCCACACATCTCATTTATGTTGCATCAGACAATATAAAATAACTCATCATGCACCTCTCCTCCTTTCCAACTCTCTTTCATCTGTTGAGACACTGATTAAAACTTACCTCTTTGAACAAGCTTTCCTGATATCACCTTATATGGCTTGGTTTCATATTTTGTTCGATTACGCTCCTGTGAAGCACCTTGGGATGTATTACCATGTTAAAGGCGCTATATAAAAGCAAGTTGTTGTTGAAGATGGGACCTCCCACCCAGCACAAACAGGGCAACAGCGCCTGAAAATAGTGACTCCCTCCCCCCATTCCCACAGTCACTGTGGATGCTGCAGTCACCTGGCCCCCACAGTGAATCCATGGAGAAAATAGGATGGAAAACGATGGGGGCTGATCAGAACAGCCTGAGAACCACTGGGCTTACAAAGTGCTGGTTAACCGTCTGTGCGAACCCATTCGTACAAGCAACTGAATTTTGGTGATGGTTGCTTGGGAGATAGATCCTGAGGGTCAAGGAGTGGGGTGTGGTCCGTCATGGCTGGCACCCCCTCCAATATCTTCAGACGCTCCTGTAGTTTGTTTGGTAATTGCTCCTGTGAAGTGCGTTAGGATGTTTTACTACTTTAAAGGCACTATATTAGTGCAAGTTATTGTTGTATTGCTGATTGTGTCACTTAAAGATCAGTCATCAGTTTGAACAGGAACAACAGTCCAACAAAAGTACTAAAGTATTCTCAATATTGACAGATTATTCCAATTCGATACGTGAGGGAAGAGCAGGGGTCCTGCATGAAACTTGCACAATGGAAGAACTAGTTTACTCTCTTCGTGGACGTGATTAGCCTACACTGAGTACTGAGTAGTTGCTCATCTTCGAAAGTGGGTTGGACCAGTTCCTGACTGAGTCCAAGATCACAACATACAAAGAGGTAAGTGCAACACTAAATATTCTGTACACTGGTCACTGTGCTCTCTTCCACTCTGGAGAGTCTGGAGAGGAATTTTCACAATTTCTTCCTTCCTAATGGACCTTGCAATTTCTATCTATTTTTTGCCTCGTCAGTATATTACACAGTTGGTGAAAGCTGTTGTGAATCACGATGCTTCAGGCATCACGACTGTGTGGGGAAGGCTCAATGGACCTGATAGTTTTTTCCTTCCTATGTATGTCTGAATCATTGCGATGTAGTTAATGATAGACTGTGTCATGATGGAGCAGGTCATCCTGATCCTTTCCAGGGTGTCTCTGTCTGAAAGTTACGTGCCATAAATTCAAGAGCAGTAATGAACGAAGGGACGCCGGTGTAGACTTTATAAAAAAAGTGAACTGCCATCTGTGAGTGAAATGAATCCCATCTGACCCAAAGTGCCTGAAAAAAGACAGACTTGAATCTCTATAGCTCCCTTTATGATGTCCCAAAGCACTTTACAGCCAACGAAGTACTTTTGAAGTGTAGTCACTGTTGTAATAGGAAATGCAGCAGACAATTTGTGCACAGTAAGCTCCCATAAACAACAACATGATAATGAGAAGATAATCTGTTTTTGTGACGTTGATTGAGGGATGAATATTACAGGACATTGCAGATAATGGACCTGAAACATTAACTCTGTTTCTCTCTCCACAGATGCTGCCTGACCTGCTGAGTATTTCCAGCACTTTCTGTTTTTATTGCAGATAACGTCCATGTTCTTCAAAATAGCGCCATGCGATCTTTTACATTCACCTGAGAGGGCTGACAGGGCCTTGGGTTAAGGTCACATCCAAAACATAGCATCTCCAACAATACAGTGTCAAGCTTAATTTTTGCATTCAAGTGGGAATTGGAGCCACAACCTTCTGACTCACAGGTAAAAGTATTACCAACTGAGCCCCTGCGGAACTAGGAACCTGCAATTATCATTTAAGAGGATTTACTTACGAGAATGGTGCAAGAGATTTCAGTTCTGCAGAAACATTAGAGATGCTGGGATTATTCTTCTTGGAGCAGAGAAAGTTAAGGGGAGATTTAAGAGACGTGTTCAAAATTATGTGGGATTTTGATAGAGTAAATAAGAAGAAACTGCTCCCACTGGCAGGACAGTCAGTAACCAGAATGCACAGATTTAAGATAATTGACAAAAAAACCTGAGGGGAGATGAGGAGACTGTTTTCTGCATTGAGCTGTGATCTGAAATGCACGGCCTGAAAGGGTGCTGGAAGCACATTTGATAGCAACTTTCAACAGAGAATTGGATAATAGTTGAAAAGGAAAATTTGCAGGGCCGTGGGGAATGAACAGTGCAGTGGGATTAATTGGATTGCTTTACCAAAGAGCTGGCAGGATAGACTCTCGGAGCACAATCGTGCCTATGAAGACAGAAGCTGGGAAGATGCTGCATCTGAAAGTATAGAATTTAATTGCTTGTATGAACACAGACTAATGATAAAAGTGTGTAAGCGTAGAACCTCAAAGAGCATAGGACAGAGAATTCCAAGAGCTTGATTATTCTTGGAGAATTTAATACACAACCTCTATAAACCCTATTCAGCATTTTAAATACTCAGAAACTAACAAAAAAGATTAAACAGTCTGATTGTCACCCCATCCAGCACCTAAAACATTCACTCCCCCACCACCATTATTGCAGTGTGTACCATCTACAGGAGGCACTGCAGCAACTCGGCAAGGATTCTCCAGCAACATCTCCCAAATCTCCATCACTAGAAGGACAAGGGCAGCAGATGCATGGGACCATCACCACCTGCAAGTTCCCCTCGAAGCCACACATCATCCTCACTTGGAAATATATCGCCACTCCTTCACTGTTGTTCAGTTAAAATCCTGGATTTCCCTCCCGAACAGCACTGTTGGTGAACCCGCACCAGATAGGCTGCAGCAGTTCAAGAAAATAGCTCACCACCACCTTCTCAAGGACAATTAGAGATGGGCAATAAATGCTGGCCTAGCCAACGATGCACATATCTGAAAAATGAATAAAAAGGAATCTAGGTTTGACTTGTGCTCAGTCACACAGCATAGTTCTCTTACCAGGCACCTCCTATAAGAAGAAAATAATTTCCTTACTTTGACAAAAACCAATCTTTGCTTAAGATTTTCAAAAATGAGAGAGGTCTCATGGAACATGTACACTCAGGTCACACCCCTGAGAGGATTTCACAGATACCAACAGCTGGAGATGCCAGTTGTTTGGAATGGATATTTGTGAAGAATTTTCATCTGTATTAACCCTACTTTCAGACACGGTCAGGCTGGGATCGATTTGAACCTGCACACCTGGCTGGAGTCAGACAGGTAGATAACCCCGCTGGATCCCCACCATCTTTAATTTTAACTTGTTCCGCTGAGCAAGCGGCAAAGCCGGTGGGGTCCTTCTTTAAACAGGTCTGATGATGTCACCAGGCCCCGGGTGCAATTTTAACTCTGACTTGAGGGGGGAGCCGCAACTGGGAAACTAATTTATTTATTTATTTAGAGATACAGCACTGAACCAGGCCCTTCGGCCCACCGAGTCTGTGCCGACCAACAACCCTACAGTAATCCCATATTCCCTCCCTACACTCGGGGCAATTTACAACAGCCAATTTACCTATTACCTGCAAGTCTTTGGATGTGGGAGGAAACCGGAGCACCCGGCGAAAACCCATGCAGACACAGGGAGAACTTGCAAACTCCGCACAGGCAGTACCCAGAATCGAACCTGGGTCCCTGGAGCTGTGAGGCTGCGGTGCTAACCACTGCGTCACTGTGCCGCCCAATAATTGAAATGAAAGGTTTTCTGCCAAAAACCCAGTGGCAGCTAAAATCACTCCTCCATTATTTGTGTTACCTCTAACTCTAACAGGTTGTTTTATTGGAGAGAATTCGCAGATAGCTTCTCTGCGAATGGCAAATCTTCAATGTACAGCTCTTCACAGCAGTCATATCCCAATATTGAGGGGGAAAAGGGAGCGTGAATAGGACAGAATCAGAGGAGTAATTTTAACAATGGATAATTGTATAAACGGGTGATATTGCTCGTTAAACATCCCTACCCATTTTCAGTTGAATTCAATGAATTTGATGAAGTCAATGTAAATAAAATTGGGATAACTTTAAACCAGGTTGCTGACTGTTACACAATCACTCAGTCAAGATCTGCCCAAAGGCTTTCCTCCCACATTGAGGCAGAAATCCAGCACAATTTACAGCTTTCCTCAAAGTCTTTTAGATGTTAGGTTGGGTGACAGGATGGCTATCATCAGATGTTCACGCATTCATCAGGTCATTTACGTAAAAATGGTTGTTCACTTTTAACCAAATGAAAAGTCAGTTTCGAGATGTTAGAAAGAGCAATATGTACCTCAGGTTAGCAGAAATATGAATTGTTTCCGTTTTGAAAAATTAGGTTTGATAACCCCCTGATTACAAAGAAACCCTCTGATACTGTGTTAAACATATACATGAAAATACATTGTATTTATAAACTTTGAAACATAGAAAAATAGGAGCAGGAGTAGGTCATTCGGCCCTTCGAACCTGCACCGCCATTCATTATGATCATGGCTGATCATCCAAACTCAGTACCCTGTTCCTGCTTTCTCATCGTATCCCTTGATCCCTTTAACACTAAGAACTAGATCTAACTCTTTCTTAAATATATTTAATAATTTGGCCTCAACTGCTTTCCGTGGTAGAGAATTCCACATGTTCACCACTCTCTGGGTGAAGAAATCCCTCCTCATCTCAGTCCTAAATGGCTTACCCCTTATCCTTAGACTGTGACCCCTGGTCCTGGACTCCCTGCCATCGGGAACATCCTTCCTGCATCTAGTCTGTCCAGTCCTGTTAGAATTTTGTAGGTTTCTATGAGATCCTCTCTCATTCTTCTAAACTCTAGCAAACACAAGCCTAATCGACCCAGTCTCTCTTCATACGTTAGTCCTGCCATCCCAGGAATCAGTCTAGTGAACCTTCGTTGCACTCCCTCCATAGCAAGAACATCCTTCCTCAGATAAGGGGACCAAAACTATACACAATATTCCAGATGTGGTCTCACTAAAGTCCTGTATAATTGCAGCAAGACATCCCTGCTCCTGTACTCGAATCCTCTCGCTATGAAGGCCAACATACCATTTGCCTTCTTAACTGCCTGTTGCACCTGCATGTTTTCAGCAACTGGTGCACAAGGACACCCAGGTCTTGCTGCACCTCCCCCTTTCCCAATCTATCGCCATTCAGATAATAATCTGCCTTTCTGTTTTGGCCACCAACGTGGATAACCTCACATTTATCCACATTATACTGCATCTGCCATGTATTTGCCCACTCACTCAACCTGTCCAAATCACACTGGAGCTTCTCTGCATCCTGCTCACAGCTCACACTCCCACCCAGCATTGTGTCATCTGCAAACTTGGATATATTACATTTAATTCCATCATCTGTATCATTAATATATATTTGGAATAGCTGGGGTCCTAGCACTGATCCCTGCGGTACCCCACTAGTCAGTGCCTGCCACACGGAAAAAGACCCGTTTATTCCTACTCTTTGTTTCCTGTCTGCCAACCAGTTCTCTATCCATGTCAGTACCTTACCCCCAATCCTATGTGCTTTAATTTTGCATGCTAATCTCTTATGTGGGACCTTATCGAAAGCCTTCTGAAAGTCCAAATACACCACATCCACTGGTTCCCCCTTATCTATTCTACTGGTTACATCCTCAAAAAATTCCAGTAGATTTGTCAAGCATGACTTCCCTTTCATAAATCCATGTTGACTTTGTCCGATCATGTCATTGTTTTCCAAGTGCTCTGCTATAACATCTTTTATAATGGACTCTAGCATTTTCTCCACTACTGATGTCAGACTAACCAATCTATAATTCCCTGTTTTCTCTCTACCTCCTTTTTTAAATAGTGGGGTTACATTAGCTACCCTCCAATCTATTGGAACTGTTCCAGAGTCTATCGAATTTTGAAAACTGACCAGCAATGCATCTCCTATTTCTAGGGCCACTACCTTAAGTACTCTGGGATGTAGATTATCAGGCCCTGGGGATTTATCGGCCTTCAATCTCGTTAATTTCCCTAACACCATTTCCCTACTAATACTGATTTCATACAGTTCCTCCTTCTCACTAGACCCTATGTTTCCAACATTTCTGGGAGTTAATTTGTGTCCTCCTTTGTGAAGACAGAACCAAAGTATGTATTTAATTGGTCTGCCATTTCTTTGTTCCCCATTATAAATTCCCCCGTTTCTGACTGTAAGGGACCCACATTTGTCTTCATTAATCTTTTTCTCTTCATATATCTATAGAAGCTTTTACAGTCAGTTTTTATGATCTCTGTAAGCTTACTGTCATACTCGATTTTTCCCTTCTTAATCAATTAATCAATTTGTCTTCATTTCTTAACTAGTTTGCCAGCATTGTCTTGCTAACCTTGCACTGAAAGTTTATCGCCTCCATATAGAATCATAGAATGGTTACAGCCTAGAAGGAGGCCATTCTGCCCATCGTGTGTGTGTCGGCTCTCTGCAAGAGCAACTCAGTTAATCCCACACACCTACCCTTTCCCCATAGCCCTGCACATTGTTTCTCTTCAATAATTATCCAATTCCCTTTGGAAACCCCCAATTGAATCTGCCTCCACCACACTCTCAGGCAGTGCATTCCAGGTCCTAACCACTCACTGCATTAAAACATTTTTCCTCATCTCACTTTTGGTTCTTTTGCTAATCACCTTAAGTCGGTGTTCTCTGGTTCACGACCCTTCCACCAATGGGAACAGTTTCTCCCTATCTCCTCTGTCCAAACTCCTCATGATTTTGAGCACCTCGATCAAATCTCCTCTCAAGCTTCTCTTCTCTAAGACAAACAGTCACAGCTTCTCCAGTCTATCCGCATAACTGAAGTTCCTCATCCCTGGAAACATTGTCGTGAATCTGTCCTGCACCCTCTTTAAAGCCTTCAGATCCTTCGACACAATACTCCAGTTGAGGCAAACCAACATTTTATAAAGATTCACCATAACTTCCTTGCTTTTGTATCCTGTGCCTCTATTTATAAAGCCCAGAATCCCATATGCCTTATTAACCACTTTCTCCGTCTGCCTTACCACTTGAACGATTTGTGCTCATGTACCTTCAGGTCCCTCTGCTCCTACACCCCTTTCAGAATTCTACCCTTTATTTTATATTGCCTCTCCTAGTTCTTCCTCCTAAAATGAATCGCTTCACACTTCTCTGCATTAAATTTCATCTGCCCCGTATCCGCCTATTCCACCACCCTGACTGTGTCCTCTTGAAGTTTATCACCATCCTCCTCACAGTTCACAATACTTGCAAGTTTGGTGTCATCAGCAAATGTTGAAATTGTCCCCTGTACACCCAATATAGACCAAGGAAAGCAGGGGTCCCAGTCTCAACCTGGGGAACCCCACTGTATACCTTCCTTCAGTCCGAAAAACTATCATTCATCACTAATCTGTTTCCCATCAGTCAGCCAACTTCGTACCCATGTTGCCACTGTCCCATTTTATTCCATAGGCTTCAATTTTGCTGACAAGCCTATCATGTAGCACTTTATCAAATACCTTTTGGAACCCCATTCACGCCACATCAACCACATTTTGCTCATCAACCATCTGTGTTACCTCATCAAAAAACTCAGTCAAGTTGGCCAAACATAATTTGCCTTTAACAAATCTATGCTGAGTTTCCTTAATCAATCCACATTTGTCGAAGTGACTGTTAATTTTGTGTCAGCTTATCATTTCTAAAAGCTTTCTTACCACTGAGGTTAAACTGGCTGACTGCCTGGACTTATCAGTACATCCTGTTTTGAACAAGGGTGTAACATTTGTAATTCTCCAGTGCTCTGGCACCATCCCTGTATCAAAGGAGTATTGGGAGATTATGATAAGTGCCTCTGCAATTTCCACCCTTACTTCCCAGAGTATCCTCCGATGCATCCCATTCAATCCTGGTGACTGGTCAACTTTAAATACAGAGAGTCCTTCTAATACCTCCTCTTTATAAATTTTTTACCATCCAGTGTCTCAACTACCTCCTCTTTCACCATGCCTTTGGCAGCATCTTCTTGCTTGGTAAAGACAGGAATCATTAAGTACCTCAGCATGCCCTTTGCTTCCATATGTAAATCCCCTTTTTCCGTCCCTAATTGGCCCAACCCTCCTTTTACCACTCCTATTATTTATCTGCCTATAGAAGACTTTTCGATTCCCTTTTACGTTAGCTGCCAGTCTCTTCTCATACTTCTCCTTTGCTTTCCATAGTTTATTTCACTTCCCCACCGAACTTTCTATATTCAGCCTGGTTCTTACTTGAATTTATAACTTGAATATCTGTCATACGCCCCTTTTTCCTGCTTCATTTTACTCTCTATCTCTTGCGTCCTCCAGGGAGCTCTGGCTTTGTTTGTCCCACCTTTCCCCATAGTGTGAATGTACCTCGACTGCACCCAAACTATCTCCTCTTTAAAGGCAGCCCATTGTACAACATCAGTTTTGCCTGCCAGTCTTTCACTCCAATTTACCTGGGCCAGGTCTGTTCTCACACCATTGAAAATGGCTGTTCCTCAATTAATTATTTTTGCTCTGGATTGCTTTTTGTCCTTTTCCATAGCTAACCTAAACCTTATGATCCTATGATCACTGTCTCCTAAATGTTCCCCTACCCACACTTGATCCACCTCACTTCCAGAAACAGATCCAGAAATGCCACCTTCCTTGTTGGGCTGGAAACATATTGATCAAGAAAATTCACTTCAGAAACTCGTCCCCTTCTCTGCCCTTTACACTATTAACATCCCAGTCTATATTAGAATAATTAAAGTCCACCATTACAACTACTCCATAGTTTTTGTACCTCTATAATTTCCTTGCAAATTTGTTCCTCTATATCTTTCCCACTGGTTTGTGGCCTATAAAATACCCCCTGCAATGTAATGGTACTTCTATTGTTTCTTTGCTCTAACCAAATAGATCCTGTCCTTAACCCCTCTGGGATATTCTCTCTCTCCAGCACTGTTGTATTCTCCTTTATCAATATTGCCACCCCTCCTCCTTTCTCTCCTTCCCTATCTTTCCTGAGCACCTTGTATCCCAGAATATTTAGTATCCAGTCCTGATCTATTTTGAGCCTTCTTTATGCTTACTGATAAAGAGAAATTTATCTGCAATAAAGCAACGCAAGATGTTTAACAGGTTCTTGCCTGAAGAGCAATAAATGAATTCATTTTGATGGGACTATAAACTCCTAGGAAATCATTTTCTGATATCTGCACATCCATTAATTCACTCAATGAACATTAAGGTTTGTTAAGAGGAATGTGGTGAGGTTGCCTGTCTATGTGACAATGGGGGTGATTTACTCAGGATAATTTCTGTCCTGCCTTTGTGAGTCTGGTGAAGTCCCCACGGGCCACTGTTATCTTCGCCAGTGGTGAACAACGGGTGTTAATGGATCGTTAAACTCGCTGAGCAGTTCAGGGGAGGTGGGTAATGAATGGCCAATGTGATACCACCAGCTTTTCCGCTCAGGCCCAAGTTAAAATTAACTTGAGGGTTTCCACCAAATTTACAGCAGCAGAACAGGAGGAGGGCTGAGGAAATTCCTGGGAATATAGTCAGGGATCCCGTTTACATGAAAATGCAAGTGGATCATGCAGGGCATTGCAGATAGTCTGCAACTCAGATTTCTAACAGTCCTGGCTTTTTGAGGGTGTAACTGGCAGGGTAGTCAGGGGGGAAACCAGTGGATACAGTGTAATTGGATTTTCAGAAAGCGTTTAATAAGCTGCCACAGAAGGTGTGTTGCACAAGTTTAAGGCTCATGGGATTGGCAGTAATATATGAGCATGAATTGAAGACTGATTAACAGACAGAAAATAGAGAGTAGGAATAAACAAGTCTTTTTTAGATTGGTAGGCTGTAACTAGTGGGGTGCCAAAGGATCAGTGCTTGAGCATCAGCCATTTACAATTCATATCAATGGCTTACATGAGGGGACTGAGTGTAATGTATCCAAGTTTGCTGATGATACAAAGCTAGGTGAGAAAATAAACTGTGAGGATTAGATTAGAGATACAGCGCTGAAACAGGCCCTTCGGCCCACCGAGTCTGTGCCGACCATCAACCACCCATTTATACTAATCCTACACTAATCCCATATTCCTACCAAACATCCCCACCTGTCCCTATATTTCCCTACCACCTACCTATACTAGTGACAATTTATAATGGCCAATTTACCTACCAACCTGCAAGTCTTTTGGCTTGTGGGAGGAAACCGGAGCACCCGGAGAAAACCCACGCAGACACAGGGAGAACTTGCAAACTCCACACAGGCAGTACCCGGAATTGAACCCGGGTCCCTGGAGCTGTGAGGCTGCAGTGCTAACCACTGCGCCACTGTGCCGCCCCAAAAAAAGCAAAGGGATGTAGATCAATTAAGTGAGAGGGCAAGAATTTGGCAGGTGAAGTATAATGTGGGGAGGTGTCAAATTATCCAATTTGATAGGAAGAACACATTCTTTAAAAAAGTGAATGTTGGTAATGAGAGGAATTTGGGGGTATGAATCACAGAAAGGTAACATGCAGGTACAGCAAGCTCTTAAGATGGCAAACGTTATGTTGGCCTCTATGGCAAGGGAGATGGAGTATAAAAGTAAGGAAATCTTATTGCAATTGCATCGGGCTATGTGAAACCATACCTGGAGTACTCTTCACTATGGATGTCCAATCGCTCTACACCTCCATCCCCCACCAGGACGGTTTGAGGGCTCTCCGCTTCTTCCTTGAACAGAGGCCCAACCAATCCCCATCCACCACCACTTTCCTCCGTCTGGCTGAACTAGTTCTCATATAATAAAAGCAAAATACTGCAGATGCTGGAAATCTAAAATAAAAACAAGAATTGCTAGAAATACTCAGCAGGTCTGGCAGCATCTGTGGAGAGAGAAACAGAGTTAACTTTGCTTCTCTCTCCACAGATGCTGCCAGACCTGCTGAGTATTTCCAGCATTTCTTGAACTTGTTCTCACATTGAACTCATTTCCTTCAAATAAAATACCTGACTTTTTGTGGGATATGTTGAATATTTCTTGTTCCAGTCTCCTCCCCTAACTATTTTTCCGGTACTTTGATGACTGTATCAGTGCCATTTCCTGCTCTTGCACCGAACTGGAAAACTTCATCAACTTTTCTTCCAATTTCCACCCTTCTCTTACCTTCACATGGTCCATCTCTGACACTTCCCTTTCCTTCCTCGACTTCTCTGTCTCCATCTCTGGGGATAGGCTGTTCGCTAATATTCATGATAAACCCACCGACTCCCACAACTACCTCGACTACACTTCTTCACACCCTGTTTTCTTAAGGACTCCATTCCATTCTCCCAGTTTGTCCATCTCCGATGCATCTGGTCTGATGATGCAACCTTCCACAACAGCGCTTCTGACATGTCTTCCTTTTTCCTCAACCGAGGATCCCTCCCCACTGCGTTGACAAGGCTCTCAACCGTGTCTGACTCATTTCCCGCACTTCTGCCCTCACCACTTCCCCTCCCTCCCAGAACCGTGACAGGGTTCCCCTTGTCCTCACTTTCCACCCCACCAGCCTCCACATCCAAAGGATCATTCTCCACCATTTCCACCAGCTCCAGCGTGATGCCACTACCAAACGCATCTTCCCCTCCCCGTCAGCGTTCCGCAGGGATCATTCCCTCCGCGACACCCTGGTCCACTCCATTACCCCAACACCTTCTCCCCTTCCCATGGCACCTTCCCCTGCAATCGCAGGAAGTGTAATTGAGATTGAGAGATACAGCACTGAAACAGGCCCTTCGGCCCACTGAGTCTGTGCCGACCATTAACCACCCATTTATACTAATCCTACACTAATCCCATATTCCTACCACATCCTCACCTGTCCCTATATTCCCCTACCACCGACCTATACTAGGGGCAATTTATAATGGCAATTTACCTATCAACCTGCAAGTCTTTTGGCTGTGGGAGGAAACCGGAGCACCCGGAGGAAACCCACGCAGACACAGGGAGAACTTGCAAACTCCACACAGACAGTACCCAGATTTGAACCCGGGTCCTTGGAGCTGTGAGGCTGCGGTGCTAACCACTGCACCACTGTGCCGCCTATAATGCCTGTCCTTTTACTCCTCTCTCCTCACTATCCCAGGCCTCAAACACTCCTTCCAGGCGAAAAGCGATTTACTTGTATTTCTTTCAATTTAGTATACTGTATTCGCTGCTCACAATGTGGTCTCCTCTACATTGGGGAGACAAAACGCAGATTGGGTGACCGCTTTGCGGAACACCTCCGCTCAGTCTGAAAGCATGTCTCCGAGCTTCCTGTTGCTTGCCATTTCAACACTCTCATGCCAACATTTCTGTCTTTGGCCTGCTCCAGTGTTCCAGTGAACATCAACGCAAGCTCGAGAAGCAGCACCTCATTTTCTGATTAGGCACACTTACAGCCTTCCAGACTCAACATTGAGTTCAATAATTTCAGAGCATGGCTGGCCTTTTTCTTTTATTTTTTTTATTATTTTATTTTATTTTTTAACCAATTGCCTACCTTAAACTTGGTTTTTCATGTTGTGCTTTAGGACAGAGCTGCTCATTAATCTGCCATGAACACTCTTTCTGAACTAATGCTTTGTCTTTCACCACAACAATTAACATGCTCTTTGCCTTTGTCCCAGGACATCTTTGTCATTTAATCTCTCCTTCCCTCTGCCCTACCACCCTTTCATTCTCTTTTCCACTCCAATGCCCACCTCCCCACCCCTTCACTTGTTTAAAACCTATTACATTTCCAACCTTTGCCAGTTCTGATGAAAGGTCACTGACCTGAAACATTAACTCTGTTTCTCTCTGCACAGATGCTGCCAGAACTGCTGAGCATTTCCAGCACTTTCTGTTTTTATTCCTGAAGTACTGTTTACAGTTTTGGTCTCCTTAGCTAAGGAAGGAGGGAGTGGAACAAAGATTCACCAGACTCATTCCAGGGATGACAGGATTGTCCTAAGAGGAGAGATTGAGTAGAATGAACCTATATTCTCTGACGTTTAGAAGAATGAGAGATGATCTCATTGAAACATATAAAATTCTTAGAGGGTTTGACAGGGTAGATGCTGAGAGGCTGTTTCTCCCCCTGGCTGGAGTCTAGAACTATTGGTCATAGTCTAAGGATGGGGCAGGCGGAGGAAGTCTACCATTTAGGTCTGAAATGAGGGGAAACCTTTCACTCAGAGGGTTTTGAATCTTTGGAATTCTATATCCCAGAGAGTTGTGGATGCTAACAGTTGATGAGTATATTCAACACTGAGATGCATAGATTTTTGGGAACTAAGGGAATCAAAGGTTTTGGGAATAGGATGGGAAAGTGGCGTCAAAGTCAAAGATCAGCTATGATCTTGTTAAATGATGGAGCAGGTTTGTGGGGCCATAATGACTTACTCCTGCTCTATTTCTTATTTTCAGCTTCAATACTATGACCCTTTTCCTGTACTGTAAAACAGTAAACTTACTGAAACAACATATTTACAAGACTACAAGTTAATGATACATTTGAGAGATACTGGAAAATACAGACCTCATGGATATACCTGTAATACGATTTACCTTTCTAACACTTGATCAAGATCCAACTGGAATATGCGTCCAGTTCTGGTCACCACACTTCAGGAAGGATGTGAGGATCCTTGAGAAGGTGCAGAGGAGATTTACCAGAATGCTTCCAGGGATGGAGGATTTTAGTTACCAGGTTAGGTTGGAATAGTTTGTTCACCTTAGGACAAAGGAGATTGATTGAGTGGAGATATAATAGAAGTTCACAAGATTAGGACAGGCTTAGATAAGTTAGACAAGGAAAAGCTGTTCCCATTAACAAATGGTACAAGGACTAGGGGACACAGATTGAAAGTTTTGGGCAAAAGATGCAGGGGGGATATGAGGAAGAACTTTTTTACGCAGCGGGTGGTAATGACCTGGAACTCGCTGACCTCAAGGATGGTGGAAGTGGAGATGATCAATGATTTCCAGAGGAGGTTGGATGGCCACCTGAGAGAAATAGACTTGCAGGGCTACAGGGATCGAGCCAGGGAGTGGGACTGACTACCTAGCTCTGTGGAGAGCTGGCATGGACTCGATGGGCCGATTGGCCTTCTTCTGTGTTGTAAATGAGTCTCTGACTCTATGACTCGAAATGACTTTGTTTCTGCTCCGTAATCACATCTAATGGGTAATTTGCATTTCCCTCTGTTCCTCTCCTGACATTTTCTGAAGGGTCCATCGAGGCAGCAGTAATGGTGATGGCGTTGGAGCAGTGACTTTAGAAACTCACTCCACAGCACCAACTGCTGGTCAGAGTCCACAACAACATCATTACAGGCAACTGTTTACATATAGGTCTTCCATTGTAACACCTGGAATTTCTGCGCAGTTCTCCCGATCTCCTCCAGGAACATTGATGGGTGATCGATGGAAACCCCCCCCGCCACCCCCGCCATTGACCCACCCCCCCCACCACCGGAGTAATGGCTTAAATAGCTAGAAATGCTGACAGCATGGCAGTGCACACATAAAATTGATTTTTATTAATATATCTGTAATTAACTGGGACCAAAAGGCTTGGGGAGAGAACAAATATACTTGTATCTTAAGCAAGTTTGTAAAATGATGGCTGTACCTTTCAGCATCAGCAAGTTTGAATATTTTTGTCTGTGTCAGCCATGTGATCAATCACCTGTGCTATATAAGTACTGCATTAGTGATGAGAAAACCCCTGTCGCATTTAGGCTGCAGTAGAACTCTGATAAATATCACAACATGCATGCGACAATCCCGATTATCTGTGAGCAACACTGCAGGAGGTAGACTGAGAACAAATAAGGCTATTGTGTAATACCTGTCAATCGCCCTATTGACTGAAGAACCAACCCAGATCAGTCTGGCACTGCACTGGTTAAATTCAGTGTCCCAGGCAATGCTCTAATCTGTTGATTCTCCTGTTCTGCAGAGTGCAGCCAGATTACCGAGTGATTGTGGAAAATATTAAATTGACAATAAAATAGCTTGAGACTGTAGAAAAGATTGAAATGTAATGATAATGGATCAGGAAATTGACAACATTTCAGACGATGTGTATTTCCTTACGGATTCAGTGCCGTTTTCAGGAAGTCAATCAGAAATAATACTTGATATCTCCTATTCAGTAACACAAATGATGCTGCAGCTTTCAGTTGTGTGTGAATGGATTTACAGCTTCACTGGGCGATGAAAGGAATTGTTTGCAGCTGAAGTGGAAAGGCATAGTGAGTGTATAAACCAGCACACTCAGAGCTGCTGAGAGCACTTAAAAAGGAGCTGGAGAAACAGGTGTCTGCCCCCAGGAAAACAAAACAGGAAACAGGGTCGACTGAGCAGTTTAACAAAAGGCAAAGAAAGCGAATGAGATTAAAATAAACAACTAATTCATTCAGAAAGGACAAAGCTTAAGAGAGGTTGTTTAGTACGAGGTTTAATTAGGAGATTGAAAACAAATATACATGTCTCAGCAAAGAAACAGATATAAAAGCCCTAGCTTTGTTGAAGCAGCAGACTGTATCTAACAATGGGTAGGCAGGAGCCCAGGTTCAGAGTTTTGAAGCATGCTCAGATTCTTGGGGAGAGTTAGTTGAGTGATGTAGGAGTCGGGGCAACAATAAGGAAAGGCAAACAGTCTGCAGGGAATTCATTTGTAGACAGACAAACTGAATAAGTGGTTGCCAGGACACCAACCACTTAGTCAGAGAAAATTCTTCAGCATTTCCTCCCCCGAACTGGGGCATGTCTCCTCTTTGATGGCAGAGTGAGTTATACATGGAGTTGGCATTTTACATTCACAACAAAGATTTGAGACTGATTGCCACCATGAATCAATGCAGCTGACTACCAACCAACCCCATGTGATGGGATGAGCAAATTATCAGTATGTTTCCATAGTAACGGCAGAGTCATTCTATAGTTACTGTAGAAAGGGATTACTGCCACCTGATTAGCAACAAGTACCTCACTGAGGCTGTGAGTGCATTGGGAAACATGGGCTCAGAAATCCCACTCATCTGTGAAGTTAACTATGTGATTACAATGCTATCAAAGACATCGATACCAAACTAATGTTCAGAATTCGATTAACACAGGTTTTTGTCCTTTGTCACAGCAAGTTTCCCATCCCTCCTTCCAATAACAGCACAGATAGTCAAACATAGGAATAGGAATCAGCCATTTAGCCTCTGGAGTCTGTTCCACTAGAAGACAGTTCCAAACTTCTGCGCTACTTTGCATGAAGAAGTGGTTCCTAATTTCACTCCTGAAAGGTCTAACTCTATATCCCCTAGTCCTAGAGGCCCCAATTTGTGTAAAAAGTTTCTCTCTACCTATCCTGTCTGTTCCCCTGAATAGCTCGAAAACTTCAATCAAGTCACCCCTGAACCTTCTCTCCTCATACTTTAACCCTTGCCATCCAGATATCATTCTGGTAAATGTATGCTGCACTCCCTCCATGGCCATTCTATCCTTCCTAAGATGTGGTGCCCAGAAATGCCTACAATACTCTAGGTGTTGTCCAGCCAGGGTTTAGTATAGCTGAAGCATAACTTCTACCCCCTTATATTCTAGTCCTCCAGATATAAAGGCCAGCTTTCCACAGCCTTTTTGATTATTTTTTGTACCTGTTCATGACATTTTATGATCTGTGTACCTGGACCCCCCCCCCCCCAAATCTCTTTAAACCTCCATTGTTTCTAGCTTTTAGTAAATATCCTGCTCTATCCTTTTTAGGTCGAAAGTAGATGACCTCACATTTGCCTACATTGAAATTTACCACAGTTTTGCCCATTCACTTTATCAATAGCTCTTTGTAATATTGCATTTCCATCTACACTGCTTACAATACCATCTATAATTGTGTCCTTGCCAAATTTGGATATGTGGCTTTCCATCCCATCTATTAAGTCATTAATAAATACAGTAAATAGTTGAAGCCCCAACACATATCCTTGTGGGACACCATCAGTCACATCCTGTCAAATCGAGTACCTGCCTATTACCCCTAACTCTTCATCTCCTGCCATTTGGCCAATTTCCAAACCAAGTCAATAATTTGCCTTCAATTCTATGAGCTTCAACTTTAGTTAACAGGCTCTTAAGAGGGACTTTATTGAATGCCTTCTGGAAGTTATGTTTCCTTTACAATCTATTCTGCCTCTTTCTGATCAGCTGAAAATTTGCTAGGTGTTCAGTCACCCTATCCTTAATTACAGACTCCAGTAATTTCCCGAAAACTGATGTTCGGCTAACTGGTCCATAGCAAAGGCTATGAGTCCCTATAGCATCCTGGCTGTACTACTGAAGACTTGTGATCCAGAACTAGCCACATCCCTAGTCAAGCTGTTCCAGCACATCTGGCATCTACCCGCTAGCGTGGAAAATTGTATGAACTGTCCACAAATAGCACAAGAAATTTGATCTGGCCAATTACTGCGCCATCAGTCTACTCTCAATCATCAGCAAAGTGCTGGAAGGTGGCTTTGACAGTGCTATCAAGCGGCACTTACTCAGCAATAACTGTCTCACCGACACTCAGTTTCGGTTCTGCCAGGGCCACTCAGCTTCTGACCTCATTACAGCCTTGGTCCAAACATAGACAAAAGAGCTGAACTCAAGCGGTGAGGTGAGAGTGATTGCCCTTGACATCAAGGCAGCATTTGATAGAGTGTTTTAATCAAGGAGCCCTAGCAAATGTAAAGTCAATGGGAATGAGGGGGAAAAATCTCCACTGGTTAGAGTCATACCTAGTACAAAGGAAGATGGTTGTGGCTGTTGGAGGTCAATCATCTCAATCACAGGACTTCACTGCAGGAGTTCCTCACAGTGGTGTCCTAGGCCCAACCATCTTTAGCTGCTTCATCAATGACCTTCCATCCATCATCAGCTCAGAAGTGGGATGTACACTGATGATTGCATGGTGTTCAGTCCCATTCATAATTCTTCAGATAATGAAGCATGCAGCAAACCTGGCCAACATTCAGGCTTGGGCTGATAAGTGGCAACTAGCTTTAATGCCATACAAGTGCCAGGTGATAACCATCTTCAACAAGACAGAATCTAACGATCTCCCATTGACATTCAATGGCATTATCATCACTGGGTCCTGCACCAACAACACTCTGGGGGTTACCATTGACCAGAAACTTAACTGAACCAGCCATATAAATATTGGGGCTATAAGAGCAGGTCAGAGGCTTAATATTCTGTGGTAAGTGACTCCCCAAAGCCTGTCCACCATCAACAAAGCACACATCAGGAGTGTGATGGGATACTCGCCACTTGCCTGATTGAGTGCGGCTCCAACAACATTCAAGAAGCTCAACACCATCAAAGACAAAGCAGACAGTTTTGATTGGCACCTCGTCCACCACCTTAAATATTCACTCACTGCACCACTGGCGCACAGGGGCAGCAGTATGTACCATCAACACCTGCAAGTTCCCCTCCAAGCCACACACTATCCTGACCTGGAAATATATCATTGTTCCTTCACTTGTTGCTGGGTCAAAAACCTGGAACTCCCTCCCTAACAGCACTGTGGTTATACCTACACCACATGGACTGCAGCTGTTCAAGAAGGCAGCTCACCACCACACCCTCAAGGGCAATTAGGGATGGGCAATAAATACTGGCCTGGCCAGCGACGCCCACATCCCATGAACAAATTTTTTAAAAATCCCTGATTTCCCTGTTTCATCTTTCTTAAATAGCAGAGTAACATGCACAATTTTTCAAGCTAAAGAATGGTTCCCAAATCAAGAGAACTTTGGAAGATTATAGTTCAGCCATCTGCAATGTTCTCACCTATTTACTTCAAAACCTGGGATGGAAACATCTGGTCGTGGGGGTTTTACTCTTTAGTGCATTAATTTCTTCATCACTGTTATTTTGTACAGTCTCTGTCCCTGCTTTTATATTAGTTTCCTTGGGAGGTCCAGCATGCTAACGTCATCCTCTACTTTAAATACTGATGCCAATTGATTATTCAACATATCCACCATTCCTTATTTTCATTTATATCACCACTATCAGTTTTCAAGGGCCCATATTGCTCCTCAACACCCTCTTCCTAACATAATTATAGAAAAATTGTGTTCATTTTGATATCCTTTGCAAGTTTCTTTTTATATTTCTATTTTGTAGCTCTTACGATCTGTTTGCCACCCTTTGCAGTTCATTGTATCTTCTCCATTTGCCAGAATCTGTGTCTTTTTGCATTTTTTAAAATTTTACTTTTGGTTTTAAGTTGTCTCTTACCTCATTAGTTTTCCATGGCTCTTGCTTTAGGCAAGCAGATTTCTTGCCCCTGAGGGATATAAACTGGTTCTGTATCACATTAAATTCTTTTTTGAACACCCCCCACTGATCTTCTGCCATTTTATCCATGAACAGATTTGCCCAGTTTACTGTGGACACTCTCTATCCTATCACATTGAAGTCAGCCTTATCTAAATCTAGAATTTGAGTAGATGTTTGGTGTTTCTCCTTTTCAAACACGACATTAAACTCAATTATATTAGGATTGCTATGAGATGAATGTTCACACACCGTGAGGCAGTTAACTAAATGTTGCTGATGCTGGGGAATGGGCCAAGTGAACCAAGTGTCTGCGGGCGAACATTTTTGTAAGAGTGATCATCATATCATAAGGTTTAGATTAGGAATGGAGAAGAGCAAGAAACAATCAAAAGTAGAACTTCTAAATTGGAAGAGGACTAACTTCAATGGGATGAGAGGGGATCTAGTCAGGGTAAAGTGGAACCAAAGACTAACAGGAAAAACTGTAATGGAGCAATGGGTGATCTTTAAGGAGGAGATGTTTCAGGTACAAGCTGGGTACATTCCAACAAGAGCGAAAGGTAAGGGAACCAAGGCCAGGGATTCTTGGATGATGTGAGAGGCAAAGAATATGATGAAACAAAAAAAAGAGAGTGTGTGATACATGTCAGGTGAATTATTTAAGCAAGAACCAGGCCAAATACAATAAGTTGAGAGGGGAAGTGAAGAGAAAAGTAAGACTGGCAAAGAGAGAATATGAGAATAGAATGGCAGTCAACATAAAAGGGAAACAAAAATCTTCTACCAACATGTAAATTGTAAGTGGGTAGTAAGAGACATGGTGGGTCCTATTAGAGACTAAGAGGGTGATGCATGCTGACAGGTGCAGGCTATAATACTTAATGAGTACTTTGTATCAGCATTTACTAAGGAAGAAGATGCTGAGAAAATATCGGTTGAAGCAGGGATGATGGAGATAATGGATGGGGTGAAAATTGATAGGAAGGATGCTTAGAGTGGATTAGTTGCCTGGTCTGGATGGTTTGCATCCCAGGTTGCTAAAGGAAGTGGGATTGGAGATAATGGAAGGGCTTGCCATAATCATCCAATCTTCCCTAGATACGGTGGAGGTGCCAGAAGATTCATGAGTGGCAAATGCGACACCCATATTTAAGAAATGTGTAAGGACATTCCTAGTAAGTACAAGCCAATCAGTTTAACATCAGTGGTGGGTAAGGTTTTAGAAACAATAATCAGAGAAAAAAATCAACAGGCAGTTGGCGAGGTTTGTGTTAATTAAGGAGAGCCAGCACAGATTTGTAAAAGGCAGATCGTGCTTGACTAATCTAATTGAATTTTTTGATGAAGTAACAGAGAAGGTTGTTGAAGGGTATGCAATGGATATTGTCTACATGGATGTTAAGAAAGTGTTAGACAAACTACCACATTAAAGGCTGGCTAACAAAATTGAGGCTCATGGAATAGGAGGGTCGCTGTCAGCTTGGATTAAAAAAATGGCTTAAAAACAGAAAACAAAGAGTCATGGTAAATGGTTGTTTTCAGACTGGAGGATGGTAGACATTGGTGTTCCCCAAGGGTCAGTGACCTCTTTATTGATATATATAAATGATTTGGATATTGGAATACAGAGTAAAGTTCCAAAATTTGCCAATGATATCAAACTTGGAGGCATGGCAGACAGTAAGGATGATACCAATCGACTGTAGCAGCACATAGATAGGCTAGCAGAATGGGCAGAGAAGTGGCAGATGGAATTTAATACAGAGAAGTGTGAGATGATGCATTTTGGCAGAAGGGATAGGAAGAGGCAATATAGACTTAATGGCACAGTTCTAAAATATGTACAGGGAAAGAGGAACCTGGGGGTTCATGTGCATAGATCTTTGAAGGTGCAGGACATCTTGAAAGAGTAGTTAGCAAAGCATATGGGATCTTGGACTTTGTAAAGATATTGAGTACAAAAGCAGGGAAGTTATGCTGAATCTTTATAAAGCTATGGTTTATAAAGCTAAGTTTTGGGAATAAATAATCCAGGGTACACAATATTTTGGAAAGACAAAAAAAAAGGCAAAGGAGGAGGGGTAGCACTGATAGTAAAGGATGAGATAAGGACATTAGTGAGAAAGGATCTGGCCTCAGAAGATCATGAAGTAGAATCAGTGTGTGTGGAAATAAGGAATAGCAAGAATCAAAAAACACTGGTGGGAGTAGTTTATAGGCCCCCGAACAGTAGTTACACCATTGGACAGAGCATTAAACAAGAAATTATTGGAGCTTATAACAAAGGCAATGTAATAATTGTGGGGGACCTTAATCTTCATATAGACTGGACAATGAAATTGGCAAGAGTGGTCTGGAAGATGAGTTTGTAGAATGTTTTCAGGACAGTTTCTTGGAGCATAATGTTGTGGAACTGACTCGGGATAAAGTTATCTTAGATTTCGTATTGTGTAATGAAGCAGGGTTAATATCATTGAATTCCATATTAAGTTTGAAAGAAGCATACTCCAATCACAAACAAGAATCTCAAACTTAAACAAAGCCAAGTAGATAGGCATGACGGGAGAACTGGATAAGGTAAATTGAGTAAATAGACTAAAAGGTATGGCAGTAAATGAACAGTAAATGAGAAACCTTTAAAGAAACAATTCTAAATGTTCAACAAAAATACATTCCATTGAAAAACAAAAACTCAGCAAGATCCATCCGTGTCTCACTCCATGAAGTTAAGGATAGTATTGGATTAAAAGAAGAGGCTGACAATGTTGCAAAAAATAGGAGAAAATTTGAGGTGAAAACAGAAAGTGCCGGAAATACTCAGCAGGTCTGGCAGCAACTGTGGAGAGAGAAACAGAGTTAATGTTTCAGGTCTGTGACCTTTCATCAGAACTGACAAAGGTTAGAAATATAAAAGTCTTGGCTCAAAAAGGATGCGCTGGCTATGATTTTCCAAAATTCCTTAGCTTCGAGAATGTCCCATCAGATTCTAAGTTTGCAAAAGTTACACCGCTTTTCAAGAAAGGAGGGAGAGAGTAAACAGGGAACTACAGGTCAGTTAGCCTGACATCAGTCATTGGGAAAATGTTGGAATCTATTATTAAGGAAGTATTTGTTTAAGAAGGGTAGCAAGGATAATCCAGGAAATTACAGGCCAGTGAGCCTTATGTCAGTGGTAGGAAAATTATTGGACAGGATTTACTCCCATTTGGAAACAAATAGAATTATTAGCGAGAGGCAGCATGGTTTTGTGAAGGGGAGGTCGTGTCTCACTAACTTGATCGAGTTTTTTGAGGAAGTGACGAAGATGATTGATGAAGGCTGGGCAGTGGATGTTGTCTACATGGACTTCAGTAAAGTCTTTGACAAGGTCCCTCATGGTAGACTGGTACAAAAGGTGAAGTCACTTGGGATCAGAGGTGAGCTGGCAAGATGGATACAGAACTGGCTCGGTCATAGAAGACAGAGGGTAGCAGTGGAAGGGTGCTTTTCTGAATGGAGGGATGTGACGAGTGGTGTTCTGCAGGGATCAGTGCTGCACCCTTTGCTGTTTGTAGTATATATAAATGATTTGGAGGAAAAAGTAGCTAGTCTGATTAGTAAGTTTGCGGACGACACAAAGGTTGGTGGACTTGCGGATAGTGATGAGGATTGTCAGAGGATACAACAGGAGATAGATCGGTTGGAGACTTGGGCAGAAAAATGACAGATGGAGTTTAATCCAGACACATGTGAGGTAATGCATTTTGGAAGATCTAATACAGGTGGGAAGTATACAGTAAATGGCAGAACCCTTAGGAGTATTGACAGGCAGAGAGATCTGGGCATACAGGTCCACAGATCACTGAAAGTGGCAACGCAGGTGGATAAGGTAGTCAAGAAGGCATACGGCATGCTTGCCTTCATCGGTCGGGGCATAGAGTATAAAAATTGGCAAGTCATGCTGCAGCTGTACAGAACCTTAGTTAGGCCTCACTTGGAATATCGCGCACAATTCTGGTCGCCACACTACCAGAGGATGTGGAGGCTTTGGAGAGGGTACAGAAGAGGTTTACCAGGATGTTGCCTGGTCTGGAGGGTATTAGCTATGAGGAAAGGTTGGAAAAACTCGGATTGTTTTCACTGGAACGACAGAGGTGGAGGGGCGACATGACAGAGGTTTACAAAGTTATGAGTGGCATGGACAGAGTGGATAGTCAGAAGCTGTTTCCCAGGGTGGAAGAGTCAGTTACTAGGGGACGTAGATTTAAGGTGCGAGGGGAAAAGTTTAGAGGGGGTGTGCGAGGCAAGTTTTTTTACACAGAGGGTGGTGAGTGCCTGGAACTTGCTGCCGGGGGAGGTGGTGGAAGCAGGTACGATAGCGACGTTTAAGAGGCATTTTGACAAATACATTAATAGGATGGGAATAGAGGGATACGGACCCCGGAAATGCAGAACGTTTTAGTTTAGACAGGCATCAAGATCGGCGCAGGCTTGGAGGGCCGAATAGCCTGTTCCTGTGCTGTACTGTTCTTTGTTCTTTGTTCTTATTAACAACGCACTTGGAAAAGCACAGTCTGATTAAAACAAGTCAACATGGGTTTGACTAAAGGGAAATCCAGTTTGACAAATTTATTAGAGTTTATTGAGGATGTAACTAGTAGGGTAGATAAAGGGATCTAGTAGATGTAGTATACCTGGATTTCCAAAAGGCATTCGATAAGGTGCCATACAAAAGGTTAATATGCAAGATAAGGGCTCATGGAGTTGGGGGTAATTTATTAACTGACAGGAAGCAATGGGCAGAAATGGCACATTTTCAAGTTGGCAGGCAGGAAATAGTGGAGTGCCGCAAGGATCAGTGCTGGGGTCTCAGTATTTACAAACTATATTTTTGACGTCGATTGAGAGAGAGAGTAATGTATCTAAGTTTGCTGATGATACAAAGCTCGGTGGAAAGGTAAGCTGCGGGGAGGATACAGAGGGGCTGCAAAGAGATATAGACAGGTTAAATGAGTGGGCAACAAGATGACAGATGGAATATAATGTAGGGAAGTGTGAAGTTATTCACTTTCGTTGTAAGAATAGAAAAGCAGAATATCTTTTAAAAGGTGTGAACGCAGAAAGTTAGCATGCAGATACAGTAAGCAATTGAGAAGGCAAATGGCATAGAACATAGAACATAGAACAGTACAGCACAGTACAGCCCCTTCGGCCCACGATGTTGTGCCGAACCTTTAACCTACTCTAAGATCAAACTAACTACCTACCCTTCATTCTACTATCATCCATGTACCTATCCAAGAGTCGCTTAAATGTCCCTAATGTATCTGCTTCTACTACCACCGCTGGCAGCGCATTCCACGCACCCACCACTCTCTGTGTAAAGAACCTACCTCTGACATCTCCCCGAAACCTTCCTCCAATCACCTTAAAATTATGCCCCCTGGTGATAGCCCTTTCCACCCTGGGAAAAAGTCTCTGACTATCCACTCTGTCTATGCCTCTCATCATATTGTACCCCTCTGTCAAGTCACCTCTCATCCTTCTTCGCTCCAATGAGAAAAGCCCTACCTCCCTCAGTCTTTCTTCGTAGGACATGCCCTCCAGTCCAGGCAGCATCCTGGTAAATCTCCTCTGCACCCTCTCTAAAGCTTCCACATCCTTCCTATAATGAGGCGACCAGAACTGAACACAATATTCGAAGTGTGGTCGAACCAGGGCCTTATAGAGCTGCAGCATAACCTCGCAGCTCTTAAACCCAATCCCCCTGTTAGTGAAAGCCAACACACCATACGCCTTCTTAACAACCCTATCAACGTGGGTGGCAACTTTGAGCGATCTATGGACATGGACCCCAAGATCCCTCTGTTCCTCCACACTACCAAGAATCCTATCTTTAAGCCTGTATTTTGCATTCAAATTCGACCTTCCAAAATGAATCACTTCACACTTTTCCAGGTTGAACTCCATCTGCCACTTCTCAGCCCAGCTCTGCATCCTGTCAATGTCCCGTTGCAACCTACAACAGCCTTCCACACTAACAACAACTCCAGCAACCTTCGTGTCATTGGCAAACTTGCTAACCCAGCCTTCCACTTCCTCATCCAAGTCATTTATAAAAATCACAAAGAGCAGAGGTCCCAGAACAGATAATTGTGGAACACCACTGGTCACCGAGCTCCATGCTGAATACTTTCCATCTACTACCACCCTCTGACTTCTATGGGCCAGCCAATTCTGTATCCAGACAGCCAACTTTCCCTGTATCCCATGCCTCCTTAATTTCTGAATGAGCCTACCATGGGGAACCTTATCAAACGCCTTGCTAAAATCCATATACACCACATCCACTGCTCTTCCTTCATCAATGCATTTTGTCACATCTTCAAAGAATTCAATAAGGCTTGTGAGGCATGACCTGCCCCTCACAAAGCCATGCTGACTGTCTCTAATCAAACCATGCTTTTCCAAATAATCATAAATCCTGTCTCTCAGAATCCTCTCCAATAATTTGCCCACTACCGAGGTAAGACTGACTGGTCTATAATTCCCATGGTTATCACTATTCCCTTTCTTGAACAAGGGAACAACATTTGCCACCCTCCAATCATCTGGTACTACTCCAGTGGACAGTGAAGACGCAAAGATCATCGCCAAAGGCGCAGCAATCTCTTCCCTCGCTTCCTGTAATAACCTTGGGTAGATCCCGTCTGGCCCCGGGGACTTATCTATCCTCATGTCTTTCAAAATTTCCAGCACATCCTCCTTCTTAACATCAACCTGTTCGAGCATATCAGCCTGTTTCACGCTGTCCTCACAAACGACAAGGTCCCTCTCACTAGTGAATACTGAAGCAAAGTATTCATTAAGGACCTCCCCTACCTCCTCCGACTCCAGGCACAAGTTCCCTCCACTATCCCTGATCGGCCCTACCCTCACTCTGGCCATCCTCTTGTTCTTCACATAAGTGTAGAACGCCTTGGGATTTTCCTTAATCCTACCCGCCAAGACTTTTTCATGTCCCCTTCTAGCTCTCCTAAGTCCATTCTTCAGTTCCTTCCTGGCTACCTTGTAACCCTCTAGAGCCCTGTCTGATCCTTGCTTCCTCAACCTTAAGTAAGCTTCCTTCTTCCTCTTGACTAGTTGTTCCACATCTCTTGTCATCCAAGGTTCCTTCACCCTACCATCCCTTCCTTGCCTCATCGGGACAAACCTATCCAGCAGTCGCAGCAAGTGCTCCCTAAACAACCTCCATATTTCTGTCGTACATTTCCCTGAGAACATCTGTTCCCAATTTAAGTTCCCCAGTTCCTGCCTAATAGCATTGTAATTCCCCCTCCCCCAATTAAATATTTTCCCATCCCGTCTGCTCCTATCCCTCTCCATGACTATAGTAAAGGTCAGGGAGTTGTGATCACTATCACCGAAATGTTCTCCCACCGAGAAATCTGCCACCTGGCCTGGTTCGTTGCCAAGCACCAAATCCAACATAGCCTCCCCTCTAGTCGGCCTATCTACATATTGAGTCAGGAAACCTTCCTGGACACACCTGACAAAAACTGCTCCATCCAAACTATTTGCACTAAGGAGGTTCCAATCAATATTAGGGAAGTTGAAGTCATCCATGACAACAACCCTGTTACTTCTGCACTTTTCCAAAATCTGCCTCCCAATCTGTTCCTCCGTATCTCTGTTGCTATTGGGGGGTCTATAGAAAACTCCCAACAAAGTGACTGCTCCTTTCCTGTTTCTGACTTCCACCCATACTGACTCAGTAGACAAACCCTCCTCGACGACCTCCCTTTCTGCAGCTGTGACACTATCCCTGATTAGCAATGCCACTCCCTCACCTCTTTTACCTCCCTCCCTATTCCTTTTGAAACATCTAAACCCCGGAACATCCATTCCTGCCCCTGTGATATCCAAGTCTCCGTAATGGCCACAACATCGTAGCTCCAAGTACTGATCCATGCTCTAAGTTCATCACCCTTATTCCTGACACTTCTTGCATTAAAATAGACACACTTCAACCCATCATACTGGCTGCAACTTTGCCGTGTCAACTGTCTAACCTTCCTCACAGACTCTCTGCACTCTGTATCTGCCTGTTCAACAGTTACCCCATCCACTGATCCGTAGCTCCGGTTCCCATTCCCCTGCCAAGCTAGTTTAAACTATATCCACTGCTTTTATTGAGATATATTAATGACCTAGACTTGGGTGCATTGGGCATAATTTCAAAATTTGCAGGTGACACAAAACTTAGAAGTATTTTGTACTCTGAGGAGGATAGTGATAGACTTCAAGAGGACATAGACAGGCTGGTGGAATGGGCAGACACTGACAGATAAAATTTAATGCAGAGAAGCGTGAAGTGATACATTTTGGTAGGAAGAACGAGGAGAGACAATATAAAATAAAGGATACAAATCTAAAGAGGATGCAGGAAGAGAGAGACCTGGGTGTATATGTGCACAATCGTTGATGGTGGCAGGGCAGGTTGAGAAAGTAGTAAATAAGGCATGTCGGATCCTGGGCTTTATAAATAGAGGCACAGCCTAGGATTTCATCCTGGCAACGGGGGGTTTCAACATTCGGAAAAAGTGACGCTGAGAACCCCACGTTGCCTATGTTGTGGGAGGCCCACTGAATCTAGTGCCAATTAGGCACTTAATTGGACAGCGATGGGCCTTCCACAGGATCAAGGACCCCAGCAATGGAGGTCCCGCCCTCAGAGAGCTGCCAGTCAATCAGAGGCCGACAATTCTTTCCCTGAGCAGTGCCACCGTGGAGGCAGTGGCTGCTGCCGGAGGAGCACCTCCCCGAGGCCCAGGAGTGGTGCTGGACCCAGGCCACAGGTAGGTCAGATAGGGCAGGGTGGGAGGGGTCTCACGGGGTGGGGGCGATGGGGAGTGGTGTGTAGGGGGATTGATTGCAAGGGCAGGGGGGTGACTGTCAGCGGGCTCCCCCCTTCCTGATGCCGGATCCCTTGTTCAGGCACTAAGTGCCTTTTAACGAGGCCCCCCCCCCACCCACTGGGCCCGGCAAGCAGCTCGCATGGTTTACCATGCCATGCTTCCCATGCAGCAACATTGAACAGTGAATTGCAGCAGTGGTGGGATGAGGCCCTTAATTGGGCAGTAATTGCCCTGCTTAGGGCCTCAATTGCCATTGGGGCAGGTAGGCATTCAAAGGTCTTCCAGCCCCGGACTTAATTATGGCGGAGGTGGAAAGGTGCTCGGGAACCCCCTCCTGCCACCATCCCACCCGATTTTATGCTCTCCCTGCCTCCAAACTCGCTGTGGGGTAGAGCATAAAATTCCCTCCATTGAGTACAAAAGCAAGGAAGTTATGATCAGCCTTTATAAAATGCCGGTTCGGCTTCAACTGGAGTATTGCGCCCAATTCTGGGCACTGCACTGTCGGAACGATGTCACAGAATCATAGAGTTATACAGCACAGAAACAGGCCCTTTGGCCCATCGCGTCTGTGCCGGCCATCAAGCACCTAACTATTCTAATTCCATTTTCCAGCACTTGGCCTTTAGCCTTGTATGCTATGGTGTTTCAACAGGTCATCTAAATACTTCTTAAATGTTGTGAGGGTTCCTGCCTCTACCACCCCTTCAGGCAGTGTGTTCCAGATTCCAGCCACCCTCTGGGTGAAAAAAGTTTTCCTCAAATTCCCTCTAAACCTCCTGCCCCTTACCTTAAATCTATGCCCCTTGTTACTGACCCTCTGCTAAGGGAAAAAGTTTCATCCTATCTAACCTATCAATGCCCCTCATAATTTTGTATACCTCAATCAGGTCCCCCCTCAGCCTTCTCTGCTCTACGGAAAACAACCCTAGCCTATCCAATCTCTCCTCATAACTGAAACGCTCCAGCCCAGGCAACATCCTGGTGAATCTCCTCTGCACCCTCTCCAGTGCAATCACATCCTTCCTATAGTGTGGCGACCAGAACTGTACACAGTACTCCAGCTGTGGCCTAGCTAACATTTTATACAGCTCCATCATAACATCCCTGTTCTTATATTCTATGCCTCGGCTAATAAAGGCAAGTATCCCATATGCTTTCCTAATCACCTTATCTACCTGTGCTACAGCCTTCAGTGATCTATGGACAAGTACACCAAGGTCCCTCTGACCCTCTGTACTTCCTAGGGTCCTACCATCCATTGCATATTCCCTTGCCTTGTTAGTCCTCCCAAAATGCATCACCTCACACTTCTCAGGATTAAATTCTATTTGCCACAGCTCTGCCCATCTTACCAGCCCCATCTATATCGTCCTGGAATCTAAGGCTTTCCTCCTCACAATTTACGACACCACCAATTTTCGTGTCATTTGCGAACTTACTGATCATACTTCTTGTATTCACGTCTAAATTATTAACGTACACTGGAAACATCAAGGGTCCCAGCACCAATCCCTATAGTACACCACTGGTCACAGGCTTCCACTCGCAAAAACAACCCTCAACCATTACCTTCTGCCTCCTGCCACGAAGCCAATTTTGGATCCAATTTGCCAAATTGTCCTGGATCCCATGGGCCCTTACCTTCTTAACCAATGTCCCATGTGGGACCTTATCAAAAGCCTTACTGAAGTCCATGTAGACTACATCAACTCCTTTACCCTCATCTACACATTTCGTCACCGCCTCATAAAATTCAATCAAGTTAGTTAGACACGATCTCTCCCTGACAAAGCCGTGCTGACTATCCCTGATTAATCCCTGCCTCTCCAAGTGGAGATTAATCCTGTCCCTCAGAAGTTTTTCCAATAATTTCCCTACCACTGATGTTAGTCTCACCGGCCTGTAATTACCTGGTTTATCCCTGCTCCCTTCTTGAATAATGGTACCACATTTGCTGTCCTCCAATCCTCTGGTACCTTTCCTGTGGCCAGAGGGGATTTGAAAATTTGTGTCAGAGCCCCTGCTATCCCCTCCCTTGCCTCACATAAAAGCCTGGGATACATTTCATCTGAGCCTGGGGATTTATCCACTTTTAAGCCCGCTAAAACAGCTAATACTTCCTCCCTTTCAATGCTAATATGTTCAAGTATATCACAATCCCCCTCCCTGATCTCTACACCTACATCGTCCTTCTCCATAGTGAACACAGATGAAAAGTAATCATTTAAAACCTCACCTGTGTCCTCCAGCTCCACACACAGATTGCCATTTTGGTCTCTAATGGGCACTACTCTTTCCCTGATTATCCTCTTGCCCTTAATATACTTATAAAATGCCTTAGGATTTTCCTTTATCTTGCTCGCCAGTGTTTTTTCATGTCCCCTCTTCGCTCTCCTAATTACTTTCTTTAAGTACCCCCTACACTTTCTATACTCCTCTGGTGCCTCCGCTGTTTTCAGCGTTCTGAATCTGCCATACTGATCCAATCCTCTATATCCCTTGACATCCAGGGTTCCCTGGACTTGTTGGTCCTACCCTTCACCTTAACAGGTACATGTTGGCTCTGAACTCTCATTATTTCCTCTTTGAATGACTCCCACTGATCTGATGTTGACGTCCATACAAGTAGCTGCTCCCAGTCCACTTTAGCCAGATCCTGTTTTATCATCTTAAAATCGGGCTTCCCCCAATTCAGTACCTTTATTTTCGGTCCATCTTTGTCCTTTTCCATAACTACCTTAAATCTTTCAGAGTTATGGTCACCATCCCCGAAATGTTCCCCCACTGACACTTCTACCACTTGTCTGGCTTCATTCCCTAGGATTAGGTCCAGTACTGCCCCTTCTCTTGTAGGACTTTCTACGTACTGGCTCAAAAAGTTCTCCTGTATGCATTTTAAGAATTCCGCCCCCTTTAAGCCTTTTGCACTAAGACTATCCCTGTTGATATTGGGGAAGTTGAAATCCCCTACTGTTATAACCTATTATTTTTACACCTCTCTGAGGTTTGCCGACATATCTGCTCCTCTATCTCTCCCTGACTGTTTGGGGGGCTGTAGTACTCTCCCAGCCAAGTGATTGCCCCCTTTTTGTTTTTAAGTTCTACCCATATGGCCTCATTTGAGGAACCGTCTAAGATATCATCCCTCCTTACTGCAGTAATTGACTCCTTGATCAACAGTGCAATACCACCTCCTCTTTTACCCCCTCCTCTCTCATGCCTGAAGATTCTATACCCTGGAATATTGAGTTGCCAGTCCTGCCCCTCCCTCAACCATGTCTCTGTGATAGCAATAATATCATAATCCCATGTGCTAATCAATGCCCTCAATTCATTTGCCTTACTAGTCAGACTCCTTGAATTAAAATAGATACAATCCAGTCTTGTGAAGGTTTTAGAGAGGGTGCAGCAAAGATTTACAAGATGTGGGACTTCAGTTTTGAAGATAGATTGGTGGATCTGGGGTTGTTCCGCTTCGGGAAGGTTGAGAGAAGATTTGCTAGAGGTGTTCAATATCATGGGGGGCCAGGACAGAGTAGATAGAGAGAAACTGTTCCCATTGCCAGAAGGGTTGAGAATGAGAGGGCACAGATTTAAGTGATTAAAGTGATTGGCAAATGAACCATTGGCAACATGAGGAAAAACCATCTTACACAGCGAGTGGTTAGGACCTGGAATGCACTGCCTGAGAGTGAGGTGGAGGCAGATTTAATTGTAACTTTCAAAGGGGAATTGGATAAGCACCTGAAGAGAAACATTTGCAGTGCTGCGGGTAAAGGTGGGGCAGTGGGATTAGGTGAGTTGCTCTTGCAGAGAGCTGGCACAGACTTAACAGGCTGAATGGCCTCCTTCTGGCTGTAACCATTATACGATTCTATGATAAACCTGTTCACCTCTCTACCTCTCTCTCTTCCTTTAAGCCACTCCTTAAAACCTACCTCTTTGACCAAGCTGTTGTTCTCCAGTTTTAACATCACCTTATGTGGCTCAGTGTCAAATTTTGCTTTATAACTCTCCTGTGAAACACCTTGGGATTTTTTTCTATGATAAAGGTGCTGTATAAATACAAGTTGGTTTTGTTCCCCTCAATCGCCTCATTCCCGTCACTTGCCCCCTCCCCCCCACCCTCACTCGCCCTGTTACCCCTCACCCAACTACTTCCCCCTCTCTCACCCAATTCTGCCTCACTAGTCCTTTTCCCCATCTCCCCGTTCCCCCCCCCACTTGCCCCATCCCCCCTTATTTGCCCAACCCCCTCAATCGCCCCATACCCCCCTCACTCGCCCCGTACCCCCCTCACTCGCCCTGTCCCCCCCTCACTCGCCCTGTCCCTCCTCACTCGTCTCGCCCCCCTCTCTGTCATCCCGTTCCCCCTCACTCGTCCCGTCCCCCTCACTTGCCCCACCGCGACCCCTCTCTCGTCCCATCCCCACTCACTCGTCCTAGTCCTCCTCATTCGCCCCATCCCTGCTCACTCACCCCGGTCCCCCTCACTCATCCCAGTATCACTCAGTCGTCCCGGTGCCCATCACTCATCCCGGCCCCCCCTCACTCGTCCCGGTGCCCCTCACTCGTCCCGGTGCCCCTCACTCGTCCCGCCCCTCCTCACTTGTCCCGGTGCCCCTCACTCGTCCCAGTGCCCCTCACTCGTCCCGGTTGCCCCTTACTCGTCCCGGTCTCGCACAATGTGATTCAAATTGCTTGCTCACATGGGGGTTAATGCCAACACGGACTGGTTTGGCCAAATACTTCTGTGGTATATTTTCCATGTACAGACTGATGTCTTCACGATGTCACACCAGAGGATTGTAAACATGCAGGGTGAGGGATTTTTGTCTGCGATACGTTATCACATTATTAAATAGCTGTGTAAAAATCAATGCTGCAGTTCGGTGCAGGACCTTAGTGCTGCAACTCAGTCCTCAGGTTTTTTCATGTCTCTTTTTTTTTCACTCCATGTGCGCTGTTTTTAAAAGCTCTTTCTGATTCTGATCACTGACTCTGATGATGGTTTACAACTGTTTTGATGTCTTTTTAAAACACTCTGAAAAGCAGTCAATAGGCAGGCTGTTGAAAGTATTCCAAACACTATAATACGTGAATTCACAGTTTACAATAAAAAGGAGATCGCACAACCTGCAGGAAATATACATATGAGAATAGTCGCATTGGGGAAATGTTACTGGACTAGTAATCCAAAGGCCCAGACTAATGCCCCCGAGACATGAGTTCAAATTCCACCACATCAGCTGGTGGAATTTAAATTCAATTAATTAATAAATCTGGAATTAAAACCTTGTCTCAGTAATGGTGGCCACGAAACTACCGGATTGTCATATAAACCCATCTAGTTCACTAATGTCTTTCAGGGAAAAAAATCTGTCGTCCTTACCTGGTCTGGCCTACATATGACTCCAGACCCCAACAATGTGGTTGACTGTTAACTGCCCTCTGAAATGGCCTAACAAGCCACTCAGTTGTATCAAACCACTACAGAAAAGTCAAAAAATAATAAAACCAGAAGGGCCACGCAGCATCGACCTAGGCACCAGAGATGACAAAGGCACACTCAGCCCTGTCAATGCTGCAAAGTCCTCTTTACTAACGTCTGGGGATTTGTGCCAAAGTTGGGAGAGCTGTCCCACAGACTAGTCAAGCAACAGCCTGACACAGACATACAGAATCATAGCTTACAGCCAATATCCCAAATGCCACCATCACCATCCCTGGCTATGTCCTCTCCCACTGGCAGGTCAGCCCCACCAGAGGTGGTGGCACAGTCGAGAGGGAGTGGCCCACGGACTCCTTAACATTTCCTACCCATGAAATCGAATGACATCAGGTCAAACATGAGGGAGGAAACCTCCTGCTGATTACCACCTACTGCTCACCCTCAGCTAATGATTCATTGCTCCTCCATTTTGAACATCACTTAGTAGAAGCATGGAGGGTAGCAAGAACAAGGGCACAGAATGTACTCTGGGTCAGGAACTTCAATGTCCATCATCAAGAGTGGCTCAGTAGCACCACTACTGACCGAGCTGGCTGAGTCCTGAAGGACATATCTGCCAGACTAGGCCTGCGGCAGTTGGTGAGGGAACCAACAAGAGGAAAACACCTACTTTACCTCACTCTCACCAATCTACCTGCCGTAGATGCATCTGCCCAAGACAGTATTGGTAGGAGTGACCACCACACAGTCCATGTAGAGACAACGTTCCGACTTTACACTGGGCATGCCCGCCATTGGGTTGTGTGGCACTACCACCATGCTAAATGGGATAGATTCAGCTCAAAATTGGGCATCAATGATGAACCGTGTGCCAGCAGCAGCAGAATTGCATTCAACCATAATCTGTAAACTCATATCCCTCAATCTACCATCACCATCAAACCAGGGGATCAACCCTGGTTGAATGAAAAATGCAGGAGAGCATGCCAGGAGCATACCAGGGATACCTAAAAATGAGGTGCCAACCTGGTGAAGCTACAACCCAGGACTACTAGTATGCCAAACAGAGTAAACAGCATGCGATAGAACAAAACAATCCCACAACCAACAGAGCAGATCAAGCTCTGCAGTTCTGCCACATCCATGGTGGTGGACCATTAACAAATGAACTAGAGGAGGAGGCTCCACAAACAGGAGCCCAGTACACCAGTGCAAAAAATAAGGCTGAAGGGATTGATCATCCATCTTGTCCACTTCCTGAGATCCCCAGCATCACAGATGCCAGACTTCAGCCAATTAGATTCACTCCACGTGATATCAAGAAATGGCTGAAGGCACTGGATACTGCAAAGGCTATGGGCCCTGACAACATCCTGGCTGTAGTACTGAAGACTTATGCTCCAGAACTAGCTGCGCCCCTAACCAAGCTGTTCCAGTACAGCTACAACACTGGCATCTACCCGGCAATGTGGAAAATTGTCCAGGTATCTTCTGTCCATGAAAAGCAGGACAAATCCAATACAGCCAATTACCGCCCCATCAGTCTACTCTCGAGCATCAGCGAAGTGATGGAAGATGTCATCGACAGTGCTATCAAGCAGCACTTACTCAGCAATAACCTATTCGCCAATGCTTAGTTTAGGTTCCGCCAGTGCCATGCAGCTCCAAACCTCATTACAGCCTTGGTCCAAACATGGACAAAAAAGCTGAACTGCAGAGGTGAGTTGAGAGTGACAGCACTTGGCATCAAGGCAGCATTTGACCAAGTATGGCATCAAGGAGCCCTAGCAAAATTGAAGTCAATGGGAATTGGGCAGAAAACTCTCTTTTGGTTGGAGTCATACTTAGCACAAAGGAAAATGGTTGTGGTTGTTGGAGGTCAATCATCTAAGCCCCAGGTCATCACTGCAGGAGTTCCTCAGGGTAGTATCCTAGGCCCAACCATCTTCAGCTGCTTCATAAATGACCTTCCTTCCAACATAAGATCAGACGTGGGGATGTTCGCTGATGGTTGCACAATGTTCAGCACCACTCGTGACTCCTCAGATACTGTCCATATGCAGCAAACCTGGACAACATTCAGGCTTGGGCTGATAATTGGCAAGTAATATCTGTGCCACACAAGTGCCAGGCAATGACAATCTCCAATAGAGAGAATCTAACCATCTCCCCCTGATGTTCACAGCAATACCATTGCTGAAACCCCCACCTTCAACATCCTGGGGGTTACCATTGACCAGAAACTTCACTAGACCAGCCATATAAATACTGTAGCTAAAAGAGCAAGTCAGAGGCTGGGAATCCTGTGGCGGGTAACTCACCTCCTGATTTTCCAAAGCCTGTCCATCATCCACAGGAGTGTGATGAAATACTCTCCACTTGCCTTGATGGGTGCAGCTCCAACAACACTCAAGAAGCTCGACACCATCCAGGACAAAGCAGCCCGCTTGACTGGCACACCATCCACAAACATTCACTCCCTCCACCACCGACACACAGTGGCAGCAGTGTGTACCATCTACAAGATGCACTGCAGCGATGCACCAAGGCTCCTTTAAACCGCAACCACTACCACATAGAAGGGCAAAGGAAAAAGGCAGTTGGGAACACAGGGGTGTTATTAGAACGGCACAGTGGCGCAGTGGTTAGCACCGTAGCCTCATAGCTCCAAGGACCCGGGTTCGAATCTGGGTACTGCCTGTGTGAAGTTTGCAAGTTCTCCCTATGACCGCGTGGGTTTTCGTCAGGTGCTCCGGTTTCCTCCCACAGCCAAAGACTTGCAGGTGATTAGTAAATTGGCCATTGTAAATTGCCCCTAGTGTAGGTAAGTAGGTGGGAGGGAATATGGGATTACTGTAGGGTTAGTATAAGTGGGTGGTTGTTGGTCAGCACAGACCGGTGGACCGAACGGCCTGTTTCGGTGCTGTATCTCTAACTAACTAACACCACCACCTGCAAGTTCCCCTCCAAGCCACACGCCATCCTGACTTGGAACTATATCACCGTTCCTTCACTGTTGCTGGGTCAAAATCCTGGAATTCCCTTCCTGGGAGTACACTGTGGGTGCACCTACCCCACATGGACTGCAGTGGTTCAAGAAGGTGGCTCACCACCACCTTCTCAAGGGCAATTAGGGATGGGTAATAATGTTGTCCATGCCAGCAGTGCTCTCATCCCATGAAAGAATTTTTTAAAAGTTAGAATAGCTATTTATATTGTGGTAACTATCTGTATTATGTGACAGCTTTGACTCAGTGGTATCATTATCACCCTTGCATCAGAATATTTATCGGTTTAAACCTAAGAGCTCCCTAAGGCAATAATGCAAACTCCCTAGGCTGACACTCCACTGCAGGACTGAGGGAGTGCTGCAGTGTTGAAGGTGCCATCTTTCAGATGAGATGTTTAAACTGAGGTCCGTTTGTGCTCTCAGGTGGGTGTAAAAGATCACATGGCACTGAAGAGAAACAGGGGAGTTCTCCCTGTTTTTATCCCTCAACTAACACCATGACAAGAGATTATCTGGTCATTATTACATTGCTGTTTGTGGGAGTTTGCTGTGTACAAATTGGCTGCTGTATTTCTTATATTACAACAGTGACTACACTTCCAAGTAACTCAGTAATGCTGAATAGCTCTAAGGATGTGAAAGGGGATATATAAATGCAAGTTCTGAATCTTTAAGTTACGAACAGCAGTTCACTCATTGAACAGTCTCACAGTGTATAAATTCCGATTTCCAAACGGGATTGATTTAATTTCTTCTGGGTTCTCGTTTTATGTGGGACAAGGAGATGAGAAAGACAATTAACGGAAATCATTTTTTGTATTCGTTCATGGGATGTGGGCATCGCTGGCTATGCCAGCATTTGTTGCCCATTCCTAATTGCCCTTGAGAAAGTGGTGGTGAGCTGCCTTACTGAACCACTGCAGTCCCACAGTGCTGTTAGGAAGGGAGTTCCAGGATTTTGACCCAGCGACAGTGAAGGAACGGCGATATAGTTCCAAGTCAGGATGGTGTGTGACTTGGAGGGGAACTTGCAGGTGGTGGTGTTCCCATGCATCTGTTGCCCTTGTCCTTCTAGGTGCAGGTTTGGAAGGTGCTGTCGAAGGAACCTTAGTGAGTTGCTGAAGTGCGTCTTGTAGATGGTACACACTGCTGCCGCTGTGTGTCGGTTGTGAAGGGAGTGAATGTTGAATGTTGTGGATGGGGTGGCAATTAAGCGAACTGCTTTGTCCTGGATGGTGTTGAGCATTGGGAAGTCAGGAGGTGAGTTACTCACTGCAGAATTCCCATCCTCTGACCTGCTCTTGTAGCTACGGTATTATGTGGCTGCTCCAGTTCAGCGATGGTAATGCCATTGAACGTCAAGGGGCGATGGTTAGATTCTCTCTTGTTTGAGCTGGTCATTACCTGTTACCACTTATCAGCCCAAGCCTGGATGCTGTCCAGATCTTGCTGCATCTTTCAGTGCAAATATAGCAGACAATTACTGTTAGTATTGTGGTACTAACAGGGGCCGGATCAATTATAAACTAAAGTTAAGCATTGAAATAGCCAGGAAGATCACTTGTTTAAATGTAGATGTGGCAATTATAAATATTTTACAGCATGTCTTAACTCAAACAAATTTCAGATGGTAGAATGGAATACACAACAGAATGTCACCAGAACCCTAACAGCCTCAAAAGTCTACAATAAAGACAGGATGAAATGGGGATAAGCAATTTACCTGACATTTCGAAAGAACTTTTCCTCTTTGCAGGGAGCAGCTTGAGTCCAGGGTGCACGCTGGAGGATCTTCGGGTTCTCTCTACAGGCTGGCTATACAACAGAAAGTATGGTCAGGTGATCATAAATATCATTAGCCTTCAATCATACCACTTCATAAAAGCAATTTCTAATAATCCCTGACAAGATAACATCTCATTTTGATAGTGTAGAAAATCTGCTGGTTTGTAGTTCTGAAAAAGAAGCCTTGCAATTCTGTATCACCTGGTCTATTCATTGAAACAGCTTGATGGCTACATACAATGCTTTAAATAATGCAATGAATAATTTAACTTAGAAAGGCAAAAAAATTTATTTATTCTTTCATGGGATGTGGGCATAGCTGGAAAAGCCAGCATTTATTGCCCATCCCTAAATGCCCTTGAGAAGGTGGTGGTGAGCTGCCTTCTTGAACCACTGCAGTAGGTACACCTAAAGTGTTAGGAAGGGAGTTCCAGGATTTTGACCCAGTGACAGTGAAGGAATGGCGATATAGTTCCAAGTCAGGATGGTGTGTGACTTGGAGGGGAACTTGCAGGTGGTGGTGTTCCCATGCATTTGCTGCCATTGTTCTTCTAGGTGGTAGAGGTCGCGGGTTTGGAAGATACTGTCGAAGGGCCTTGGTGCGTTGCTGCAATGCATCTTGTAGATGGTACACACTGCTGCCACTGTGCGTTGGTGGTGGAGGGAGTGAATGGTTAAGGTGGTGGATGGGGTGCCAATCAAGTAGGCTGCTTTGTCCTGGATGGTGTTGAGTTTCTTGAGTGTTGTTGGAGCTGCACCCATCCAGGCAAGTGGAGAGTATTCCATCACACTCCTGGGGCTGAATTTTATTGGGGTGCCGCTGCAGACGGCGGCGTCCTTTGAACTCAGCACAGTGCCCGCATTTAGCGGCCGTCACAGTGCCCCCGCGATATTACACAGAGGGGCTCATCAGCATCACTGTGCTGAGCCTCCCCCCCACCTCCACCCCGATATTACGTGGGGAGAGGCGGGACATTCGGCACAGTGAGGAACCCTTTGACAGTTGTGCAGCAGGTGCTGAGGTCCTATTTTAAACACCCCAGCACCTGCTTCCTGACAGCTGTCAAAGAAATACTTATCTGACTGCTGAAGAGTGGGGCTACTGTCAATCTGGCAGCAAAGCAGAAAGTGCTGCAGAGATCCAGCAGGTCAGGCAGCATCTGTGGAGAGAGAAGCAGAGTTAACTTGTCCAAGTTCACAGACCTGAAAGTTAACTCTGCTTCTCTCTCCACAGATGCTGCCTGACCTGCTGAGTGACCCCAGCACTTTCCGCTTTGCTGCCACATACTTACCCTGCTGTGTCCCAGTGTCCTGTGAAGTTGCGATCCTCTTCCCCCACTCAAGTGTAACATTCCTTCTTGTAGGCGTGCTGCACCTGGGTGAATAATCTTAAATTTGCACATTCCAGGATGTGAGACTTAAATACACAATAAAAGGTATTACAGAGGTTTACAGAGAACACATTGACACAAATGGGAATGCACGGGTGTCACAGCGATGTAAATACGTCTTTCACTAAATGTTCATCAACATCAAGGGGTCTCGGAAGCAGACAGGTGGACTTGAGGTAGAAGATCAATCATGATCATATTGAATGGCAGAGCAGGCCCAAGGGGTCGAATGTTCTACTCCTGCTCCTATTTTTTATGCTCTTATATTCGACTATGTAGAGAGATATTGTGAGGCACAGGCAGTGTGAGAGAGGTTGCAACACAAAGTAAGAGGCAGACAAATAGAATGAGAGATGAACAGATAAACAAAGTAAAGGGATAGAATGAGCAAGTGATAGAGAGAGAGTGCACATACAAGAGAAAGATTTGTCATAGTCACAGCTAGTGGTTGCTGATGGTAAGAATAAACAGGCACCAGCTTAATTTAATGTTGCATTGTTTCTGATTCACATAATTAAGATAATAAACCTGCATCATTTTACACAACAATCAAATATAAATTATTTACCAAATTTACCATTTGGGTAGCGCAGTGGTTAGCACCGCAGCCTCACAGCTCCAGCAACCCGGATTCAATTCTGGCTACTGCCTGTGTGGAGTTTGCAAGTTCTCCCTGTGACCGTGTGGGTTTCCTCCGGGTACTCCAGTTTCCTCCCACAGCCAAAGACTTGCAGGTTGATAGGTCAATTGGCCATTATAAAAATTGCCCCTAGTGGTAGGAGAATTAAGGGAAGGTGGGGATGTGGTAGGAATATGGGATTAATGTAGGATTAGTATAAATGGGTGGTTGATGGTTGGCATAGACTTTGTGGGCCGAAAGGCCTGATTCAGTGCTGTACCTCTAAATATAAGTATAATTAATTAGCAGGTAGCAGTGGAAATCCTGCTTCAGCCTTGCAGAACCCCTCCCCCTGCCACCCCGACACAATTCAACGGCGCTGGGGCAATTAAGTGCCCAGCACCAGAATCCCTGTCACTTTAAATATGGGGATCCCACCTCCAAGAGCTGCCAGCCAATCAGAGGGCTGGCAACTCAGTAGTATCAGGAGCAGTGGCCAGTGCCGGTACTACAGGAGGCTTTAGCACTAGGCCCAGCGCTGGAGCCTGGGACCAGAGGTAAGTGAGGTGAGGTTGCCGGAGTCAGTCAGGCAGGCCGTGGCGGTTGGGATGGGAGGTGGGCGATTAAGGTGGGAGGTGGGGTATTACACAACAGGCAGCCATTGCCGCAGGGGTACCTCTATGGTACTCAGATTGCCCATGGAGGAGGTCTTCCTAAGCCTGCAGGGATGTTGTCTGGTTTTACTGCGTGACCACCCCGCTTGGCAGAGACCCCCACCACCTTTTTAACTCCAGTGGCGGCAGGAAGAGGCCCTTAAGTGGCTAGTGATTGGCGACTTAAGTTCTTCAATTTGTCTCTGGATGGGAAAGCTGCCTTCAGCCTTTTCCACCCCCCGATTTTATCACGGAGCGACAGAAAGGTGATGGGCGCTCCGCCCCCTCCTCCCAGCGCAATTCTATGTGTAGTGTTTGATTGATCTGGGTTTGACTGTATTAGTCTGTCCACTTATCTGTGTTTAAGCCTATGGGTGTAGCTTAAGAGTTAAAAGTGACGCTAAAAGACACAGCTAGGATCCTCTATAGAAAACACACTGATTGCTCTACAAAGACATTGTACTGAGATCGTGTAAGAATGATTAATATTTTAAAAGGACTGTTAATAAACCAGTTTGTTATTTAATACGTGTGATATCTGCATTGTTCGGAGATAAATTAGAT